>NW_028277035.1:8321428-8643214 GCF_059951505.1 Python bivittatus | reverse complement strand
GGGTTCTCTTTTTGTGGGGGGCGGGGAGGGAATTTATATGAAATTAGGTACGTCATAGCTATATCCCTCAGTGCACACACCCATGCACACACAGACATTGATTTTTTTCCCCCAGAAAGATAGGCATAGGGATTAAAGAATTATCATGAATAAAACAGGTCAGTGCTTTTTCTTGTTTTCTGCTTAACTGGGATCAGGGTCATAGAAAATGCAAAGGGACAGGAGCAGAACTAGTATATGATTGCAGAGGTAGAAAGATGTTAAAATCTTGTATTTCCATGCAAACAACCAGAAGGACACTCTACCAGCTCCCATAGATTCCACCAACATTTAGTAAATCTGATCTGAGAAAATAGACTAACAAAAAACACTGAAATGGGCATTCCACTGCTATTTCCCAAAGCACTGCATATTGTAGAGCTCCAGTAAAACCATTCACTGTGAGTAGAAACTGTAAGTCACAAAACCATATGGTTCCTCTTCTTTTCTGTTTTCATTCCACTTTTTCTGATCTGGAGAGCTTGGAGAATTAAAAAAAAAAATTATTTTTTTTTAACCAATAGTCTGGGACCTGTGTCTTCCCAAATTCCTAATCACTAACAGTATGTTGGGAGCTTGGTTCAGAAATTGGGCTGATTTCAGTCTTATCCAAATTTAGCTCAGTTCCATTTAGAATTTATCCAAATCTGATGTAGAACTCTAGTTTTTTGCAATACCAGAATAACCTGATTCCTCTATAATTGCAACATCAATAACTTTAGGAAAAAAGTTAACTTTAGAAAAAGTAAGTAAACTCTTGGGGAAAGCTATAACCAATTGACCATTTTTAATAGTCTGTTGCTCTCACTGACATTGGGTAATAACCACATTATTGACCGCTACTTTCTCCTATTCTGCTAAGATAAGCAGTATAGCTCAGTATTAGTGTATATCTTTTAGATGACAGGTTTATAGAGTTCAGTCCTTGGTGTTGCTAGATCAAAAATACTTGTCTGAAATCCTGGAGCACTCTCACTGGAGGAACCAGTAGCGAACTAGACAATTTAGCATTACGATACTTCCAATGTTCCTACAAGTACCCAAACTGTATGATATAGAAACAAAGGGACAATCTATCCTGTTCCATGTGTAATGTAAAGTGCCTGACCATGGATTATGCTAAGCCAAGTAATTGCCCAAAGTCAACAAGGCAGACAAACAATATAATAGCACATGGGCTACCAGCAAGTCTAAATCCAAAGATGGATAGTAGTTTCTCATTCACTTAGACCAATGTCTTCATTGTTAGTAGCTTGGCAATCCTCTCGAGGGGCAAGAATTGGATTATGGTTTATGAAAACAACCTATTATGAGCTAGGTTATAGTTCTGTACAATGAATGTTTGTCCTTTATCAACAGACATTTATGAACTGCAGGTACAAAAGAGATTCTGATCTTCTAGCAATGACAGTCTAGCCTTATCTGCAGACATTTCAGCAAAGAATTAAATTCTCTTCACATCATCTCTGCTAGTTAGCTTGCCTGTCATAGATGTGGGATCAACACCAGGTATTTTCAGATGGAAAAGGACCAGTAGAGCTTTCAGCCAGACTTCCCTTTCCCTGCCACATAATTTAGGATACATTACATTATTAGAACTTTGGACTTGTTAAGCTGAACACAGCCCATGGCCAACCAGAATCATGTCCTAACTCTATGACTGTTTAGATCTTTAAAAGTCAGGCTTCCATCTTCTTCCTCTCTATTCTAAGTAAAACAACAGCAACAAAGAAATGAGCGACATGTCAGAAAAACTAACCACAATATGACAACATATGCTTTTATGGATTTCAATCTGTTACTTCAGATTATGAAGTATACCGTCTCCTCTAGTGGATCAGTGTGTGATATAATTAAGATGTTTCATGAGGACTGGGGAGACCCGGGTCAGCTCCCCACCACCCCCACAGAAGCTCATTGGATGACTTTGGAACAGGCACATTTTTTAGCCCAACCGACCTCACAGGGCTGTGAGCCAATAGCATTCTGCAGAAAAGAGGGATATAAATCTAACATTAATAATTATGGAATTGTAAAGTGGAGGCAGGAAATATTATAAACTGAGGTCAACTTGTTTAACCTTCACTGGCATTGGATTTAAGACCTTGGTTATAGCTATCTGGTGTATGGATTCCCAACACTTGTTTATTATTAATCAGAGTATTTGGCTCCAGTCCTTATTTAATACTGCTTTTTTAGAACAACAAAAATACATCTGTTTGTCATTGTCTGCTAGAAATGCATGTGTGTGTATCATCTGACTTCCCTTAAAATGTAGCAATTTCAAGGTGGGAGTATCATTTGTTTTCCTTTGTCCTTTCTTATTGAAGGCAAAATTCCCAATTGTTTCCACCTAGCTCTGAATGCTAAAACGGAAACAAAATCCCAACAGAAAAGGGCAAAGAAAGCTTTGAAAGATCAAATCTCAAATAGTTTGTTATGTTGACATTCAGGAGATGAGGCTTTGAAGTAAGTCTTGATAGACACCAGGTGTCTAAATATCTTGAAATGTGCTAGAAATGTAAGATGTCATGCTTAAAGCTCAGCTGTTCTAGGCAGGTTTATCAGGCTGGCGAAATGCATATGCCCTTTAATGGTCACATTTGTAATTATAGCAAGAAAATAAAATGCACACATACCCCCAAACCTGGATTTAGCAAGCATCTTGATGCTATGCATATACAAATGTGATCATCTTACTAAAAGAGAATTAGCTTGAATTAGAGTGAAGGCCATCGCGAAACTTGCCCTTCCCAGTCATGGGGGGAGGGGGAGCTCAGCCCTCCCCTAACCTACCAGACTGTGTAGACAGCTGCTCCCTGTTGCCTTCAGACTGGCTGGCGTCCAAGGAAGGGCCTGGTGGAATGCAGAATCGGGCACCTGCTGCAAATCTGCCTGGAACAGCAGGAAAAGGAGCGATGAACACCGCCTTCCTTAATCCTGGGTGCTGCTGTGGCTTCTTCTAATGATATACCATTACTGAAAAGAAAAACAGAGTGCCCCAGAAATGGTCCACACTAGAATTTCACAGGAATCTAATTGTAATATGATATTACTGGCTGGTCATCATTTTGCCTGGGCAGAAAAAGGATGGGGCTAGACGTGCCTCCTCTCAATTACCCTGGGAGAAAAGGGGGCATTTCCTGCCTGCCATAGTCTGCTGGGGATATGAAGCCCCAAACCTGCAAAGCTGATATGTAGTAAATACAGATCTGGAGTTCTGGGGAAAGGGTGATACAACACCTACTACTTATCTTCTTCTTAAAATCTTCTCTCTCTCTCTTCCTCTCTCTCTCCATTTGCATGGAAGGTACAACGTATCTCTTAAAGAGCCCTGCTGGTGCCAATCAACATTTTGGGATGACACAAATCACTAATGCTGGTAAAAAAAACATCAATATGGCTTAAGATCTCCTGGCTACATACACACTCATTGCTAGTACATTCCTTGTAGCCCCATCTGGGTGGATTAAGCCAGGAGCATCATACCCCTTCATATATTATGCAGAAATAAGTCCCATACAGTTAAAAGAGACTTAGATCCAAATTGTAAGAATGGGCAACCTGTGTTTTTGTTTTTAATAGGAAGTGCTTGTTTTGCTGCCCTTAAATCCTCTCCAAAATTCTACAGAGCACTTGCTGAAAATCAGCAGTGCATTTTCCCACTGAAGAGGGAAATACATGAAAACTATACTTTAACCTCTAAAAGTTCTACATTATTTAATAAATAAAGTAAAACCTTACACTCAGCCCAAAATTATTGGGAAAAGAACTGGAAAATCCCAGTCTCACTCATGTGTAAGACAATTGTGCAACCAAGCAACTATATCATTATCCAACCATTCCAGCCCTCTCCTCTCCAAAAATGATTAACTGCTGGCTGGGGAATTCTGGAAGTTGAAGTCCACATGTCTTAAAGTTGCCAAGGATGAGCAAACACTGCTCTAACTAATAGGCTATCAACCTCTAGGATATAAGACTGCATTATGAAGCACCACATTGAGTGCACAATGTAAATATGACCACTGTTAACAAATAGTGAGCGATATAAATAATCTTGACTGGGAACTTCAAAGATTCTAAAGCAACATCAGTATCCAATCATAGCTTTGTGTGCAATAATTTTACAAAAGCCTAGGTGTTAAATGTATCGGAATACACAAAACATTTCATAGAAAAGTATGACAGTATAAAATGCTGGTGGCAACTCTAAATCTTCAACCTATCAGCCTAGCTACTCATCTCAACATGATCTGAAGCCTATTCTGCAGATCATGTTGGGGGTATTTTTCCAAAGGTATTCTTCCTACAACTTTTGACCATATAATCTTAGGATATTAGAAGTAACATTATCCTGTAGTGTTTTGTGTCATCCACTTCCAGCCAGAGCCAATGACTATATTTACATAAATGGCATCCTTCCCCTGCCCTCACATCACACAGGATTTAAAACAGCATTTGATCTCTAAGATAGAAACTGCAATTAACTTCATTTAAAGATTAACTTAATATGATGCCTTATTAAAAGGGGGAAAAAAAGCTGTTACGGAAGTTGTCAAAGAGTTAAAGCTTTTTCATAAAAGCCCAGCCACAAAATGTTTCCGTTGTAATATACCAAAGGCCAAAAACAAATTACTAAACTCCAACAAGAGATTAGCCATTTCCAGCCACCCTTGATCTGTTACTTTACATCTTTCATATTGCACATAAAAGATGTCTCTCTGGTGCAGCAGGAGAGGCCAAATGCCTTAACAGCGGGTCTGTTCTGAACCTGAAATGTATTTCTTTTACTAGGCATGCATGCCACTCCAATCAGGTCTGCGTATAAGTGGCTTAGAGATCTCCAGATTTGTAATAAGATTAAAAACCAATAGAATAACATAAACACAACAAAATAATATATAACATTCCAAGCAACAAAGATTACCATGGTATAATCTCCATCCAGGAGAGATTAAAATGGCCTGTTCAGTCTCCAAAGGCCCTCTGGGGAGGTGGGGGAACAGGTCTTAATGGCTCTATGAAAGACTAATAGAGTTGGGATGTGACTGATAATGGGAGGGGGGAGCTGTTCTAATGAAGGAGGCAGAAACTAAGGTTTGATCCTAGAATCCCTGCAGGTGACATTCCCTAAGGACATACTCTATTCAGAAGAGCATAGAAAAGTTATGATGAAAGAACACAGTTATTGAGAGAAACAAGGCTGAGAAAGGAGTGTGACTATTTCTGGATTCAAATCCAGCTAAGCACATATCCTTTTATTCCAGGAATACCTGCATTCTAATGTATCAGAGAAATCAAATAAGGACCAAATAAGCATTTTGTCAGCTATACAAGAAAGCTTTTGAGCAACTGTTTTCTTTCAGAGTTGTAACTTAGCATCAGCTATGCATTTTGCATTTGTAGAATTAGTTTGATGGGTCTGCATTAAGTAAGGTTCGCAAGTGTAAGATAAAATGATTATTTAATATTAACATTCCTATCTTCCTTTCCTCCAGGAGCTCAAAGCAATGGACATGTTCTTCACCTTCCTGTGTATCCTCCCAATAGTTATGTAAGGTAGGTGAGATATAGAGACCCAAAGTCACCCAGTGAGTGTGAACCTGAATCTCTCCAGTCCATACCACTCATTTTAGAAAGGACCAAAACAAAGGAGGCAGTCCATATATACCAGAGGACTGTTGCAAATGCATGTCCTACTTTAAGCCCTCAGTATTTAGGCTCATGCTTGAATAAGGTTATTTCATTTGGGCATACCAGTGACTATTAGAATTAGAATATTTGAATTGTCCGGTGAAGGTATTGTTTGGGAATATTAGGAGTTGTAGAAGAGATGACATCAGTTGGAGGAAGCAGAACTAGACTCTTTTAGGTTTGCAATGAGCTTTGAAGCAAATTTTGTGGGGGCTTTCCCAAACTGAAAATAGTTGAATTAACTATTTTAACAAAACAGGAAAATAGCAACTTGATCATACCACCATTATATAAGAATAGCTTCAAATGAATGAAATGAGAAAGTACCCAGATAGGATCTAAAGCATCAGATAAAATTGTAATAAAAAGCAATTAAGATTTAGTGTTTGTATATAGAGTCAAAGGACTGATAATGGGCCGTTCCAGGAATAATTCCAGGTATATATGTCTAGAAGAGCTGAAGTTCCATGATAGTAGCAATGTTTTAAAGTTACTGTTCTGATACATGGACCTGATTTGTAGCAGTCATACAGGGCTAGGGTATACACAGGTTAAGAAGAAGGCCTTGGTTAACTAATACAGATCTACTGAATTCTCTAATTTCTAGAAGGAAAAGTCAAGAGAGGCTAAGACCATGCACTCTCTGCTTGGGGAAATCAATCATTCAAAAAGTAGGATATATGGCTGTCTTTTCCTTTTATTTTAAATCTCCACCCCCAAGCTCTAGCCATGGTGCTGAAGCACAGCCAGTAAGAGAGAAATTCAGCATTCTTTGCTTTTTAGAAGATTATGACTCTGCTCAGTTATTTGGCAAAATCAAATCACTTCAGTGGAGTAGCCTTCATCAATTAGAACAAAGACCATCTGGAGCTGAAATCAATTGAACCTGACATGACCAAAAACTTTGACCTCTGTAATATGAAAAAAACAAAAACAAAAACAAAAACCAAAAACCAAAACAAAGACATCAAAGACAGGGCCAAGAATCCATATTCTTCACTACTCTAAAGTTTTTCAGTGAAACACCTGAATAGGGCTCACACACCAAACCACAGTTTGATGTAATGTAATGTAATGTAATGTAATGTAATCTGTTTCTGTCCTCCGTCTTCTAGTGTTTGGACTGTGAGCCCTGGCATTCCAAAAGCCGTGTATGGTCCTCACTCCCAGAATATTGTGCACCCTGATGCACTGTATATCCTAGGCTGAGAGGGAAAAGAGGATAGGCAAAGAGCTGTTGTACATCTCCTTAATGTAACGTGCCATTTTTATGCTGTATGCCTCCCAGACTCACATTGTTTGAGTTGGTTGGCCATATAAAACAGAGAGAGAGAGAAAGAGGGAGGGAAGGAAGGAAGGAAGGAAGGAAGGAAGGAAGGAAGGAAGAAAGAAAGAAAGGAAGAAAGAAAGAAAGAAAGAAAGAAAGAAAGAAAGAAAGAAAGAAAGAAAGAAAGAATATCCTGCCAATCAGGGGAGGTAGAATAGACATGGTTAGAGACCTGCAATCCCAATTATTCTGCTCCACTTGGTTAGTGGATAGAAGTTATTTAAATGCCACCTTACAACTTCATTTGAGGGAGGCATATAATTAGCAGTTTCCTTTGCTAGTTCCCCTTCCCCCTAATTCCAGAAATCAGAGTTGGTTTATTTTTTATTTTTTTTGCCTCAGAGAGGTAGAAACTAGCTAGGATTCCACATTGTTCCCCAGCCCTGCAGGCAAGGCAGCTTCTTTTCTTCTTCTTTCCTTTTAGGCCCAGATAAATTAATATGAGCAAGTGAATCCCAATGTTTAGACACATGGAGGAGAAGCCTCTTGTGAGACAACTATTCTCCAACCTCAAGTCCAAATTGAAAGAATGTATTCAATGAATATAATAAGAGATTACAAGAGAACACGAAATTAGTATTTGGAAATACTGTAAACGATGAAAACCTTGCTGCCCCTTTTTTATATTTCCTCAAAGTTTTGGTAAAAAAAACAGTAATGACAACAAAAGAATTTGACTCAAGGCTCCTTGGAGAAACAGCAGCCTAGTTGCCCATTAGTGCCTATGATTAAGTCCCATAAGTCTGACAAGAATTTCTTTTCTTAACCACTCACAACACAAATGAAATCTGAATTAAATCTCATATCTTACGTTATGAGAAATTTATACTAACAATGAAATATTAAACAGTCCACTCCTCTAATATTTAGTTCAACTTATTCATGTCTATCAGTCAATGGTCTAGAGACAGAATATCTTAGGAAGGTACAAAACAATCTAATGGGAAATATGCTGGGGATTGAGAAGTTTCACAGCCTCACTGCCAGTCCTTTTGGGCTTACTGAAACCCATGCAGTGTACACTTTAGAATCATCACTAAAGTGGAGGTGTAATGCCACAGAACGGTGCCATGCCACATGCAAAGCATATTCAGAGGTGTACTGCCTCTTTTTTAATTGAATGAATTGAACAAATTAGCTAATTAGCTTTCATTAGTTTCATACTAGGTAAGTACAGGCCTAAATGAAGTTAGGACTGTGGAACTACAAAGAACCAGGTCTTGTACCAGAGGTGTTATAAACTAATTGTGTTTCATGGTTATTGTTCTCTGGTGGCAAATAAATCTGAACAGAAAGACTGTGCTCATGTGATGGAAAGCCGTGCATAGCTGTGCTGTGGACTCTTGTCTTTGTTCCGCCCAGGGTTGGACGTTCAAAGATGTAACCAGAAAGGAGGAGGGGAGAAAAGTCTTTTAATAAAACTCTGATTAAGCAGTCAATTTAGCAAAAAGCCATCCATAAAAAATAGCTTCTTCAGAGGCTTCTCTAATGGCCCTATGTGTTATGTCAGAACTGGGTAATAGAATCTATATCTGCAAGAGCCATAAAATAGAGTCAGTGAATGCCTGATAATAGAATGTATTATATGTTTAATTAGCCAGACTAATCAATTGAGCCCAAAAGAAATATAGCCTAACATAAAGCTTGGCATGTGTTCTTGCACTGCTAACCATTGCTTGGGCTTAGTTTCAAACTCCCACAATACTCTGGCAGTTCCAAACTCCACTACCCCCTTAAATGTTAGTGACCATAAGGAATCTGTGCAAATATCTGACACCAAGCAGAGTTCAGCCACGGTGATTTAGAACAACCTTCCCCAGTTTGATTGATTGAGTGCCATCAAGTCATTTTTGAGTCCTAGTGACCAGATTTTCTCCATGATGATCTATCCGTAACCTGGTCTTTCAGGTCTTCCAATGATGCAAACATCACCACTGTAACTGAGTCCATCCGCCTTGCTGCTGGTTGTCCTTTCAAGGCCTTCCAAATGCAAACTACGGCTCCTGTTATCTAAGGAGAGTGGGACAGTGCTGGCTATAAACAATGGATTTTGAAGTCCAACATGCTTGAAGGAAACATTATTGGGGAATGCTAATTATATGTCTATTTTCTGATAGTGATCTCAAGCATCACCTATCACCTAAGTTACACATTCATTGTGTTCACCCTTGCTTATGCAGAAGTAAGCCTCACTGAGTTCAATGGGACCTATTCTTGGGTGAATGTAGCTTATCTCAAAGAAAGTAAAATTTCAGCCTGTTTCTAAGGATACATGAGTACATGAAGGTATACAGGTAGTTCTCTCTAAAGAACCACAATTGGGACTGGCAACTCTGATGCTAAGTGATGTGACTATGACTTGCAATATTACTGCCAGCTTCTCCATTGACTCTGTCGGAAGGTGGCTGTGAAGTGCACAAATGACGATCACGTGACCATGGGTTGCTGCAACAGTTGTAAATGCCTGCCAGTTGCAAAGTGCCTGAATCTTGATCACGTGACTACAGGGACTCTGCGACTGTAGTAAGTGCGAGGACCGGTCATAAAGTTACTTTTTCAGGGCCATTATAACTTTGAATGGTCGCTAAACAGGGCAGTCATTAAAGCAAGGACAATATAGCATGTTACCCATTTGAAATATTGGGCAAATAGTTTAAAGATTCAAATATTAATTGAGAGTTATGGGGAGTTCTGCTAGATAGGAAATATTTATTTACTTACTTACTTAATTACTTTGACTTTGGCCCTGCTGGATAGATGTCTTGCATTTAGTAAACAGTAAGATTTGCCTGTGACCCTCATTCATTTTTTTAAAAAAAATATTTTCTAGAGTGAATTAACTGCATGTTATCATGCACTGGTTTTTAAGGACCAGATGCATGTTCTCTCTTTATTAAAAAAATAAAGCACAGGTATATGGGTATATTGAGTACATTCTGTGCCACAGTTCAGATAATGTGCTAAATGCCTCACCAAATATTTACATACTTGAGTTCAGGCAAGGCAGTCATGAAGTACAAAATAAGAGTTGCCTAACTAATATAGTGGACATTATGCCCAGCAAGAGAAATTTAACCATCTCTGTATAGCTCAAAAGTGGTTTTTCCTGCCACTAAGTGGCTCCAGATGTTAAAATATTCAACAGTGTTGCTTTCTCTGTAGCCACCATAGCTACTGCTGGAGTTTAAAATATTTACTTCCCTTGATGCTCAATTCCAGATTGAAACATAAAATATTTATAACTTTGGTCGTCACTATCCATTTGCCTGCATTTTGAAATTATTTTTAGGTTTTTAGAAAATGACTGTTTTCCAGATAGGGAAATGGGATTCTGAATGGTTCAAGAAGAAGATGTGTTAATATCTTAAAGATATTAAAGATGTGTTAATATCTTAAAAGTGGAATATATGAATATACGAACTTATAATTCATAAGTTCATATGAATATATGAACTTGATGCCACCATTCCCACCTTTTACTCCTCGTATACCCTCCAGACAATCAATATAGGAAAACTAATCCTATAAGACATGACTGTGAGCAAAACACATGGGATTCTGTTTCGCCCATTACGGGGAAATGTTTTGTTCAATGCAAAAACTATAGCTGACCTGGAAAATGAAATACTATCTCCTAGGGGAGGTTCAGCCAGGAACCTGTATGCACTAGGTGGAACAGGCACACCGGGTTTTTTTTTAAACTGGCTACCAACGTAACTATTTGTTGACTGTCTCTGGAGGGAATAAACTAACTCACAGGCTGATCAACTCTCATGACTGCATTTATCTGTAAAAAGAATGTTAGTTTCATTTTGAATTGTTTTTTTTCTTCCTCAGGTAGGAAGAACCTGGGATGGAAATTATATATGGAGCTGAGATGGGAGAGACCACGCAGCCATGATTTAGCACTGTATCTCCCTGCTACTTCATGCAAGGCAGCCAGTGAGAGTCATCAATGGGCCACACTACTGAAGTCCAAAGACTCATACACACACATTCTTTGGCTTAACAGAGAAAGACTTGAGAGTCAAGCAGAGATGTTCTCCCACTTGAACCTGACTGTTTGCAAGAATTATGTTGTTATTCCTTGATCTTCATACTAACACAGAAAACTCCACTATTTTGTCTCAGGGTTGTGATAAAGATTACTTATTTGGATAGTCCATTTTATTGCTCTGCTAGTCAGAGTCACCATAGGCTAAGAAAGTAAGAGAAAGACAGTAATCATGGTAAATACCATGAGGACTGTTTGAGAGGATCACAGGAAGTTTCTTCAGCCCAAGCTCCTACAGCTACATGATTTAGAGTAACAGAGGCAAGAATGAACATGAGATGTTTCCCCATTGCCTACTCAAACTCAGGGCTGTTTGGCTGAAGGGGACACTAATTCAGAAAGGCTTCCCTTAATTCACACTGAAACATTTGGAAGTGGTAACCCAAGAAAAGTATCAACTAATATTCAGAAGTCTGAGATAAAAACTGATTGCTCAAACATGGGGATGATCCGGAATCATCTAAATAACCTACACGGTGAGTGATTATTTACAGAAGATGAAGTACAATGCAATTATTAGGGCTAGAGATCTGAGCTGCAAACATCTGGACAACTGCTAGATGGCAATGAATAGTTTTTCAGCCCAGATCTAGTAAGCTAACTGATGATCGCCAGCAACTTGGATGACTTTTTTCAAGGAGATTAGACAAATTTATGGAGGTGATAGAGTTTAAAGTCTTCATGATTAGCAGCCACATGTTTCTGGATGAAAGTTGCTAGAAAATAGCAGCCAGAGAGACTGATTGCCTGATACCATGACCTGTCTGAGGACCCGAAACTGACAACTTCTGAGTTGCTGAGGAAGAAATTTGCTCCAACTGCCTCATTCCCCAAAGTAAAATGCCTCAACTGAAAGGTGGTTTGAACGAATTGTTCAAATGTACCTTACTGAAAATCCTATTGACAGCTGAATAAACTCGTGGTCCTTATTCATCCATATCCTTGTGTTGATTTCTTCCTTCACGCCTGTATGTGATTATATGCGTTGGGAAACCAAATTCCATCTTGGCTTGCTCCATTGCATTTTGGGTGTTATGATTTGAAGCACAAATTCAGAATGCCAGTCACGTGCATCTCTAAATTGATACCAGTGTAAAGCATGGAAAAAGAGGCTGATGTGGCTGCAGGCTCATTTTCTTCCACTGCTCTGCCAGGCCTCCTAGGTCACCCTGGAATGATAACACAGCACTCCATTGCCTTGATGGTTTTTATCATTATGATGGGTATTTATACTGGAAAGTGCTGGCATGTTCCCCGGGGCAAAGTGCCCTTTTGCTACCTCAGCAAGTTGGATCCATATGGAGGGGAGTTCCCTGGGTTAAATATTTACCAGAAAGTCATGTTGTTTTCCATCAAACAGGAGATCTTCAGTCAAGGCTGTTTGAATCTTTGTGCCTTAATGCCTATTTGGTTCTCTTGGGAGAGGCGCTGAATGGACTGCCTGAAGCCAAACTCCAATAGAGAAAAAGCACATTGTCTCCTTTCTCTGCTGCCTTTTATTGTCTGTTCATCAGATCCGTGAGGTTCACTATAAAACAGACTCGTCTAAACACAGCTCTCTGGGAGGAATCAGACTCACTCTTTATGCTCGTGTTTATGTGCATTGCCATTCAAGAAAGAGATCTTAGAGAGCCAGCCAGAAAACATCTCCTTCATGCACTGAAGCTGTCAAGGAAAAAAGGGAAAAAGAACAGGCAAAAGCTTGTTGGGAACTATTAAGAAAACAACTTGAAAAGCAAAACCAGAATACACTCTAATTCCCCTATGCAAATCCACATTACAGCACACTTTTTGGCAGGTCTGTATATATTCTCAGTCATCTCACATTTGAGAAAAGGCTATGTTTTTCAAAATAAAACAAGTACAGGAAACTGTAATATGGCCATCTTGATAACAGCAAAATGATTAGGACAAAAGCAGATGAGTGCAACATCCATTGACTCAAGGCCCTCACCAGACTCACACGCCAGAGGGAGTGAGACCAGG
The DNA here is from genome assembly GCF_059951505.1 of Python bivittatus. NCBI lineage: Eukaryota > Metazoa > Chordata > Lepidosauria > Squamata > Pythonidae > Python > Python bivittatus. The sequence goes on along the minus strand of NW_028277035.1, from coordinate 8,630,114 downwards.
GGCTGTTTTGAGAAGAGGTTCAAGAGTTTTAAAATGAGAGATGGATGTCCTTAAGCAACTACAAATCTTAAGGTGCCTATTCTTTCAGCCCCCATCCTTATGAGAAAAGGCCCATTTTTTTGGACCCCACTCACTAAGGGAGATGGCTTTGAAGACCACAGATAGATGTTGCCAGGTCACATGCAGTACCCTGGGCATACAATTTACAGCCCTATTTTAAGGGTTAGGAAAGTTCAGATGAGCTAATTTGATCATCTGAAGCCTGCAAGTCACAAAGGTATTCTGTTTCTGCCAATTCAGGGGAAAACTAGAGCAGATGAAGAAGGCATCCATATTGTTGCGTGTTATAATGAGGGAAGAGATATCTGAACCTGTAGCTTTCCTTGTCCTTCCCATGAGGACAGGGAGGATGATAAGACCAGTCCTGAGGGAGTGGCCTACAAAAGGAATTGACCACTGAGTGAGAAGCCATGACTATGATTCTTAGAAAAATCAAGACAGTATAACAAAGAAAGCAGAGAACAACATCTCTGAAGGACTCCGGGTAGGGAAAGTTTGCAATAAATTGTCCAGTTGCATAGCACAATAATTACATAGTAATTACATAGTATATGATACTTGCAAATATTAACCCACTTGCATATGATGCTCTAGATAATCTGTATTCCAGATTATCTTCTCTTAATACCTAAAAATATAACAAACTTCTCCCTTGAGAAAAAGTAGTGAATGGCATTTTCCTTCCACTGCACAGAAAGAAAGGGGAGGTATAATTTCCTGGTGTAGGGGTGAGGAACTGCATCTGGCCAAAAGCCCATTTTTTACCTGACACTTACTTTGTGGGCCAGATGATATCAAGAGATGGAAGTTCAGGAAGAGGATGCCCTGTATTCTGCAACTCTCCAATAATCTTTCTTTCCTCCCATAGAATGAGATAGGGGCATAGAATGAGATTGGGGTAGAGAAGGGGAACAGTGTCTGCCCAGGCCTTCACAAAATGAATGACAAAACCTTGCAAGTAGCAATTAATTCATTGCTAAAAGCTACCCATGGCAACCATCTTCACCTCAACATCAAAGCAAAGCGTCAGATTTTGGAGCAATGACAAGAAACTGGCATTTGCTCAATATAGTCATGTGCAGTGTCAGAGATCAGACTGAACTGTGGTTTCTGGGAGAGGCTACATGTATTACTAAATCACCCAACCAATTCTGCAAGAGATAATGATCCCATGCCCTAGCCTTTCCATCTGTTCACAATTCTCTAGTTCAGTTTCATTTGCTTTCAGTAAAAAGCCATTGTCCAAGTAAATTAGTACTACAAGGAAGAGAAAATGAACTATCTAAATTCAGGGTTCCTACGTGCTGAATCAGGAACTGAATGGCACTTACTATCCTTAGAATTCTCACCCATAGCTGGAATATTATGGTTTTATTAGCCCTTTATGCTACATTTTTCTAATGACAGAAAAAGCAAATTGTATCTAGGTCTAAATGAAATGAACGGGACAAAACAGAAAGTGCTATAGATAATTTATTTATTTATTTAAATGTATATGCTGCCTGACTCCCAACTACTCTGGTAGTTCACAAATAAAAACATTAAAAACAAGGAAAAAAAATAAAATAATGAACAGAAAATAAGAATAAAAAATGGCAAGGATGACAAACGGACAGAACCAAAAAACGAACCATCATAATCCAAAGGGGGCTTCACTTATCCTAATGTCTCAGTCAGATTCATTTAAATGTTACCTGAGTGGTTCCATATAAGCATTCGTAATTGCACTAAGATATGCTCTATCTTTCATTATTATGAATGCACATTAATGCATTTATGGAGAATATAGAAATAATTTTTGTAATATATTTCTTGTCTTAGCAGAGCTGCAAACACATCGTCGTCATCATCATCATCATCATCATCATCATCATCATCATCATCATCATCATCATCTCCAATATTCTAGTTCTTTCATTTCTCAAAGATCAGGGAGAATCCAAAAGAAAACCAGTGATTCAGAAGTTTCAAAAACACATTTGATGGGAAGTGGGATGGGGACATCATGTTCTTTAGAGATCTTCAAAAGAATTCAGTCCTACGCTCTTCTGTCCCTTTGCCTTTCTCTTTTCATTATTCGCCACTAGAGGGCACTTCAAACTCAGCAATGATTCGCCTCCAAAAAGTAAATTACTATTAACCAAAACATTTAGCCTATTTTCAGAGTTGTGAAATCTTCAAAGAGTATTTTTTGACAGACCCAGGGAGATGAAATCATATTCATGACAATCTTGATGACGATGACGACAAAGTTAAAAAGTGATACGCCATAAACATGGAAGGACGAATAGGAATTGTTGGAAAGCCTCAAAGGAAGCAATAACTAAACATTCATGAAAACGATGCCTCTACATGTATTTTACAATATATTTAACTACACAACAGATCCTGATGTAAGCCAAAACTCTCAGATGGAGCCTTGGGATGGCCCAGTGAGGAAGGACAGCAGTAAAAGCTTAGTGACCCATAGTTAGCTGAGTGAGAACTAGAATGCCCAGAATACAGTCTGGTGGTTAACAATCAGTTAAAAGTGGCCTGTTCATCTGAGTTTTATAGCTATTCTAAGCAGTGCCACATAGACATGATATTGGTCAAAGGGCAGCTGTATTGCAGCCACGAAGTATTTTTAAAATGCCTTTAGAAGGCATTCCAGAAGGAATTTGTCCATTTTTAGAGGAACTGGTTCAGTGAGGTAATCCAAAGGAAGGCACAATCTCAGGCTCATGCTAGAGGAGTCCCCCATTAATTAAATAACGTTGCAACCAGGGGCTTGCCCTTGCCAGCCATACATACCTACATCAGTGGCATTGTGTCTGTCTGGGAATGGGGAAAAGGTATTTTGAGGCAACTTTAAAAATGGCAGCGTATTACTGCCTTGTGCTTGCAAAGAGTCTGTTTCTTACTAAAGGGGACTCTTGGCTCCCCTCCTCCTGAAATCCCATTGCAGCTCCCACATACATGACATACATTAAAAAGGGGCAGGGCTTTGACCATGAAGGTATGGCCACCATCTTGACTTTTTTGACCCTCCCTGCAGATACCACTGCCTCTAGAGTAGTAAAAAAGGGAGTCAAGAGTTGCATGCAAGCCATGGCCCTCTGGTTGCCTGTCCCTATATGAATCCAACCGTCAGCAAACCAGTATTAGATATGGTAAGGGCGGCAGAGATTTGCCACCACGTTTTATCACCAACACAAATGACAGGGCAGTTACCGGTTGCCAAGCAGGCATTAAGTTCCTGAAAGTTCTCTCTGCTCTACTCTGCTCTGCTCTACTCTGTTGCCGGCTAAAAAGAGAAAATGAGCGCACCCATTGGCAGGCAGTTCTTAAGTGTACTGTAGTTTCACAAGCACATAAACAGGCTTATGTTCGTAGCATCCTAATGTCTGAGTAGATCTGAAAATAGTCAAAGCAGCCTAAATTATCCTTGGGTGAGTTTTAAAGTGGATGAAGAAGATCCAGGACACAGAAAGGCTGGTCATCAGAAATGCCCTAATCAAAAGACAACCGTTTGTTCCATGTTCTAATGCTCAGAGCATATCGAATGTGAAAAAATGAATCAAGTCAAGTTACATACGGTCAAGGAATGAAGCATTTGTAAAACCTCTTGAAGGAATACTGGGATGGAACATCCAGTCCCAAGGACAATCAGTGAACTGATGACAGAGAAATCAAAACTCATTCAGAATAGATGATGCTGGGAGACAAGCCCAACTACTGATTGTGGGTCATCCTATATTACCAATATAGGCCAAAATTAACAAACGGCAAACGGGTTTTCCTCACATTCTTCCAGGACACTCCTTTTGTGCACTTCAAATGGGCTAGAGCTTGAAATTCCCCAAGTCCCAGTCAGTATTGTTTTCCCTTATATTGGCTGACATATAGAGGAGTTGCAGTTTCAGTGAATCTGAAGGACCTTCATTGGGGGAGGATGGTATTTAAAAAGCTCTAAGTGTAGAGAATTAGAGACAGACATGCCCTTTGTTTCTTGCCCTTCTGTGGATGGGGAAGCTCTATTTTCTCAAATTTAGTTAATTTTTCTTCAGAACCCATGCCCTGGCACTAAAACTGGGACCTTTGGGTACTAATGGAAAGAAAGCAGATGTGAGTGACTAAATGGTTGACTGGACATGGGTCACAAGGAATCCTTATGCCAAAGCAGATCCCTCCCCAACTCTGACCATCTTATGCATATGAGTTAGTTTCCCTGAACCCTATGTGCAACATCCATACATGTGTGAAAAGGGGAAAAAAGCTTGTTAAAGCTTGCTGGTAAACTGGTGAATCATGGAACTCATTTCCCAGATGGGTACATCAATTAGTGATCTCTCTAAAACAGATCACCTGAATCCTAAATAAGCACATGGATTTCTTAAGAGGATAATTTTATAATAGTACCAAGGCACACCCAGTTCTGATTGAGGTATGTGTAGACTGTCACAAATGAATCTGTAATAAATAAATAAAAAACCACATTTTCCCAACAGTCCATATTCTTTTGGATCAGTTAGCAACTATAATGAGGTGAGGTCATTTCTTTTTTATCATGGGTGGTTGATAGCTTTTCCCCAACAGACTGATATTTTGAACATTGAAAATCAGAAGCTGGATAGATTTAGACACATTAAGTTTGAATTCATATTTTGTAAACATTGATTAGCAGCTATCAAAAATGGATGGGTGGAGAAATTTGTATTCTTGTCATTTAACATGAACTTACTCAACTGTACTTTTCTGAACCTATATGCTGACTATATCTTGGTATCTTAGATTTTCTGAATTCTCTAATGCAATTCATACAAAAGTTCATAACTCAGGGAAAAGTGCACATCAGTGTTGTATATGTCAGGAAAATGTAGGGGAAAACTGCTTGTTAAAATTGTATGTTGGGAAAAGTGTGCACAAATACATGTATTAAAAAAAATGTTTGCAAATTTTCATGTGGACCTTCATGTGAAGAAGGGGCTTAAAGAACCCAAGATCAGGAAAAAAGAGAAAAACAGAGAAGTGGAACTCAAAACACTCACTCATCCCATGTTAACATGCACTTTGTGCCACCTCTGTCAGTTTTATCCCAAAGTAGGCCATCATTTTCTAAGTCTATTATTAGCTATTTTGAGATGCTACAAATATCACGCCTGGCTTTGTAATATTATAATGTATTTATTTATTTCATTAAATATATTATAGCTGCCAACTCCCACAGAGTCCGGGTGGCTTACCCAATCTAATATAAGATAAAACAATTAAAAACAGAGACAAAACAAAAGAGCCTGGACTAAAACAGCCACTGAAACACAGCAATAACAGCCCCCCCTCCAAAGATATTAACTCCAGGCCTGGGAGCAAAGCTAGATTTTCAGGGCTTTTTGGAACCCCAGGAGAGAGGATCCCATGCATATTTCTGGGGGGTGGGATGTGTTCCAGATAATACTTGGTGGTGGTGGTGGTGGTGATGTGCTTTAAAAGTAAATTTGGAGCTATGGATACTAAAAATGCCATTCAGACAAACAATGCTTGCCATTTCTGAACCAGTTTTGAAATCAAGATTATGTGAAACTTCACTTTCTATTTTTCCTAATTCAGCCATTCTGTTACATTTCAAAGTGATGACCAGTTTTATCTCACTTTTTGTACCTGTGTGGTATGTTCATCTGGCCAAGCTTTAGGATATCATTTTTCAACAAAACAATTGAGAGCACTTCCACACTTTCACAATATCCATTCCCCAGACCTAGTTTAAAGCTGATCCACGTTGTCCTTACTGTAGCCAACCTTGACATTCCAGATGAATTGATCCAACTGACTAATAGGGAAGGGTGAAAACAATATCCAATCAATGTTCCACCACCCCCCTCATGTGTGACAAGTAAGGAATTCATGCATGGGATTTGATACTTTTTTTAAAAAAATGAGCAGCCAGTATAAAGTAGACTTGATAATGTGCTCTCCCTCTGCTCAGTTTAAGGTCACTCAAATTATGAAAATAGCTCTACAGGGAGCAGGAAGAGTTTAGGAACCAGGATTCAGGATCCACGGTCAGGCAAGAAATCCAAAGGGAAATCATCAGGCTCTACATTCTGCTTTGTAGAGCCTTTAGCATTCCCAGTTGAAAACTGGCCTCTTATGCTTCAGCCAAAGCTGAATAGAAGATTAGAGAAAATAGTGTGGCATCACAGAGGGGTAGAGTGGCATGAAGGGCATATACTGCAGGTGCCCTGGGATGCTCTTCCAATATCACTGGGGATGAGATGCATTTGGGACTGCAGAATGGCCTTTTCAGCACCTGCCCTCTGGAACCATCTCTTCCTTGACGTACGGTTGGCCAAACCCAGTTGGCCTTCAGAAAGGCAGTAAAAAAAATTAGCTTTTTCCTTGGGCTTTGGGGCCAGGATGATTGGAATTCCCATCTGGAGTGAGGTATGAATGTATGTTTCTGCTTGCCTATGAATGTCTGGTTGTATTTTAATTGAAATTGAGCAGTGTACAATAAACCCCCCAAACAAAAGAAGATAACAATTTCATTGGATGGCCATATAAATTCTATAAGTAAGTAAATAAATATCCATTAAAATGACAGAATTTCCATTCTTATCTTAGAAATACTCATTTAGCTCCAAAAAAAGATTAATCTTCAGTGGACATACTGACAGTGACATTGCTGTCAAAGTGAGCCCATATTGCATTGTACACTAACCTTCTTGCAAGATAATTCTTTAAACTATGTTTAAAGACTCCCAACCCCCATTTATTTAAAAAGGGGCAGTCATCCCACAGAGCTCAGGTACCTGAATAAGGTTTGTAAATCAGCACTGTTACCCTGGGTTGAGATAAAATTTAGAACAGGGAACTGGATACGAGAAGAGAAGAGAAGAGAAGAGAAGAGAAGAGAAGAGAAGAGAAGAGAAGAGAAGAGAAGAGAAGAGAAGAGAAGAGAAGAGAAGAGAAGAGAAGAGAAGAGAAGAGACATGTAAATGGGAATTGTGGACACTTCAACAAACTGTATAATGTTGTGATCATAGGTAAATCTCAGGATCATCCTGCAGTTCCCTTCAATCACTGTAACACTCATAAGTACCCTGTACTTCTGTAACACTTCTAAGTACATACCAACACATACAAATACCATAGCAGAATTAGCACACTCTCCTTCTTTAGGTTCCATCTATACTGAATGTTTTACTTTCTACTTTATAGAAAATTCTATGGGAAACATTATATCCTCAATTAAATATTTAGACATCTTAGCATTAAGCTGATTTATTTTTTAAGCATTTTTTATTTCACTCTAGATACTTTCAATGGAAATCAGACCAACTGCAGGGGCACCACATAAACATGGGAGGTTAGTGCCAACAGGTCAATATCTACTGTGCCTTGAAGTCTGCAGGCAATTAAAAAGTAACCCAATATCCTTCTTTTTTAAACAGTTTTTAGCAAAGTAATATTTTTAGTCTGTTAAGGCACTTCTCAAAGTTCTATTTGGCAATCAAGCAAAATGGAAGGAATTCCCCAAAGCTACATCAACAAACTTTTCTGTGTGGCAAGAGGGTAGGGGGTGGGTGGAATAGGGGCAATGCATCTGCCACCAAGCTAGATGGGAGATCAAGGCTGTTTAGAAAAAAACCATTTTCTAAATGGTTATAACTTTTCCAAAATGAAAGAAAAATCCATCTCTACATATTTAGTACAAAGGCTTTGCAAACACAGGAGTCTTTGAAAATCTAACACTAGTATTCTCTATGAAATACACAATTTTCTTTTCCTTTCATATTGTCAGTCCACTCATTTCCCAACTGACACATTGTCCCCTGACACAGTGACACATGTGACTACTAATCCTACTTCTATATGATCAGTGTGTAATCTTTATTCTTCTATTCCTCAACCTTCGCAAACTGCTGCCTTGGAGAAAAGGCTTATTTTGCTGTCATTCACCAAGAGAAGAAAGAAATGACTAAATTTTTCAAAGAAGATGATCCCAATGTAACTTTTCATAACAGTGGCTACATTTTGTTTCAAGAGGAAGATTAAAGGAGAGAAAAGAATATAGCTAAATCAAATCATAGAGCTGTTTCAATGTATGTTCAAACATACTTTCTAATTCACAGATCTCACCAAAAAGCATCCATAGGAAGAGCAAATATATGCTTATTTTTTCTATCCTTGAGGTCTGGGGCAACAACTGCTACTGTGTTCTGATAGCCTCCTCCCTGTTTTAAATCCACTAAACACTTCAGGATTATCGGCTGGGGGAGGGGGATACGTTTGTCTCTACTCGGTTTGCTGCCTGATAGATTTGTAGCATCAGTAAGGGTTCCAAATCCACATCCACTTTAGAGGGTAAAATTAAAAAGCATGATAATTTGATATGTTGTAACTTTTTGTAGCCTCTCTTTCAGTGACCAGGCAGGAACCTTTCTTCAGGTCAACTCAAATGAAGAAAGAAAATACCCCAGATAATCTGCCAAGCTTTTAATCCCAGAAATTGTTTCTTATTTTGACAGTCATACATTCTTCCCATGTTTTCCCTTTAGCCCCTTATCAATATGCACACCATTGTGGTTAAAATAATCCCATTTGTCTTCTTGTGTATCTACAGTACATCACTCATCAACAGTCTCTTTAGATTCTTTTCCACTTGCATTCAACACAAACTCTTCATTCTTTTCTTTAAGGCTCTGAACATGTTGCCCCTACCTATATAAAGTTATGCTTTTATTCTCAACTCTGCCTCATCTCAATTCCCTGTAGGAAGCTGCTGCTGCTGCTGCTGTTCTCTCCTCCTCCTCCTCCTCCTTTTCTACTTTTTCTTCTGGAACCCTCCTGCCCACTTTTCTCTGAGCAACCTCAAATGTCATTAATTCTTTTGAAGCCATTGAGGCTTACTTCACTAGGGCTGTAACCTATAAAGAGGGGCACAAGCCAAACAGTTAGGTCCTGGTCCCTTGAATGTAGAAAATTCTACAATAATTGATGCTTCAGTACAGAATACTTTGTGGCGCTGATTGTCATTTGAGGGAATGAAAAGGGCCTGTGCTTCAGCACCAAAGAGCAGAAAACACCCTTGAAAATCATCACCAGCATTAGAAGTATATGGAACCTTTTTAAGGTCAATGACTTCCATTTAGAGGTCAGGAAGCTCTATGGGGATGTATCTCAAAGGCATGCATACACACACAATCAGCCTTGCATTCCTCCTGAGCTTTTAGGAGTTGAAGGCCATCATATGTCATCAAAGAGGAAAAGGGTAATTTTCTGTTCAGTTGCAATACAGTTTCACAATGCAACCTTGACATTATTACATTAAGGAAAAGCCAGAGCCAGGTAATCATTGATTGTGAAGGAATTAAGGTGCAACCCTATATACATTTATTTATAAATAAGTCCATCCAGCTCAGTGGAACTTACCTTTATTTGACATGCAATCCATAAGGTTAGATTCAAAATGCAATAAACGTTGATGATTATTTTTTAAATTCTGTTAGCCAACAATATTTACATTACTGGCAAACCCCATCATACCACTAGCACTTATTAATATTATCATGAAAATATATCAAACTCTACTTACCACAGCAGTGTAAAGTTACAATATGCCATCATAAGCCAACATTTTCCACACTATATATCGATTTCATTTTGAATGTATAATTATTCTGTCTGTAATGGCCACTTTGTACTATGGATATCATAGAGACCATTGATTATGCAACATTACAGCATCACCGTGCCCCCTTTATCACACCGCCTGGCCTCTGGAATGGTATCCCTCCAGAGATCCATATAGCTCCCACCCTGCTGATGGGACAATGAAAACCAGGTTATTCTCCCAGGATAGTGGGGATAGGGTAGGAAAGTGATAGAATAGTGGTAAGGCCCTGTAAGATTTGCTTTTGTCTGGTGCAGTTACGTTTCTGGATGTACACATCTCTGTTCTTTTCCTTTATTCTTCTGATTTTTAATGGTGTAAAGCTCCCCTAGTCTCTGACAATCAAATGTTTTTAAAATTTATGTAAATAAATTATATAAATAAAGTATTATTAGGAATTACTTCGGAGGAAGCATACATCAAAGATCTCATTCTATCCATGTCTCCTCTAGAGTAAAATGTATCTGGGTCTAAAATCTGCATCTTCTGCAGATATTCATGTATCTGCATATTTTAAAGTTCTATGGAGGAACATTACATTTGCCTGTATTTACTTATTTCTGGCAATCTGCAAAAGGTTTCTGAAAAGTGAAACAGGCTTCATTTTTCTCTTTCTCATGGAATGAACTTTGTATCAGATGATAGCTTTTCTTTTTGAGTCTACTCTGCACTGAAAAAGGGAATGAAATAAGGTAGTCGAAGCTGACTGTCAAAGTATGCCTTTAAAAAGGTATTTACTTCCTCTCTCTAATGATACAGCACTACTAGCTCTTTCTAAACAAACAAACAAACAAAAAACACCACCTTTTTGACTATTCATTATTCTCATGCCACAGCTGGCAGTGCTACTACATAACCACTTGTCCCCTGGAGACACTGTCAACACTGGGAGTACAGAGTGTAATTTTTGTGATCTTATTCCCTGGTCTATGCTGGCTGTTCACACTACTGAAGGGCTTTTCAATGCAATACTCATTGTCATTCAAATGGTAATGACTATTAGTCCAATTATCATGCCTTTGTTTGGAGGCCAGGTAGATCCTCCATGTGCTGTATACTAAAAGACAACTGGATAAGAGCAATAGAAAGAAAGAGACCCTCCCACCAGAAAGTGACGGAACTAATTATAGTTCAGATCTTGGCATGTGTAGGAAATAAAAGATTCTCAGGGATGATAGATAATGGGAGGAGATATGGAATACTCCACCAAAGACAGAGCTGCAAAGACTTCAGATAAAGTTTTCCTCACTGAGGCTGGCGGGAAACATTAAAGCATTCAGGAGATCTTGATCTAGGGTTTAAACAAGCACCTGACAACAGTGTATCCATGCAATTAACTTCAATCAGATAGAAATTTGACAGATTTAAAGAGAAACAGGGTGATGTGATGTTTAATAGGCAATCTGTCTATTGCACAAGATTTATTTCTTTGCTGTACCAGATGCCTCTATTTAACAGCATGCTCATTTGAAGGACTGTCCAGGCAATGTTCAATTTAAAGACAGCACTAGAAGAACTAGAGAAAGATGGAGCAGGGGGTCTTGAAATAGCCCATCTTTCTTTAGTCCCATTATGTAGTGCCTTTGCTATGTGGTGCCTTTGTTACTTAATGTGTGGTCAGGCTGTAATAAAGCTCCCATCATCCTCAACTTAATTGCAGGTGAGAGGGCCAACCTTGTGTGCCTTAACAAAACCTGTCTGGGGGAGTGAGGTCTTCTTTTAGAGATGTGCCAAGCTGGGTTCTGTATGTGGTATCAGCCGTGACTCCAGGACAAGGATGGAGGTATAGTTTTTGTTATCTGAAAAACCCTGATGGATTCTAGGGGCATTGCATATAGCAAGTTGTGAGAAGTTGTTTGTGAAATTGGGCTGTAAGGATTAGGGGGGATTGATGCTAGTGTCCTAGCCTCCCTACTGCATAGCAACCTCCCTATCTGAGTTGCTTGAGGCTATGGCTGGCTTGGCAGTGACATTCTCCAGGCATATGGTACTGGGGGACTTCAATTTTGGGTGCAAACTCAGAGGAATCTGGGGAGTTCATGGACACCATGGGCACCATGGACTCGGCCCTGTTTATCTTTGGCCCAACCCACATTTGGGCTTACACATTTGTTCTGGTTTTTATCTCAGGGCAGTGATGATGTGATCTGAAATTGGGGATGTTACTATCAATCCCTGGTCATGTACAGGTCATTCCCTTGGAATTCCTGTTGCTGCACCCCACACAGAAAGGCAAGGCTTATTTGATCAATCCACCCCAGATACCCGCCCAGGTTGTTCTTGGGGTTCTGGTGCAAAGTTCAGTTGAAGTCAGTCATTGTTTTGTATAAGAGAGTGATGAAAACCTTGGATTGAATTGAGGATACTATGTGTGTGGATCCTGGGGGGCCCCCTGGTTTTCAGAGGAATTCAGTTGATGAAGGGTGTTAAGAGATACCTAGAGTGCTGCTGAAGGAAAATATATATCTCTGTCAAAGCCACTGTCCTGAATGAAACCCAGAGCATCCAGGAGTACATCAGTAAGATGTCACCTAAAGATGAGCTGCTGAGAGAATGCCTGAGGCAGCAGCAGACATGGGAGGAAGTTCAAGTGGAGGAAGTGCCGTGGCAAGACAAGCCCCTGCATGGGAAGTACCATCGACAGATAGCTGAGGTGGCTGACACTGGGAAAACCTACCAGTGGCTGGAAAGGGCTGGACTAAAAGACAGCACTGAGACATTGATCATAGCAGCACAAGAACAGGCACTAAGCACCGATCCATAGAACCAAGGATCTACCACACTAGACAGGACCCAAGTTGCAGAGAGGCCTCAGAGACAGTCCAACACATAGTGGCAGGATGTAAGATGCAGGCAGGATCAGCATACATTGAATGGCACAACCAAGTAGCTGGCATTGTATACAGGAACATCTGCACAGTGTATGGGCTGGACCTTCCCAAGTCCAGATGGGAGATTCCACAAAAGGTCATGGAGAATAACATGACTAGGATCCTGCAGGACTTCCAGACCCTGATGGACAGCCAGGTACTGGCCAATCAACCAGAAATCGTGATAGTAGACAAGGACCAGAAGACAGCAATGGTGATAGATGTAACAGTGCCAAGTGACAGCAACATCAAGAAAAAAGAGTATGAGAAGCTGGAGAAGTACCAGAGCCTGAAGAAAGAACTAGAGGGGATGTGGAAAGTAAAGGCCAAAGTGGTCCTAGTGGTGGTAGGAGCACTTGGGGGCATGACTCTTAAGCTGGGAGAGTGGCTCCAACAGATCCCAGGAAAAAACATCAGAGCTCTCTGTCCAGAAGAGTGCAGTGCTAGGAACAGCTAAGATACTGTGCAGAACCCTCAAACTCCCAGGCCTCTGGTAGAGAACCCAAGACTGAGAAAGACACATACCACCCACAGGGGTGAGAGGTGAATTTTTCATAGATAGATAGATAGATAGATAGATAGATAGATAGATAGATAGATAGATAGATAGATAGATAGATGAAGTGTGAACCCAACAGAACATGGTAAGAGAACATTTACAGGGCTGTGAGGACTGTTCTAGGCATCTGTTGGATGTAATCATTCAGACTTGCACAGAGTAGGGGTTCAGCTGTACAGTTTTTTTTTTTTATTTTTATCCCGCCTTTATTATTTTTTTTATAAATAACTCAACATACATAATACTCCTTCCTCCTCCTTTTTTCCCCCACAACAACCACCTTGTGGGGTGAGCTGGGCTGAGAGAGAGAGTGACTGGCTCTAAGTTACCCAACCAGCTTTCATGCCTAAGGTGGGACTAGAACTCATGGTCTCCTGGATTCTAGACCAGCACCTTCACCACTACACCAAACTGGATCCAGTTCCTATGGAGTTGCCCTAAGCATATTTTGCCTGGTTATCTGTGAGGAGTTTGAATCTGTAAGTCTTGATGAAGTTAACAGAAACCTTGGAGCTGTGAGTTCAGCACCTGTGTTTTAGATGCATGTCCCTCCTGATTAGTCAATACTTTTCAGGAGGTGACATGTGGTTGGGTCCATGTAGTGGCTAATACTTCATTAAGGGAGAGGTGGTTTTACATGCTTTGAAGGAGGCAATGGTCCACCCTCTCCAAAAGCAATAGCTGAATTCAATGGAACTGGAAAATTTTTAGCCAGTCTCTAACCTTCTCTTTTTAGAGAAGGTTGCTAGCTTATACTTCAAGAGGGTCCTGGAGAGTGTGGATTATATGATCCTTTTCAGATGTGGTTATAGCACTGAAATGGCATTGAGCACACTTATTGATAACCCTTAGCAGGATGGGGTTGGTGCATCCATCCTGGCCCTCCTTAATCTCTCAGTTGCTTTCAATTCCATTGACCATGTATCCTTCTGGACTTGCTCAGGAGGTCAGAAATGGGAAGCATAATTTTGGCTGTTCTCCTTTTAGGACCAATTCTAATCAGCATTGGTAGGGGAGAAGAGATCTGTGGGTGCTGAGAGTAGATCAGGGCTCTACTCTCTCGTTGCTCCTATTTACTGTCTACGTGAAGCCACTGGGTAGGATGGGCAGACATTGAAATTATTTAAATAAATACATACCGACCGAGCCAGGAGGACCACATGTCACTTGGCCCTAACATTCTCCGCTCTGGGAAGATGCATTGTATTTCTGTTAAAAAATACAGGTAAAAATTATATCTAATTTTACATTGACAATGCATGTACTATAGAAGTTGTACGTAAACCTTTTGTCCTCCTTTTTGATAGTGCATAAGCAGCCACCCAGTTCCTTGAAGCATCTCTCTTGATTATCAATATAGGCTAACCAGAGCTTATAAAATTAGAATAACAGAGCAAACAATATTATTAATAGAGCATTGAGCTGCTGGTGGTGGAAAGTAAGAAGTTGTCTAATTGACTAGATAGTCTTATTTATTTTTCCCATTAGGAGTAAAATAATTTAATTACGTCCCTGATGATACATTTCCAAGGTATTTATCATTGTAATAGAGCAGTCTTTTAAAAAAACAAATAAGTATTTGTTATGAAACCTCAAACTTAAAGTCTTGAGTACATTAGCACAATGGACCCAGGCTACTTTAAGAGTTCTAATGTCTCTTATGGCCACATTAAATCCTTAAACAGAAGATTGACCCAGACCCTTTGGCCAGACACAATGTGAGATTAGGCTTACCTTGGGCTTTAAGTCTGCATATTCAACATTGAGCAAAGAGTAAGATAAGAATATGTGATGTCCATTTGGCTGTTTAATGCAAATTCATAATAAATGTTTGTGGTGATGTTAGAAATATGTTGCTAGGGACCTGAGTGTGTATGCAGCTAATGCCAGGTTGTTGGCTGAGAACCTGAATGATGTGTAGTGAATGTTAAATAGTTTATATAACACAACAAAGAGTATAGTTATGAAATTAAATGCATGAAAGATGAAAGTAGTGGTGCTTGATAGGCAAAACAGCATAAACAGTGAAAAAACTAGAGCATACGGATAAATCTCTGTATCTTGGTAGAATATTTACTAAAAATGAGAAAACGTGTGGAAAAAAATTAAATGCTGGAAGAAGGACAGGGAGTAGAACATAATCTATTTCAAGAAATAAATGTTTGGCATAGGAAGCAAAAGATACTTCAGAAGTATGCATGATAGAACAATAAAAATAGCATTAAGATTGAATGGATGAATCGCACTGAATATAAAAGTAAGTGTCTAGTACAAAAGAACTGTGTTGAGGTGGGTTGCTCATTTAGAGAAAGAGTATGAATACTGAACTGCAAAACAAATATATGAAAGAAAAGTGAATGGTTGAGAGCAAGAGGAAGAGCCTGAAAGTTTGATTGAATGGAGTGATGAGATCCTTAAAAAGATAGAGGTAGAAGTTCAAAGAAGAGAAACAATGCATGAAGCAGTGGAGAGATGTGGTTGAAGCAAGGACAGAGTGCAAGGATAAAAACTAAATGTTATGGAGATGTCTAGTGAATGGTGTTGGTGTAAACCAGTTTAGCCATTTATACCTCATACCTTTAATTTCTTTGGTTTATTATTTCTTAATCCTTTTTTCCCTGTGTGGAAGGATGGGTTGTAAAGAGTGTAGGCAACTGGAAATTGTGTACCTTCCCCTTTATTTCTAAAGCACCTCAGTGTCCAAATGTTGGAGAGATTGTTTAAAAAGCCCTGTGTTTGGAACAGGTGGTGGTGGTTGTGTGGTGGTAGTGTGCTGGGTGCGGAGAGGAGAGGCAGAAGGAAGCAAGGGAGAGAGCAGCAGTCGAGGTTTGTGGAAAGGCCAGGAGCATTGTCCTTATAAAGGAGCATTGGTACCTGGGAATAGTAATAGATATTCTAGGGATAGCAGTAGTGTTTAATAGTTAGAGTAGTATATTAGTAAGTTGAGCAATAGAAATATAGGTTAGGTGAAAACTGCATTAGTGGGACACCTGGGTAGAAAAAAGAACACTTTTGTACTGTGAATATTGGTTTTATAAGTAAAGGAACCCCAATATAAAAAGGGGAGAGAGAAGTCTGTGTGCAGTGTCTCATTGGGAATATCTCGGTGAGTCTGGGTAATCTATCCTTGATATTAACTGAACCTGTGACACTCTGTTGTTTACTACCAAAGGGAATAGTGTAATGGGTATGTATATATGGACAAGTTGTTATCCCTCCACAGTGGAAATAATATACATGAGATATTCTGCGGCTACAGTATGAGTAACTAATTGCACACTAAGCTCTAGAATATGCACACTTGTGTTTCCCAGGAATATCTGCTGCATAATTCTTACCTATTCCCTGTACATTTAAAAAATCATTACTAAATTAGTTTTTACATGAAGGTGTGTTTTAAGGAAGAATGAGCTGATACTTAAATCCTCTCCACCAATGCAGTTCATATAACAAATTTCCTCATTTCTGAGGAAAAATCTCTCTCATGAAGCTTTGGGAGGAAAGAATTAGATTACTTAGCTACTGTGATTACAGCAATGATCTGTAATATCATTGTATTGTGATACACTGTAATGATCTGTAACATTATCTGAGCAGAGAAAAAAGGATTAAATAATAAATGCTACTTGCATTTTTGAAACTTGAACATTAAACATAAAAACATGTTTAGCACCTTAGCTAAGGCTGGCTGTTAAATATATTCTTTACAAGATTAGGTAAAGTCCAAAATGTGCAGAGCAAATGTGCAATAGATAAATGTCAGGATTACCAACAATTATCAAAAATAAGTACATTTGAGACTTATACTGTCCCGTTATGATAGTCCTTCATAGTGGCATTGCTGGAATGAGTAACATTTAAGTGTGAAGAGAGAACTCAGAAGCAGATGGAAACACCCTGAAAGAGGGAGAAAGCAGTGAGAAAAAGAAAAGATAATGGCAAAGATATAAATTAGTCATTTTTTCCCAGGCTCTATCAGTTGTCATCTCTAGCTTCACATACCTTCAGTTGCAATTTCTAATAGACTGTCATAGGATTAAGATATCCCTGAAGTAATACACATTAACAAATGGCAGACTAGAATGCCCAATTGGAAGCATGATAGCCACAGCCAGATCACCACAAGGGTCTAATTCTTTAAACACTGACCATAGTTTACTGGAAACCAAAACAGCCAGTCCTCCTTTGGAATTGCCTCTCTTTTCACTTATGGTGGCCTGCAAACCCAGGAGATGAAACCCACTCAGCTCTACCAGAGCAACAGTTCAAGTCTTCTACGTTAATATAATAATCCAAATCTTTTACATTAATATAATATCAGCATTATATACCTCCTGAAGGAAATATAAAGAAATATAGTCCAGCCAGCTATATTTCAGGATAGGAGCCAAATATTATCCTGATTCAAGGTTAATCAATCTATCTGCCTGGTTTCTAGTTCCATGAAGGCTCAAGCTTGAACATCTGGAGAATCTGGAGCCAGACTAGATGAAGATACATTATCCAATATCAGGTTCTTTACTTCTGAAATAAAGGGACGGAGAAGCTGTCATGAGGGCTGATGGCTAATGCTCTGCATTCAAGAATATTTAAATATGTACATTTCCTTAATAGCTAGATAAAATGGAGCACTTAAAAAAAAAAAAAAAGAAATACTGCCTTGTACGTCACTCTGAAGGGTAAAACTAAACTACACTCTTTTGAAGCAAGGTTGCATAGTGACCAAGAAACAGCTTCTGAAGTACAGCAGGTGAGTAAGAAGAATGTAAGTTCCTACCAAAGATCCAAGGCAACTCCATAGACTGCTGAACAAAGAGCAAGGAGCTTTTCAGTCTGTCATGATTACACCTGCAGAATCCACGTGTGCTTTATCAGTGTGAAGGATGTTGTTTTCCAGAGGTAAGAAAGGTAGAAACAAAAAAAGCACATGTATCCACACCACTAAAACCAACATTTGAGTAATATTCACACTTTTACTAAATGAAATCAAGACTGGTGCTACACAGAAATTAGCCCCTCTAAATTTCAGCATTTTCTTGTCTTCATGTAAAAGGGAGAAGTGATAGAGAATGAGGAACCTTTGTTCTGTATCTGAAAACCAGAAATAATTTAATTTCTGTTTTAATAATTTAGAAATAATCTAAATTTATCTTTTAGGATGGCTGTGGCAGTAATTAAAATTGGAGTTTCCAAGCATTCAAAGAGGGTTTGCTAAATAAATGACAGTTCAGAAACATAAAACATGAGATGAGGGGGTGCACATACACACACACCCCATTTGTATTTAGATGGATATTTGTCTTCACACACACACACACACACACACACCCAACTTCAGAGGTACATGCCTACAGAGCAAAAGGAGCAAGCTCTTTAGCAACCAGCATCTCAGTGTACAGCTTCCTCAAGCATAAGATGCTTGTTCCTCACTCTCTACTCCCACACTGCTATCCTATGTAGCTGTAGGGAAGCCAGTTCCAACCTAGGAGTAACTTACACTCCCGTTTGTGTTGCTTTTCCACTTTGATTTCATGTTTGCCCGTCTCCTGCCTTCAAGCGCCCAAAGCTGCGTTCCATTCTGCTTGAGACCCCTGCGCCTCTCCCTCCCCGGCTTCTCCCCACACCCCTGGGCCTGTGACACTTGTTTGGTGGAGACAAACCCCAAAGGGCCTGTACATTTGCCATGGAAACAAAGGCCTGTTTCCAAACATTGCTAAAATAAGCTGCTTCTCTCCTAGGCCCTTTAATGACCTGATCTATTTATCTGGAGAGCAAGGGATGTCTTTTTAAAACCATTAACTTTCAGCTCTAATTATTCTTTATGAAGATGTGTCAGTGGATAAGCACAGCCCTTTATGTTTATTTATGATCTATAAATATAAAGGGGGTAGTTGTGCCTCCCTGGAGGCAAGAGACGTTCCTCTTAACTGCAGCAGTTTATGTTTTTCTTGCTAGTGGAGTCCTTATAATTCAGTGTTGAATAAATAGTCCCTGGTGTTGTCTGCAGTGGCTCCAGAGCTCCCTGCTGAGAACCTATCCTTAATACAAACAATACGACACATTTATTCCAAGCTGACCACACTGACCTCCAAAAGTTTGCTCCCTCCACTGGGACCGCTCTGTCCCTTTCAGAGCCCTGAAAAGCTCACACAAAAAGCCCGCTTGCTTCTGCCGTCCTGCCATCCACAGAAGTTGGGTGGGGAGGACTGAGATGGGAGCTGATGGGGAAGGAGGAAGGAATCTGCAGACCTTGACCCTTCCACCTTCAGACAAGAAAAATTGGGGAATTTGCATTTTAACACTTCAGCATCCGCCTGATCCTTTAAAAAAAAAAAAGATGATTTCTTTTTCACGGTTGCGAGAAGATCTGGGCCCATGTCAGTCTTGCCGAGCTGAGGGCCAGGCACAGAGCAAGATCCCTACTGTGAAGGCAGGCATGCCCTTTCTTCTTCTTGCATTTTTACTCCTCTAGAGTGTTCGAAAATGCCATGAAATAGGCTCTCTTTTTCCAGTGGCCCTTGTTCCCTCTCCCAGCCTTCCTTTTTCTGCCATATCTGTTGATCTTTTAGGCTTACCCCCTCCCTGCTACACACTGCTTTTCAATTGTGGACTTGGTCTTTGTAAAACAGCAGACCTTCACAGGCTAGAAAATGGAGGGCTGAATGATCCAATATCCTGCCCAAATAGCTCAGTCCTCCATTGTTTCTTTGTCCATGAATTTTGATGTTTTTTTTAATTATTAAATCATCTGACATTTTAAGGAGCAACAACTAGATTGTACATCTACAGTCTAGTAGCAAATAGCAGGACATTGCAAAAAGCAGATTTTCCAGTCTAATGAAAATTAGACAGACACTGCCAGATTATAAAAGAGGTTAGGGTTTTCTTTTTTCTTTAAAGAAAATAAAAGATTTTGTGATGTGAAAGTATCTTCTTCTGCATGGCCTATTATTTTTCTCTGATCTCACTATTCGCAAGCTTTCTGCAGTGAGATCCATCATGGGGAGATGCGTACACACACACACACACACACACACACACACACACAGAGGAATAATCCCCATATAGCAGGGAGGAAGCCCGATTCACTCTGCCAGTGTTGCTTGTTTCATATAGAATATCACTGGATATAGGGCTAAATATGTTAAATTGGGGTGGGGTTGTTACATCTGATATTTTTACTTTTGAGATTGTAAATAACCAGCTCTAAACTTGGTTAGCTAATATGTCTATAATTAATTTATACTATTTTAATACAGTGCCCCTTTTTATATTTATGAAGAAATGTCATGAAAAATAAAAAGATGGGGACATCCTGGTTGAGGACACCAAAAATGAGGGAAACTGAAATAGCAAGAATAAAGACTGTTTAGGTTTTCCAGAATAATACAGTTCTCAGACCACAGTCTACCACCTGCAATCCTTACAGCATTGGCATATACCCCTATAGCACTGTGACACTTCTCCCAAATTTCTAGAAATAGTAAATTTCGATGTGACAAGAAAAATGAATACAGTGGGAGTATTCACATTAAGTATCATTAATTATTTTGTCTTTGAATTTAATGAAATCAAGTTTAGTACTTATCCTGGCCTAAACCATTTCTTTATTCTGGCCTCAAGATGCCCTTAGCAAGTTACTCCCAGACCAACGGCCACCCTTAACATATCTCTCTTTGCAATGGAGCATTACAGACAATTACCTGAGCCTGGATGAAGGGGCTTAGAAACATTTCACGTATTATGAACCAACTTTTTAATAGAACTGGAGAAATGTGAGTGAGTCTTATGGGACTAAGGGCAGATTCAGAAATGTGATGGTGCTGTCTCAGTCTTCTATGCATTATAGAGATAAAAGATTCATGGCCATGGCTGTAACCATGTTTTAGAGTTGCAAAGATACTGTGTAGATATTTACCCCTTGCACTTCCTGTTCACATAGGTAGGCTGGGAAATGTGATGACACAAAGCGTTTTATGATTAAGAAAAACATTGGAGGAGGGAGTCGGAGGAGAAAGAATTTGCTAACGTGGGACAAAATTTCCTTTAGGAAGGAATTTATTTTTTCTTTTAAAGGAGGAGAATAGACAATGGACATCCATTTGCTGCACTACTGTCTCTTCTTTAGCTTCCCTTCAAAACTGACAGGCCTGGGATTAAAGGATGGGTTACAATGGAGCCTGACAGTACATTACCCATTAATGGTGCTGAATGTCTTAACAACTCAACTATTGGAGATGCATTCAGAAGAGCATGTGAACTCCTTTTCTCCTTCAAAGCTCCTGCTAGACCATGTTTTCTTTTGTTGCTTAAACTTTTGTGTTTACAAAGAAGACAACACAGATTGTGCCACTCTGCTTTGCTGTAGCTGTTTTTCTGTCAGACACTTCAATTAAGAGAAGTCATCAGTCTTAAGCTAAAGGGGAGGGGAAATCATCCATTAAAAATACCAGCACATATTTATTTATTAAACATCTCATTTAAGTTTACCATAGTGGAACAATGGCCTGTCTTACTCTTACTGTTACTTTTGTGAAGGCTGCTGCTGCTGCTTCTCCTCCTCCTCTTCCTCCTCCTAGCAGAAAGTTTAATGAAACAAGAATCAATACTTATTTAATGTTGACATTCCCAGTCTAAAAGAACTTGAATGACTGGCAACAACCACCACATTTAAATAAACCCAGAACAACCACCTTAAGGATTCAGATAGGATTCTGAATAAGTTTTAGCCACAACATCACTCTGAGTTAACTGATCATACAGTTTCAAGAATAGTGAATTGTGTATTATACACAAGTAATGTTGTGTTCATCCATCAGTGTTTGTCCATCAGTCTTTAATTTCTCCAGGCCAAGAGATCAGACTGAAAAATATTGTCTCTGCAGGGTGAAATTATGAACATACTGTATATGAATATGAGTATAAATGGTGGCGACTGTAATTCTTTAGAATTCATTCCTGAGGAATAAACTATTTCTTAATATAGGTGAGTATTGTCAAACAATTTAGAAAAATAATTTCTCCTAATCAAATACCCCAGTAAATCCAATCTTGCTTTTAAAGCAACCTTAAAGCATCAGAATCAAGAGATCCACTGGCAGAGTTTGCTTACATCAGCTACTGAAAAGCATTTGCTAAAGGGCAACTGTTGATTAAAAAGATCATTTAGAATCGACAACCAAAGAAATAATTGGCACTTCTTGAAATCCATTGATCCTTTGGTCAACATTCAGCCTAGGCCTGAGGCAGGTAAGGGAAGACTTGACTGAGTTTGACCTGCCCCCTTTGGTGTAGTCACGTTTGTTTAAAGACATCACCTAGAGGAGAGAGAATATGTTTGTTTGTACTTCACAGAGTAAAAAGCTCTCAGCTCCACAAGAGCTCCCTTATTCTCCTGTCTAATATCTCTCCTGCAGCTCCTATCCCCCACCCACCCCAAAAAACAAGGCAGGAGGAAGGTTTTCTGTTTGTGCAAGCGGCTTGCTTGTTCAGGATGCTCTTGTGACTTAAGTTTATTGTTTTATTTTCCTCGAGCTCCAAGCATTTGAATTGCAAACAACGCCTCCTCTCTGAACAATCTGCTGGACCCAAAGAGAACTAGACAAGCGGGGCTCTTGAAATGGAGTGTGATTTCTTTATGCCTGGAAAGGAGGGGGAAGGGGGGTTGCTTTCCTTTCCGGTCTCTTGCATTGTTGCTGGAGATGTCTCTGAAAGGGGAAGGAGGAGAGAGGGAAGGAGGCCCACTCATGTGTGATAATCAGAGATATCCTCCATTTCATTTCATTTTATTTTATTTCCCTTACTTAGAAGCCAACCTCCCCCTCCCCCCCCCCCACATAAAGGGATTAGCAATTATGGTGTTTTTAGGCAGAGGAATATGTGCAGCATAGACAAGGATGCACTGTGAAGGTATTTGTGTATTTAAGATCTTGTGGCTAAAACAAGCTATGCCTTCTGAGAACTCTGCTTCCAGGTAGAGCTCTGAGAAGGCCGAGCTTGTTCTGACTGTGAGAGAATCAGAGCTATTGTGGCTCTTCAGAGGATGTGCATAGACTGTGATTCTGCAAGTAAGAGCCAGGTTTGTTAGTTGATCTATCCTGGCAAAAAGATATTCCGTTCTGTAAGGTTTGTTTTATGCCCTGTGATTGTAATGTTGTATGTCACTTTCTCTTCGTATGACCCCAAAGTCTTTGCATGATAATATGGAAATTGTATTGCTACCATTAAAGTATTATACAATATACTCTGCAATGTATCGATGATTCTTGGAGCGTTCTCAGATTACACACCTGTTCCTTAAGAAAAAGTGCATTCTTGCAGATAACCTCTGTAATTTTGGGATAAGGAAAACTGCCCATCCGTGGTTCCTACATAGCTCCTAACCATAATAATATGGTTAATATGGCATCTAACTACCTTTTTAATTTTCTTCAATGCTCAAGAGAGACATCACAAAAAAGAAGATTTGAATTTGACTCAGACAACAGATGGCTTAAAGTGCTGCACAGCTGCCTACCAGTGTACCAGGCAAGTCTGCCACATCTCGCTAACAGGGGAATGGCCCAGCAGAAGAGCATAGGCATCCATGGGAAGAGCGGTGGGCAGGTGGGCAAGGGATGAAACATTCATTGTGGCGTTGCAAGGCGAGTATGAAAGGGCGGAGCTTGGTTATGACACTACAATGCATATTTTGGCATTGCCAAGGTTAGAAGCTGATGCCTATACGATAGATCTTACTTTGCTCAGAGGCTACTCAAATCTGGCACCGGAGCTGAATATTTTATAGAATATACCTTGCCAAAGTCATAGTAGACAATCTTCATTTTGCAGGTGGTAAAAGAGTCTGGTCTGCCTGAGGTGCTGAAACCTCTCCAGGGGCTTGTATGATCTATCCCTAATAGTTCAGGAGCATCCTTAGTCTACAACTGTTTTATGGGTTAAAAAAAAAAAAAAGCCATCCAAGGATTTCATTCAAGATATTGCAAGACTGAAAAGAACAAGGCAGTGTGGTGCACCAAACATATCAAGCCAGTTGCCTAAGTTGGATAACAGAATGGAATATAGTATATCATCTTATTGCTGCATTATCTCTGTTGAGGGAGCAGGATTTCCAGATGGTTTATGCAAATACTTTTGGTTTGATATAGTCAGAAATAGACAATAATAAGAAACCATCCAATAATAAGCAGTACATTAAACGTATTGAGCAGAAGAATTAGCCAAGATTTATCACCTCTTCCTTCATTTTTATTTTATGAATATGAAAATGCAAAGAAATCTGGTCAGAGGAGAAATAAGTCATACAGACTGCAAGATTGAACTGTCAATAAGACAAAGATAAAAATCTCTCTTTGGAATGCTGAGAACCACCTGATCAACTCCAAAGTTTCCAAATAAGCAGTCTTATTCTAAAGGAATTATAAAAACAAGATGGAACCCTTAGAGGTTTGACTGAATTTGGAAACCTTATAACACAAAACTCAGAGCACTTACTGGGCCTTATTTATAACTTGCTGGTGAAATAAACTTAGCAACCAAACAAGTAAAAGACTCTATGATTAAATGGATGCAGAACTTATAAAGAACAATTAACATGCAACATTGAAAAGAAAAACATTAAATTTACAGTGAAAATTACATTTAAGGAAAACTGGTATAAGATATTTTGCCACTCCAGTACTGATGGGTAAAGTTAATAGTTCATAGATGGTTTGTTAAATAAAGATGGATTTCTTATTGACTAAATAAGACTGTAATTTTTTTTACTTTGTACTAAGTCCAAATTCTCAGAATAATGTTCAGTTAGTTTTATATATTTAAATATCTAACATTATTTTAAAATTACAAATCACTGTTAAAATCAAGTTAATCAGCAAGTAAGCACAGTACAACAGTACTTAGAACAGTAAGTTGTGCTTTTTTCCCCCTCTTCTTTGTGCCCCTTTTTTTGATTCTGCTTGTTTTCTTTTAAAATGTTCAATGAAATTGGAAAAAGGAGACAAATGAGTTTGTGCTACTATAACCATCCCTAACCTAGCATCCTCCAGATGTGTCCGATTAAAATTTTCAGCATCCCTTGCCAGCTGGGCTGTTTCAGAGAATGACCCTTCGACTGCATCAGTAAAAAGAAGCTGCTTTTTGCCCACTATTTAAACTTTCAGCAGTTTCTGTAAATGCATGTTTTTTCAGCGATGAAACACAATAGATCCAGTCACTTGAATCTAGATTATGGTAGTGGTAGAAAGCCAATAACGGGTTAATCTCCGCTCTTAATAGGAAGAAGGGGGAGAGATCTGAAGGAAAGAAGAATGACAGCAGAGAGGCTTTTTTAGATTATGGGTGGTAGAAGACAGGTTGGTGGGCATTGTTGAAGAGAAAAGCCGGTTCAGCTGCAAAGGGGAACAATTTTTAACATAAGGCCTCTGGTCTTGAGTATTTATGTGATAGGACATTTGCGTCCTATTAAAATCTTAGTCTGTAAAAGCTGTTGGGACTGCTTTTTGAAAGCTAGTTCTTTAAAAACCTTGCCCTATAATGCATGGCATCAAGTTTGCCTATATAAATCAAATCCAACTGGATTGTTTGCCTTAAAAAAAAGAAAAGGCTGACTTTTCTTGTCTTCCTCAGTAAGGAAGAATTCCTTTTCTTATTCCAAAATAGCAGGCAGCCGTTTACAGAAGGGGAAGACGTCTGCTGCCTAGTAAGGCATCTTTTGGATACATTTATTTATTTAATTTATGTATTCGATTTGATGCTGCCCAACTTCAAACGACTCTGGGCAGCTCACAACAGTGTGAGTTCAAAAAAAAAAAAAAAAGTGTGAGTTCAGAGAACCAAAAGGAAGGAGTAGGAGCAAATTACTATCCAAAAGGCTCCATTACAATGATAGATTTGCTTACAGCAATACTGCTAGTCCTTTGCCAAATTCAGAAAGGCTAGAATACGCCGTAATTCAATATAATGCTCTCTGGAGGGCCTCTCCAAGTTCCATGAGTCCTTTTGATTTAATAATGAATAGAGCTTGTTTACCCAAATATACATCCCCCCAGGATTGTACTGCGGCTGCAGAGGGCAGCCCCGTGCCCCTAGGAAAAGATGCTGTGATGGTTGCAGACAAAGCTATGTGGGCACGTCTGCATGCTCTGAAGCACCTTTTTAGGGAGACCATGGGATGTCCTTGGTGGCACCTCTTATAGAGCACTGATGAAGTTACCTACTTGCATAACGAAACAGCTGCAAGAAAACAACCAAGCTCAGAGAACCCTAAGGACTCCACAATTCAACCCTGAGCTATAGATATTCTCTTCTATTGACACTTTTTTGGTTGTGGATCTGAAGCACTGACCAGCCCTAATGATGATTCCTTTATTCTAGGAAAATCCCCAGTGAACCTCATCCAGAAGGTGGCCCACACTGTAACCTTTGCCAGTCATCAGTTGCTACTCAGGATGCCAACCTGTCCTGAACGCAAGGCAAGAGGGGAGAGCTCATTGGAGAACCTTCCAGAGTCCTACTACAGGGCAATCCATCCCAACTGCAAAGTATCTTTGTGCCTTGCTGTCCTCATCTCTGGCACTCCCAAGCATATTTAGAGTTCTTTTGTTACTTCAGGCGATTCTGCCATCTGTCAAATACAGTAGCTGAACACAGGGAATGGCAGGCCAACATTGAAGAGTATCCGGAAGCTGTGCATTCTGGTGCAGAATGCGATGGCGTGGACAGTTCTCAGTGCCCCTAGGAGGGCACGTATAACACTGCTGTTGCATGAGCTGCACTGGTTACCAGTTTGTTTCCGGGTCCAATTCAAGGTGTTGGTCATCACCTTTAAAGCCCTTCATGGCACAGGACCAGGTTATCTGAGGAGCCATCTCACCCCAGTCATCTCAGCCTGCCCCACTCGGTCAAGCAGAAGGGGCAGGTTGCAGACCCCACCAGTCAAGGAATTTCGATTGGTGGGGTCTAGGCAGAGAGCCTTTTCTGCTGCAGCTCCCGCCCTATGGAACATCCTGCCTCCTGAGATCCGGTGTGCCCCCTCCCTCATGGCTTTCAGGAAAGGGATAAATCCTTGCTCTGCCAGAAGGCCTGGGGGCCAGAGGGGGGCCCGCACCTGTGGAGATGGCTGGTGGGGTGATGGGTTTGTTCCCCCCCCCCAGCATCTTGCAGGTTTTTAGGGCTAAAAATTATAGGAGATTTTAGGGCATTTTTAATATATGTTTTTTAATTATTTATAGATTTTATCCATGGTTGGAGGGACTTGTGTTATTTCTTTTTTTATTATTGTGAGCCACCCAGAGTCACCCGTTGGGGGAGATGGGCGGCATACAAGTTTGATAATAAAATAAATAAATAAATAAATACCTGAAAAGTCTCCCAACTCAAGCCTGCTACTCTCCCATTTGATATCTCTCCCTTTCCAGCTTCTGTGAATTCATAAACACAAAACAAAGCCTTTAAAAAGTGTCAAGCATGCCTGGGTCATGAATTTCTCTCCACAGTTCATGTGCATGCACTTATTGGTTGAGTAAGCATTCACCATGTTGGAGGTAGATGCATTGGGCAGATGGTTGGTGGAACTATAGCAAATACTAACTTTAAAAAAACCCAAGAACTTTTTTTTTTTCATGGTGACAGATCAGCCACCTTGGTGAAATGCATTGTCCCTTCAATTTTCTCCGTAAATATGGAGAATGTTTTATTATGACTAACTTTCATGCTAGAGCAGCAGCACTTGAAGACTTATCTCTGGGCATGGCTGGAAAGTGGGAGAAGCATATCAGGCAGTAAGCCCAGCAGATGCCCCTGGTCATTCGAAGAACACCTGCTCAAGCATAGCAGAAACAGGAGGAAGATTTTAAGAGGCCTCGTTTCAAAGGATGCAGAGGAAGAATCATGGCTGTAAGCCGCTGCTCTGGGGCCCGGGGCTTCCATGCAGAAGCTGGTGTCTGGAAGGAAGGGAAATGGCATAGTTTGTGGAAGCCCCTCAGAGACAGAATGGCACCAGCAGGTTCTATTGCAGTGTTGTCCAAACTTGGCCACTTTAAGATGAGTGGACTTCAACTCCCAGAATTCCCCAGCCAGCATGGCTGGCTGGGGAATTCTGGGAGTTGAAGTCCACTCATCTTAAAATGGCCAAGTTTGGACAACACTGTTCTATCGGTATGGGAGTGATCAAAGCTCAGCTGCATAAATCTGAATGACTACTAGGTGGCAGCAAAGATTTATATTGCCCTGTATTTCTTTATTGCCTTCTAGCGGTAGTTAGCACACAAGGAAACTGTCTGTCACACTCCCTGCAGCTTGCTTTTATCCATCTTCAGCAAATACATAGGTTTTATTGTTTTGATTTGATTTTGATGTTGTCCAACTCCACTTTCCTTTAACATGGGACAGTGTATTTTTGTTTGTTGTTGATCTCTTCTTTCTATACTCTTACATGGCTCCCAAAGGTGTCGGAATTTTTATTTCATTTTAACAGAGGAACAATTTTGTTTTCAGGCAGCTTCCAGGAGCAGCTATGATATCTGTACACTTTTTTGGTCCCCCCCCCCCATTTTTATCACATGCTCCAGAAGCAAAACTAGCACAGGCCATCAAGATGTACATAAAGCTCTACCACTCAGTGCCAACACTGACTCAGAGGGATGTCAGCTCAGCTGTAACCTAAGCAAAGATCAGATAGGCAAGTGGTCTGGAGGAGGAATTCTGGCTTATCTAATCTTGACACCTTCAGTTCCCATGGGCTACTAGAACAATCCGGAAAGGACAGAACTAGACATGTCCTCACAGTCACAAATCACTGATTAAAAACTCAGCTGCTCATTAGGGGCACAGTAAAGCAGTTTATGATGAGAGACAGATGAGAGACAGAGAAAAAGGACTTAATAGCAAAGATCTCCCTCACTTATTAAGAGTTTAATGAATGGCAGCCAGTTTTGACTGTAAGACAGAGTATAGCAAAACATTTTAAAGCATTTGTTCAAAATCAAAGAGGTGGCTTAAAAATGGGGGGGGGGATCATGACCCTTCAACAGGGGTTTTCAACTCTTTCAGGCTGCAGAACCTGTTACTTAAAAAAAACAAACACATCCTGGAACCCCTGATCGAAAGCCAAATTCTAGTGATAGAAAATTGGCTGCGTTCAAGTGAATTTGTGTGTGTGTGTGTGTGCATGTGCGTGTGCCCTTAGTCTGTCACAGAACCCCATTTTGTGGAATCCTAGGGAGTCATGGAGCACAGCTTGCAAAACCTTGCTGTACTATATTGCTGGTACTAATGAACATTCCCACTGGAACCTTGCCCTCTGTATTTTCGAGTGGGCGGCCTGAATCACATGTTCATTCATTTGATGACTGTGCCACGATTCATTTGTAGCTTTACTGATTGCAATTGTTGCTTCATGTAAATTGGAGCAGAGACCCATATAGCTTGTTTGTGGTTTTTCTTAGCTTATTCCTGATTTGCTCTGTATTCCAGTAAGGTCTCTAACTGATCCATAGAAGTACAAAGCAAGATCAACTAAAAAATGGGGGTGGGGGGAGGGAGAGAGATATCTACTAGTGGCCAGAAAAACATTACTTTGCTCATTGGCAATATTTTGAATAAGCCAGAATCAAACCATAATTAAAACAAATGATAGTTTAGCATACAGGATGGAGTCCAATTTCCTTTGCTCATGAGATGCCATGAAATAGGAAAACTTGTGGAGCCTTTCGATGCAAAATACTAACTAAAATATCAGATTTAACATGAGAAGACATCTTCTGTGCAGTCTCAGGTAAACTCAATATGAGTTACACAAGAATGCATGGTACCATAAAAGGCTGTCAGTGCAAATGTGAGTTGTTGATGCAAGAGACTAATCTTGTGGAGCTGTGAAGATGATTTCATCCTGTTGATATTAATCTGCTACTAAATGGCTGAAGGGAGTGTTTTTTGACAGTTCTACTTTTTCTTTCTTTTTCAACCAACTTGGCTAATAACCATATTAACAATAATTACAGTAACAGTTTTAACTTGCCCAGATAGGTGGGCATCAAGAAATAATATATGAGCTGTGATATGATTGCTATGGACTCTTTGCCTTTTTAAAAAATAGTCTTACCAAGAAAACTAAAGATGTTTCATTAAGTTTCTGGTTTACATGAATAGAGTTAGATAAATTGCCAGCCTAACTGAATGATGGTAAATTTTGATTTGTGGAGCTAATATAAAAGAACATCCTGGTTCCCTCCCCCCCAATTAATTACACATCTATATAGTCTACTTTCAATGCTTTGTTTTAGGAAGCATTTAGTTTTGTTTAATTATATGGGGAGGGGGAAAACCTCCTTCCCTTTGTTTTTGTTGAGTTAACAAGACTTACTACGAGCTCTCATTGTGACCACTCACACTGAAATATGTTTAGCACTTACTTCTAAGAAGAGTTATTCAATCACAATCTAAAGGACAGAATCATTTCAAAAATCAGTCTTGGAATTCTAGTATAAGCAAACGACCCTAACAGTTAAGAACAGTGCTCTCTGTTGCACTGCATGAGTTTTTTTTTTTTTTTAATATCCCAAAGAATCCCAAAATTGATTGATTATGTGCCATCAAGTCATCATTGACCATTAGCAACCACAAAAAATAGATTTTCTGCATGACAATCTGTTCCTAACCTGGTCTTTCAGGCCTTCCAACAGCGCTGCCAACATAGCTGGGCCCATCCCCCTTGCTACTGGTCATCCTCTTCTTCCCTTTCCTTCTACCTTTCCCAGCATTAGAGCCTTTTCCAGAGAACTGGGTCTTCACACATATTGTGCCCAGAGTAGGATAATTTGAGCCTGGTCATTTGTGCCTCAAGTGAGAATTCTGGGT
Organism: Python bivittatus; assembly: GCF_059951505.1. NCBI lineage: Eukaryota > Metazoa > Chordata > Lepidosauria > Squamata > Pythonidae > Python > Python bivittatus. The sequence goes on along the minus strand of NW_028277035.1, from coordinate 8,599,114 downwards.
TGATTTGTTTGATGATCCATCGGTTGTTTTTTTTGCTGTCCACGGTATTCTCAGGAGTTTTCTCCAGCACCAAAGCTGAAAAGCATCAATACTCTTCCCATCCTGCTTCTTCAGAGGTTAACTTTTGCATAGAGTGTCACAGGGAATACCATGGCTTGCATGATTCTGATCTTTGTAGGTATAGACACATCATGGCATTTGAATATTTTTTTCCCAAGGCCTTCGTGGCTGCTCTATCAAGTGCTAGTCTAGTCCATCTCAATTTGCTGTTGCCTAAGATGTCAATTTGAAGTCAGTTCACTTCAACTTTCACTATGTTGAGCTTTCCAGCGTTCATGCTTCTTACGTTCCATGTTCCCACTGTAATTCTGTCTTTGCAGCTATGGATTTTCTGTTCCTGTACGGCAACATGAGTAACTAAACATCCCAAAGGCTTTAATCTAGTCACATCATAGACATCATTAGTACTCCAAAATATCCTTTGCTGTTTCTCAGTAAAATGTTGAGCACCATCCTACCTGAGGGGCCCATCATCTGGCACTATATCGTCAATCATTTTATATTTTCTATCCACGTGGTTTTCTTGGTAAAAAATACAGGAGTTGTTTACCATTGCCTTCTCCCACGCAGTGTGAATTGATGCCTTTGTCCTTGTGACTAAAGTGATCATCTGCCTCCAGCATCTTCCTACATTGCTGCTGCCCAATAAAGGTTTCTGCTTGCTTTAACTGGGCAGCTGGGGTGACTTTCACACCTTGGGTGACCTTGCTGGGAATATATACTCTTGGCATATGCTCCCATCATTCTTTGCTCATCCCTCCCAGGAACACCCCCTCCCCCACGCCACGATTAGACAGCACAGCAGGATTGGGGAGGTCCCAAAATTGAGCATCCCCTGATACCCACTTTAAAAACTAGATGAAATATGCTTCAAGACATTTACAAATGGGAAATGCATTCAATGTCCATTATTGTTTTTTCCACCCAATTTCTCTTTTCAAGAAGTTTCTTCATATGACATTCTCAAACTGTATTTTGTATTCAGAATGGACAGCGAGTTGTATTAAATGGAGCCTGCTCAGAAAATGACATTTTGAGAACAATTCACCTGCGAAAAAGTTTGCCTTATTTGCATTATAGCTTGAGCCTGAAAGTTGGTGCACAACAGCTCTGCACAGAGAAATTTCACCCATTTCAATGACAATTGCCCACAGGTAACTTGGGTAGTGTTTCAACTTATGCAATTTATTATTTGACCAAAACTTGATAGAAAACCTGCTTGAAGAGGCAACGCTTGGATGCATGTCATGATTATTTGTGAATTAGTATTATCAAGGGCATTTTGGTTTTGTTTCAAATTTGCCCAGATTCCTTTAACTTTTAAACATAAAATGAAAAATTTGCAGAAAAGGTGTGACACTTTCACTTTCACGTCTCGATTAGCATTCCCCCAAAGTATATAGCTGAGAAATAGAAAATGTCAAAACATATTTTTGATTCATGAACCGGTTCCCTTTAAAAGTGAGATTTGCCACTTAAATTATACCCAATATTCCTAAGGTGAGACTGAGGCTGCATTCCAACATTTTTCCTAGTTTTTGTTTTTAATAACACATAGGTAGTTTTTCACAATGGATAAATCTACCCGCAAATGAAATGACAAAAATTTATAGCCACTTTGTTAGAATTCTTTGCCAGGTAAAATAGGCTGCAGTGTTATTGTTATAAATCATGGAGTTACCTAAATTCTAATAGCCTATTGAAGACCTTTTGAGAATGCACGTTGGCAAGTCACTATTTCTAAAAATTGTAAGTACTATTTTTGCTAAATTCACTTTAGGACCAAGAGAATTCCCCTAATAAATTGATTTACTTTAGGACTGGGGGGGGGGGGGAGAAACACCCATACCCACAACCAAGTGATGAGTCTGCCAAAGTGTTTTGGGGCTCTATAAAGTGGCCTGATTCTAAGAGGGTCATAAGTAGCAGAGGCAAAGGAGATGGCTCATACCCATTAAATGCCTTTATTGGTGCCAAAGTCTGGAAGAAACTCACCATTTTCTTAAGCTATTTCATCTGCAGCCAGTGATTTAAGGAGAAAATTAGACTTTTTACAAGGGGCCAGCCCTCTTTAAGAATCTTTATTTTACTCCTTGGTCTCTCTTCTTCTTTTTCCTCCTTTCTTTCTGTTTCAAAAGCCAAAGTTGTTACTCTGAGTTCTTTTTTGAGAACTGTGATGAAATTCTTGTGTTGGCACGGCTGATGTTAATGGCTAACATTGGGGGCAAAGGTCCTTAAAGGCCCCCACATCTGCAGCTTTGTACAGGATTCACCTCCGAAAGGCCTCAAAGTGTGTAGCCAGCCAAAGCCTAATGTGTATTAGCAAGACAAAGACCTAAGGAGCGGAGGAGAGTGGATGAGGTTTAATTTACTGAAGATTTATTAGGGCCTCATGAAATCGGCCTGAACCACCCATTTTCTATATCATCTGCACACATCTAAAGGGGCTGGCTTTGTGGAGGGGAGATGGTCATTTAGAATTATCTAGCAACAAATCTTGCCAGGATAAAAGCTACAGAGACAGGAGCAGGACGTAGAGGCAAGTTCACACTACGCACTCAAAGCCCCAAATCTGGAAATATGTAAATAGCTGAACTGCCATTCAGACTTTCATTTTCTTTCTCCCTTTCCTTATTCTTTTTAACTTCCAAGATCTGGCTGGTTTATTTTCTCTAGATTAAACCTGGTTTACTGAAGCAGATTAAGGGGTTCTGTGAAGTAAGGGGGTGAAAGCTCATATTCAGTTGTGGCAGATACAGTATACAGTATATTTTGGAACACATCTTGTGTAGAGGATATTTGAATAAATTAATAACCAACCTGCAGTTAACACTTCGTTTTCATATTTGCTACAATTCAGAGCTCAGATACTGGTTTGCTGTCTGTCTCTTTCAAAGGAATCTCAATTACATTTAAAAAAGAAGAAGAAGAAGAAGATTTTCCTGGTATTTGACTTTCAAGCTAACAATGAAATGGGAACATGGAGTTTGGAGAAATTGGTCTTAGGTCTAATGAATCATATCTACTGATGCGGAATTTTTAAATTATTTATTTATTTATCAGTCTTATATACTGCTGTATTTCACAAAGACTCCTGGTGGTTTATAGCACACAAAATAAATAAAATGTCCATTTTAATTAATTAATAGTAGATTAAAATGTTCACAGTAATCATATGCAATAAATAATTGCACCCATTCATTAAACAACCAACAGTGTCATCCAATCAACCACATAAAGCTCTTCCAAAGAGCTTTGCTTGTAATACATTATTAAATTTATTTATTTATTACAGTAATTAAATAAATAAATACATTACCGTAATTAAATAAATAACTACAGTATTTACAATGGCTCCCTTATTAATTCTATCCCCTCCTATTTTGTGCGTTTTTACAGTTTTTTATGTGTAATTGTTTTTGTGTATTTATTTTTTTAATTGTTGTACGCCGCCCAGAGTCACCTAGTGTGAGATGGGCGGCTATATAAATATAACAAATAAATAAATAAATAAATAAATAAATAAATAAATAAATAAATAAATCTTCCAAAAATTGGACAATGATGGGGTAAGTCTAATTTTGGGGAGAAGATTGTTCCAAAGAACCAGAGCCATAACTGGGAAATGGTGCTTCCTGGTCTCGCCTCCCCTCCTTCCTCACAAATCTGGGAAATCACCAAGGCTTTTTCCAAGATGGACATACTGAATGGGCCGATGCTGATAGGGAAGACAATCCTGCAGGCACCTTGGTGCAGTGGGGTACCAAAGGTGGGGTGGTGGGAGCGGTTTAGCCCAGGCACAGGCTATGAGGGGGTGCATTGTCCATAGAGAATTTAAAACCCCCCTGGCGATGAAGGTCTCCTGGTGAGAGCTCTTACCTGCTGAAGATGAGGAGGCTATTCAGAGGGTTGGTGGTGGGTGTGGAGTTGGATCTCTGCTGCCAGCTCACCAATCACCTGTTTGGCAGTCAGCGGCACGGCACAGTCACGGAGATGGAGCAGAGCAGGCTGGTTGGGCCAGCCTAGATCCTGTAGCTGCTGCTGAACCCCCTGATCCATTCTGGGTGTCAGATGCACTATACAGTATATGCCACTGCCTTGGCACTAAGCTTTATTAAGGCTTTTCAGATTAAAAGCAACTCTTGGAATTGTACCTGGAACCCTACTGGCAATGGATCCCGGGGTCTCAACACAAATGTAATACATTCCTAGTTATGAGGGCTGTTTTTTTATGTTAATAGCAGCTTCCAATTGATCTTCAGAGGTAGCCATATATGGAGCATCTTGTAGGACTCCAGCTAAGTAGTGATAAGGGCATAAGTTGGTTTTGTGAAGTCTTCCTATTTGAGCTCGGGATTCAACTGGCACAATAACCAGAGCTGGAAAAAAACCCTCCTGACCACAGATTCCACCTGCCCATCGAACAGTAGCTGTGAGCCCATGTAATGGAATGTGAGAATGACCTTGGAAGACAGAGAGGGGTGGGGGAAAAAGATGCTGCCTAGGGAACTATTGGATAAAAGGGAGAGGCACCTGCAGCTGAATAAAGGGCGCAGAAGGAAGCTTAGAAAGGATCCGTCCTAACCTATCAGGCTGTAAAAAGAGACAGCAGGAGATTCATACTTTTAGACTTGCAAGATTCTGTTAATGTAACCTTACAATAAAGTAGAATTAACTCATTTTATCATGTTTCCTGTCTGGTCTATCTGGGAGGCTGACAAACCAGGAGGTCCCCTAAGCGTTCCCCCACCTCACTTGAGACCTTAATCTTTGGATTATTGGACTCGCCAAAGGACTCTGGTGAACAAGCTACAGCTCTGTCTTGCTTGAGTCCAACTTGAGTCTGTTACATCCCATCTAGACTCTGGCAGCCTGCAAATGCCAGGACAAGACTTTGAAAGCATCACCAGCTCAGCCCAGAGTGGCAATGTACTACTACCTATTATACTGATGACACCTCACCCCAAACCAGTGGATGACTTTTCCTGGTGGTTTCATGTAGATATTAAATAATCAAGGGGGAGGTCTGATACTTGGGGGCTGATGTCTTCTCTCCCATTACCACAGACTGGAACTGCCCATGTATGTGGGACCAGAACCACTGAAGGACTGTGGCCCCAACCTCTGCAGGCAGTCCAGAAGGATATCATAGTCAATAGTACTGCAGGCAGTCAACAAGTCTCAAATAACCCAGAGAGGCACATTCTTCCCTTCCAGGTCCTGACAAAGATCATCCAGGAATATGACTAATGTCCTTTCTGTCCCATGCCCAAGTGTGAATTCTATTTTTTTAACTGCCTATGGAAATTCCAAAATACACAAATACACTCCTTTGCACAGATTAGCACTTTTTTCCAAGATGCTGATGACAGTGGCAATGAAAGGATGTAAACAGGAAGGAAAGGAGAGGTATTCTGATAAAAATATGAAATGACAGATGCTCCTGGGCAACACTGAAAGCTGTAGAAGAGAATGAGGGAGGGGCAATCAAGCTGCAACTTTCCATGGTATTAATGGTCCTTTTGCTACATAAGCTGTAAAGTCAGCCCTAACCTATCCTTAATGAGCTCTCCTTCCCTAGTTGTGAAGAAATACTCACCAGGAAATGCAAATTAACATAACAGTCATCTTGTCAGTAATTGTTTAAGGCAATCTCACCCTCCTATTTCTGGATCAAATGGCCATCTCCTCCAGAAAGCAATTTAAATAATATATGCTCACTCTTATTTGTTATTCAAAGGCAAACCCCACAAAAATGATATATACCCACATTAGCATCTTAGAAGAAAAGCAAACCTGCTCCTTAAAAAAAAAAAAAAGACACAGAACAACAAAAAGTTTTGTGGATCTTAAAGACAAACAATATATTATGGTGCAAATTATGGCTTGGGCTCTTGCGGACAAGAGACACATTTGACACAAACAGTACGTACGACATTATTTGTATAGCACGATCGGCAGACCAAATCAACTGAAGCTGGCGGAATGGAAGGAAGAGGGAAATTTGCACATCTTGAATGAGTCATTGTGGTTATAGGACTGAGATGTTAAAAGGCTTCCCAATAGCAGTGCAGAAACAAAATTACTCTCTCTGTACCACTGTTAGGGCTTGCCTGCCTTCCCTTAAATCAAGGTTGATTCCTGATGACTTCATGAGCAGATCCATGTCATTTTCCTTGCAAACCACCGAAGTATTTTGCCATTGCCTTCTAGGATTTTTCTTTCTTCTTCCTTTTACTTTCCAATCTAGTCTACAGCCCTGGGGTTACCTGGTGGTCTTCCATCTAAATACTAGCCAAGTCTGACCTTGCTTAACATTTTGAGATCAGCCAAAGCTGGACTGCGGCAAGGATAAAACAACAGCATCTCCACTGTTCCATCAAAGAATGACACAGCTATTCAGTTCAAGGAAGTTTTCTTGAGTCCTGGGTGGGATTATCAACAGGCCCTTCAATGAAGTTTTAATGGCCTCTGTGCCACAGAGCAACATGCCTGTGATGGGACTGTTTTAAGTAACAGAGCTTTAAAGGGTTTTTAATAGCCCCACTTGCCTTATGGAGGCTGTTTTTTTTTTTTTTTTTAGCTGCTGTGATACAACCCATTACCAGTGCTGCAGCTAAAATCACCCTTAAGACTCAACTGCGCAACAGTTTGTCTGGATCATAACTGCTTCTTATCACCACCTCTTACTCCGCTCTGTTTTCTAAACCACTAGTAAAATGTAACTGTAAAACGTTTTTAATGGAACAGTTCTTTAAACATGTTCCTGAGAGCTCATCCAAATAAAAGAATGTGAATTTGCCTCTTCAGTGGAAAAGGTCTTGTACCTGGTTTTCAGACTGGAGCTCCTGCAGCAAAAGAAGAAAACACAATACAACTGTTACATCAAATCTACTTTGAAGAAGCTTCAGTGGCAGTTACTCAGTGCACAAAATTAAGAGCACTTCTCTCTCTCTCTAAAAGGAAAAAAAAAAATCTTTCTTTGCTGCTCGGATCAAGGATGATATCCAATTAATATGTTTTTTAAACAATCTATTTTTGCTGCCTCTTTATCCGTATTAATATGCATCATAAACATTCCCATTTTAAAAAACAAATTCATAATAGGAAGAGGTCGAAAAGTCTTGTTTAGTGAGAGGAATTAATACCTTTTTAATAGCAGTAAGAATATGCGGGGTTTATCTTCATTACTTGGGAGATGCTTTAAGCTTCTGCTGGTTTGTGACATGCGTACTCATAATGCCTGGCTATTTGATTTGCACCTCATTTTACCACCTGAATTTTTAGGTTTGTAAAGATAGGAGTTCTGGCTCCAGTCAGGGGTGGTAACAGATCCACAGCTGAAAGACAGTTTAGGCCTTTTACTGTCACTGCTCTACGAATATTGTAGAAATGGATTAAAGATTGTTGCTGTTCTCAGATCCCCTCACTGTTGGTTAATAATCTTGCAGACTTGCAACATGGTGTTTGGTCTATTGGAATGGTAGCAACCTGATGCCCAGTAGACCTTCTCAACTACAATTTCTTGATATTGGCTATGTTGATGCAATCTGATGCAACCAAAAGCCATCGTTGGTCTTAACCAACTGGGAGGAGGAATAATTCCCAAGGATGCCACAGTAAAAGAACATTATGGAAGGCTGCCACCAATCAGGCTGAACCTCCTGAAAGCCCCTAGTCTCTTCTGCTCTTAACCATTCTACCCAGAACATCTTCTTTTAGCCCAGCTCTTGAAGCACTAGAAAAGAAGGTTCTGTGGATCTTCCTGCCCAAACCCCAAAATACAGACCTTATAAACCTTGTGCCAATCCTGAAACTCTTGAGGCAGCTATGAAACTGTGCAGTTTTGCTTGTGACAGGGAAATTCTTTTATAAAACCAGTGAAGCCACATCTCTAGATTAAAAAAAAAAAAAACCTGGGGGAAATGAGGAATATAGGAAAAGCAAAAGAAAGCAACTATCATATACACAAAATTCCAAATAAAGTCATCCTAGTTATATTACTTGATTGATTGATTGATTGATTGATTTGACAAATTTATATAGCCACCCAACTCCAAAACCCGCTATACCCCCGGCGACATCAACACATTCAAACTAGTCATTTGACGGACTCCGTATCAACTTGGGATCCCCAGGCCTGCTGGCAAAACCATGTCTTCAGGGCCTTTTGGAACAGTATCAAGGTGGGGGCCAGTCTTACCTCTAGGGGAGTGATGTTCCATAGGGAGGGAGCCATCACGGAGAAGGCCCTTTTCTCAGTCCCACCAGATGAACCTCCTTAACATAACATACTCTGTCTCCCTAGAGAGAAATAATCTGGACCGTCTGATTTGATATTCTTAAGCAAGCCCTCCCTGTTTCTTCCACTTCTTTCTTCTTTCTTTCTGAGCACTTATCTTCAGTTTTATAGAATGCCAACTTTATTTATTTGATCATTTGTTTATACTATTGGATTCAGAGGCCACCTGACTCCAAGCTAACAAAGTTACAAACAATAAAGAACAGAAGAAAAAGATCACAAACATCCAAAATAAGAGATAATGCCCCCCAAAACTGACAGGGGCTCAGCAACCACTCTATCTCCAGGCCTGGGAGTAGAGCCAAGTTTCTCTCAGAGTGGGAGCGTATGGATCTCTGGGGGATGCTCCCCAGCTTCTTTTGAGAGGCTGGTGTTTTACTCAATTAAGGGTATTCTTGCATCTCTGATGACCTGGATTTATTCAAAAGGTCAGAAAAGGACTAAATCCACCTTCCTAATGACTCTTGGTAGAGTTATAAATGTGTGGGCTGGTTTTTATTTGTTCTTCCTTTGGAAAAATGATATTACACAAGGAGGTTGTTTGGGGAACTAAAAGCTGAATTCCATTCTTTGGGCCTCCCAGCACAGGGTCAAATTATCAGATGCTTTATGGTATGGTACTGTGGTGCCTTACCAAAACTAAGAGTTTCTCACAGGTGGGTTTTATAAACTTAGATCTGCTCAGGATTTTGCAGTTTCCATTGTATACTTCCTGAATGTATCTGTACAGTTGTATGTATTGGTAATATAAAAGCTGATCTAGTACATTTTGCAGAATAATATTTTATTATTGTTTTTAAATAATGGTGTGGTGTTGTCGATAGATCTTGCCAACAGTAATCATTGTTGTAAAGGATTGTCTTCCAAAACTGGTTTATCATCTTCAGAAAGAAGCCCAAACTCAAAAGCCAGTAATTACTTTAAAAGCAAATTAAAGCCATGGGGAGTATTCTTTGCCAGGGTCCAGAGTGCAAATATTTCCAGAAAGGAGTGTTTTGTAAAGTAACATCCCTTATCAATATCTCTGTAGCCTTTTTTAAGGCATTACAAAAATGAACTCGACAGGGATATCAGTTGCAACCCCGGCTCTTGAACATTCCCTTTTATAGGGAAGGTGTAATCCCATTTGGGAGAGCATAACAGAGTTGCAACCCACAACAGGAGTGCTAACCTGCAGGTTGTATGGTTGCATTCCTCCTACAGATCTTGCCCATTAAGAGGAAGAATTAGAGTCATAGTACAGGTCTCCATGAGACAGCAAGTTTGGTGTAGTGGTTAGACAATCAGTCTAGAAACCAGGAGATGGTGAGTTGTAGCCCTGGGTTAGGCATGAAGCCAGCTGGGTGCCCTTGGGCCAGTCACTCTCTCTCAGCCCTAGGAAGGAGGCAAGGGCAAACCACCTCTGAAAAACCTTGCCAAGGAAAATGCAGGGACTAGTCCAGGCAGTCACCAAGAGTCAAAATCTGACTCAAAGGCACAAAAACAAAACAAACAGACAGACAAACAAAAACCCACCCTCTTTTCTTTTTCTTTATCATTTTTAATGAACACCTAAAGAGGGTTCCTATTTCAGAATCATTTAGAGTTGGAAAAATGAGTAGTTTAGAAAAATGGCTTCAACCATTCATGTTTGGATGCCCCATGTATGAAATAAATAGGACTTATGGTTGAATTTAGTGTCTATCCTGAAGTAAGGCCCACTAGGTTCATTGGGTCTTACTCATAGACAAGCGTGTATGACATTGCAGCTTTAATAATATACAGTACACATTTCCCTGTAAGTAATTTCTGTTACATTCAGTGGGACTTACTCCATAGTAAAGGTTTAGAGTTATACTCCTAATGAAACCAATGCCATATACTAACTATCTAATGTTATGTAGCCCCAAATCTCTTCAATCAGGAACCACAAAATGACAGGAAATTTTACTCTAAAATACAAGTAAAGTAGTGGTCTCTCACTAAAACACTTAGTTGTACCTATTTAATTATTGGACTTTAATATTTGGCAATTGCTAAGGGACAAATTACTTTTGCAGTATCTGTACAAAATCTTGGATCTGTAATAAACCATGATATAGATCTGGACACAACATAGTTTGTTTTCAGAAAAGTTAATTCATGGACATTTACAGAAGTAAGATTTTACCATATTAATAAGTATTTTTTAACCATTGCATGAAAGATAATTTAATCATTTCTTAGCCAATCCTTTTATAAATATCTTTCACTTTCTCTCTGTGACAAACAGGGCCTTTTTGAAATGCTATCAATACTGAATAATCTTTCCTATGGAGTTCTTGCGATCCAGCTTCTTAAAAATCCACATTTTCATTATGCATTCATGAAGTAGCTGGAAAATTGATGCCACTCTCTGAATGCTGTCATTGTCCTTACATTCTCATACAGATTTATCTTTTGGTAGCAGCATATATAATACTTCTTTTTTTCCTGCTCATACTCTATTTCCCCTTCTTTACATTTGTTGATATCCATCCTCTCCCCCTAGATATGTAAAGTTCTTAGTTTTGCATCTACTCACACGTTACACAAATCCACACTCCTCTGTACTTGGATAAATTTTAGATCTGCAAGGTTTGTCTGAAAAACTGCTATTCATAGAGGAAGCAACATTGGAAGCAACTTTGGAAGACAAAAGAAGTGAATTGTCTTTGATCTATCAGGTTTAGCCATTGGTAAACAGCTATTAATTGGCTTTGTCAGGCTGAGATTCTTATCATCTTTCGTCTAATTTCCCCTGTTCGATACATTTCCTCTACTATAAAAATATCCATCACCTATTCCTGTCAGCACTGATTAAATCTAATGCTCCTCCTTTCAGCTCCTCTCCGGAGTGTGGTTGTAAAGCTGTCAGGCCCAGCACTTGACAAGAGCCAGGCTCCACTTCCTTCATCTTTGTCTCCTGAAAGGGGAAAATATGGAGGTGTCATTGGGTGTAGGACTGCAGTGGAAGCCAATGGATCTCAACCCTCCCTTGATTGGCATTTATGATAAGAGGGGATGCATTTCCATGGACAGCAGCTGTGATCTTCCTAACGTGGCAAGGAACAGCCTACCCTCCTCCCAAACACCTCTTCAGAGCCTATGTCCTGCTTTTCAACACTCTCCATTCTTCTCAGTTTCCTGCTTGCCAACTCTTGCAACCCTAGGAGTGAGATGACAGGGATATCAAACGTCTTGAAAGGATGCATCCGTGAGTCCCTGAGGGGCAGCAGCTGCTGCATCCGTCAAGTGCCCTGCAGCTACTTGCACAAATAACATATTGACCCACATACCAACCCTGAGGACAATCGCTGGTGCAGCATTAAGAGGAAAGAATTTCCCTTAAACTCTTTCATTGACCATAGTTCTAGTGCTGCAGCCCATTTCCTATTAAAACCCAGTTATGGGGGTTAAGGTTTCACAAAGGCATGGCCAAGTGCAGGTTTTGTTGAGAGTGGCTTACCTGCAGTTAAGCAGCAGGCTACTGCATGCTCTTCATTTTGTTCCCAATAACCTCCGTCTCCCAGCTAACCACATTTATTTACCATCAGATATGGAGCAAACATTTTATTTTGCCTCTCTGAACCACCTGAAATAACAAGCCAAGGACAACAAATGGTTTCTGACTCTAGCTTGTTAAGAGACATAGAGACTCCTAGTTTGCATATCCTAATAAACCCACGTTTCATCCCCTGGAAGGAGATTCCACCTACTGGAAAATTTCCAGCTTACTGGAAAAATGTGGGAAGATGTGGACAGCATATTTTGATTGGGCTCCTCTGAATGCATGACCCAAGCCCTCCATATTTCAGTAAATGAATTTTCCTGTGACTGTCTAGAGGGCCTCATATGACATCACCAAAGGATGGGGATGTCACGGGAAGGGATGAGATGATGGGGAAGGGACATCTTTGTGGGTTTTAAGGATAGGAATGGGAAATCTCTGGGAGGTAAGCCACTCTCATTTCTACTCTTGAAAAGCCTCCTCAGCCCTGATGGCCTGAAATCCCATCACTGAAACTGGGGGGGGGGGGAGAATGGCTGATTTTTGTGTTGTACACCGCCCAGAGTCATTTTTTGGTGAGATAGGCGGCTATACAAATAATAAATAAAAATAAATACATACATACATACATAATTTGAGGCCATTTGGGGCAACATGAGTGGGTTTGATGATCTGTGCCTCCCAGAGGCCATGCAGTCCCGTGTCCACTCTTATTTTGGACGGACCCCTGCCCCCCCCCCCCAATTTTGGTCTGAATATCTGTAGAATGATGGAATGATGGAAATGAGATGAGTATCTCTTTTTGGATAATTTACTATGTCCTGCCTCTGGTATTTTTTGGCATAAGGTTAATAAAATTATTAGAGAAAAGCAGCATGACTTCCCCATAGACTGTACTCCAGGAAAAAAAAATGTTGTCCCCTTAAATCTGATTGGCTCACCTCAGCTGAACTGTCCTTTTTTTTTAAAAAAATGAGAGATACTAAAAATCAAATTAGACATGATGCTAAATTTGTAGCTGTTGCTGCTGAAAATGGAATCTAATTCCCTGCCCCACTAGCACCTAGCTGAACTTAGCATGTCATAACATAAAGGCATTTAGCCTTCCCTTTTCTGCATAATTTAGTGGTATTTCTAATTTAGCTCAAATAGTCCTTTTAGGCTGGGTGATTTACAAATTGCTCAGCGTACTTTGTAATAAGAAGTCTTAGAGAAATACTTTTTAATAAATAATAACTTAATAGAGCTATGCCAGTTCCCATTCTATAAGATGGATGGCTAGTGTAAAATTGGTCCAAGCAAGTGTAAGTGTAGAATGCATTTGGAGAAAAGGATCTGCACCATTTTTAACTTTTAAAAATGAAAGTTCTTTGCACACCTCAAGTTGATGTCATGTCTCCAGGCTCAGGATCCCACCAATCTTTTGAAGAGGAGTCAGAATATGGTAAACTTTAGGTGACCCCAATTTACCCTAATGTAAAGGAAATAATAGGCATAATCATGTTCTAAATTTTTCCACTGAAATTAGTAGAACTTATCAAGACTAAAAGAATGAATAAAGTATCTCTCTTACGGTACCTCTAATAATTGAGGTGGCTCTTAAATGCCCCTATGGAGCTTATCCTCATGGCCCTCTAATACTAGCACAAACATGTTGCAGTAATCATTTTTATAGGCATGTCCTTATGATGTTGCCTTTCTCTCATTCCTAGCCTTCAGCTAAAGCAACTTGAAATCATCTTTGGTTGTTCCAGTTTTAAACTAGTGTTTTCCTCTGTCCCAGCACAATTTTTGCTATAGACCCAACTTCTGAAGGTTCTTCTCTGGTATGGTTGATGATGCATTCAGAAGCTGAGATCTGCCCAGCTTCTACTGCCCACTTCAGGCTACAGTACAGTGAACATGCCACCTCCTCTGGTACCTGGTCACTGCTTTCCTTGGTCATTTTGGCTTGAAGGGCTGGAGAAACAGACACCTGCCTTCTGCAGAGGCATCTGCCCAAGTAACGTCTGACTGACTGGACAACTATTATCTTTCACTGAACCTTTGGAACATACACTGATGTTATGAATACTGCTGTTAATTGTATCTGGTAACTACATTTTAAGTTATGTTTTTGTGCTGCTTTTATTATTTGAAGCTTTTATGATATGATGGATTTTGCTGTTGTGAGCTACGCAGAATTGATAATTGGGGCAGCATATAAATGCTAACAACAAACAAAGCACTGTGATTAGAAAGGAAATCAGTTGGCTACAACTGGGAAAAGTCAAGGTCATTTTTTTGAATTTCATTAAATGTCCACCTATACTATTCTTGCCCATATTTTGAACAGTGTGCTAAGTGAAAAAAAAAAACAAAACAGGATGGACCTATTACATAGGCTACAACATTTAGGCTATAAATACTTGAATGACTATTAGATGGGAAGAAAGAGTTAGAGTTTTGGATATCTCTTCGCTGCCATGTAGTAGTTATCCAGGAGCTCAGATCCAGTAGCTCTAATCTGAGGTGAACTGAGTGGTGACAATGGAAAAGGCCTTACCCTCAGCCTAAATGGGAGCAACATCAACTGAACCAGATACATTATACAGGGAAAGCATGGGTTTAACTTCCAAGTTATTATCACTTTCCACTTTGCCTTCTTGTTTCCTGAATAAATTCTACAACTGGGTTTAGGTCATGCTTCTGTTGGAATACTACTTCTGCTGAATAAAGGATGGACTAACCTTCTCCCAAGGACTTCTTGGCTGAGTCTTCTGTTGCATTCTGCTATGTTCAAGGGCTGGAGCTCATTATACCTATGACAGTATGACCAAATATTAGGAATTGGCTTTTTATGTGTGTGTGTGTGTGTGTACACACACATATACATATACGTGTGTGTATGTGTGTGTGTGTGTGTATAAAAGTATACATATACAGTACTTAGCTACCAGATTAGGGATGCCAATATTTTTTCTGCGCCTCTACGCTGCCACCTAAGAGCCACCTGGGTTTCTGCAGTATGTAAGATAACCCTAGCCCTAACTATCCTAATGTCATTCCCTCCAACACTTTTAGTCTCCATAATCTGCCTCAAAACAATGATTTCACAATCTGCAATTGTTCTACCAATTGGTTTGTGAGAATGCTATCTTCCTATTTTAGTCCAGAAGCTGGCCATAACCAGCTGTGGACTCCAACGTATCTGGTTAGAGAAATCTTTTCTAGGCTTTTTCCTGTATTTCCTTCTTAAATTGTTCCAAATTGCTATTTTTAAGAACCTTTTTATTTATTCTTTCCCATACACATCTGCTCCTCCTGCCTGAAATAATCACATTCATCTCTTGCTATAAAAAGCTGTTTAAATAATGTATAATTTAAGGCTCTTTTATGCACTTTCCTCCCATCAATTATGTATACTTGCTACTAGAAGTATTTGTTAATATTATCTTGTTGCTTTATTGTTCTGCCTTTGTTTCTTCATTCTTTTTTTAGTTGCTTACTGCATTTATGTATTGGAAATAGAAGAAGAGTTTTGCTCTGCAAACTTAAAGTATATGGAAAAGATCCTGTAGATGTAGAACCGTTTTGCAAAACCTCTCCCACCAACAATCCCTTTTGTAGTAAAGATGGAATAATAAACTCAAGGAGAATTGATCTTTACATTTAGTAAAGCACATTGCACAGCTTTTCTCTAAGATACCACAACAGAACAGAGTGTTAGTTGTTTGAATTCTCCCCATTTGTAAAAAGTATCTTCATGATCATGGAAAACTAGTATCTCAGGAGAAAGGTTGGAAAATAGGACTTTTTTGTAATGTTAACTTTCTACTGTTGGAAGACTTTTGACATGAAGAAGCATTTTTAATATTGCAATGAGCTCTTTCACCTGTGTCTGAAATGGATGGTAAGCATGTTTCCTTTGACTACACAGAATGCAAGACATGGTCCTCTCGTGCTTTCCTCTACCATGAAGAAGGCTATATTTTTTCAGTCGTCCCGCAAATAAACAGATTCAATTACACACAATCCACATTACAGTGTTTTAGAAACTGGGACCAGATGGGCCCAACAAAAGAAAGTTGTTTCAGGGAAGAGAGCCTGTCAATAACTTTTAAGAGGGAAAAGTCTCCAACAAACCCTCAGTTTACAAAGTGGTGTGATCAGAGCAAACTATTCTCAGTCCTCAGTACTCCAATCAATCATAATTCAAGCATGAATACATAACAAAGAGTTGCAAAATATTCATGATCATAAAGTAAAAATGCTGCAAAACAATAGTGCTCCTCAAAAAATACTAAAAACCCAAATTTCAGTACTGGTAATACTTGCAGATACTTGTAGTTATAGATATATAGAATCTTGACCCTCTCCATTATCCCAGATGCTATGGGGTAGAATTAAACAGTTGAGTGTGGTCGTAAGAGGAGGTCCATTTTTTTTCTCTTCCATTCTTTTAATGAATTAATTCACCAAAAAAGAAGGATGTTATGCAAATGATTATACAGTTGAACCACAGGCTAGATCAGTGCTAGGCACTGGTTCAACAATTCTTCTATACAATAAAGATTAATTAATAGGCATTTAAATTTTACAGTTTTTTTGAAATTATTACTTATTTCCCCACCCTCCTATAACAATGTACCAATGTTTGAGTTTGCTCATTGTTATGAATTTGAGAGCATGGATGACTTTCCCAACTACAACAGCTCATAGGCTTGAGTTGACCAAATGGATAGATAGTTGGATGGGATATCATCATCATCATCATCTGCCACTATAATAAACATTACAACATCTTGTAGAATTTCTTCAATATCCCATTGTGCATTGTTACCTATAATGAAGATTTGGATGAGAAATATACTTTCAAGACAATGCAGTCAAACATCTAAATATAAGAAGTTTGTCTGGAAAAAGAGAAAAACAGGAAGAAGTGAAAGGCAACATTCTCACATATAGAATTCCAAACAAATCTCATTAAGTCAATACTGTGTGGCTATTTACGTACCTACATAAGGAAGTTTAAGTTTTGAAGTACATGCAGAATTCTATGAAGAGTTCATTTGCAAACATTATGGTAAAAAGAAATCATTGCTGGCTTCTTAATTAGATGTTAGACTAGGCAGGGACTAAAATAATATATTTATGTGGATATGAAATTAATGAAAGTTAGTCATTTAATGGAGACTGATTTATTATCCTGATCAATAGTATGATATCTTGCATCCCTGATGGCAGTGGTTTCACTAGCTAGAAGAAGTCGAAACTCAGTAGCTGGATCTTATTAACAAGCACACACTTTTTAAAAAAAACAGAGCTGGCCAATTACACTAAGTGGGGTATTTTTTTTTTATTTAGATACCATTTATTCATTTATTTACTTCTGTATTGCTTTTCATTTAAAATGCATTAAACTGGTTTGCACAGTAAATAAAATAATTATTATTGATATTGTAAAAACAGAAGAAAGTGTAATAATCCTAAAGTGGTAGGACAATAAAATACAAAAGCAGCAATTAATAAATAACAATTAGGGTACCTGATTAAAAAGAAAATAGGGAAAGCGAGGAAAGTCCTGGGCAAATAATATTCCCCCCCGGCCTTTCTTTCTTTTTAAACAAAATATCTCCCTGGTGAAGTCCCCTCTAATTGTTTGGCTGTTTATTCCACATAGTGGGTTCCGGTTTAGAAAATGTTCATTTGTACACTGCAACCAGATAAATATTAGCAGGCTATTGTACAGTTAAATGTACACGCTCACCAAAATGTAAAGACTGGATTATTCTATAAGGAAGCACATAGTTCCTCAAATAAAGTAGTCCTAAACTGTTTAGGGCTTTATAAACAGCAAAACCTTGAAAATGGTCTAATGTCTTTTTGGAAATGCAGAGTCTTTCCAAAGATGAGTAGCCTAGCTGCAGCTTTCTGACTCAAAGGACCTTAAAACTGCATTGTGTTGAGTAATCATGACTTGGTTACTGCAGTGCTCTTGAAGTCCACTCTGAAACTTCAACTGATCTAGAATGTAACTGCGTGGGTACTGATAGGCATGGTGTGCCCATGTGACACCCTTGCTTCACAAGCTGTACTGCTGTCAGTTTGCTTCCAGGAGCAATTCAAGGTGCTGGTTATGACCTATAAAGCCCTGCACGGCATGGAGCCTGGTTACTTGAGGGACTGCCTGTTTTCTGTGATATCAGCCTGGTTGGTTGAATCCAAAAGGGTTGATGCATTCTGTGTCCCTTCAGTGAAAGAATGCCATTTATTGGGACCCAGGAAGCACATCTTCTCTGTCGCAGCACCTGCCTTCTGGAATAAAGTTCCCCTGGAATTTGAGTGGCTCCCACCCTGATGGCATTCTGGAGGGCCTTAAAGACCTGGATCTTCTCCCAGGCTCCGGGCTAGAGTGATTGGAGCCCCTTGTCAGGTGTATGATATATTTGTTATTGTTGACCAGATACACCATCTTGTTTACTGTTTCTCATTCTATTTTGATTGTGTACTTATTTTGTTTTTATGCTGCGAGCTGCCCAGTCAGTTGGAATTGGGTGGCTGAATAATTGCTCAGAGTCAGCTGGAGTTGGGTGCTGAAGTTGAATAAAATCAAACAATCAATCAGTTTGATTAGCAATGGAGGGAATATGTGGTAAACTACCCCTGTCCCAGAAATGTTGTAACTGCATGCTGAAGCTAACAATAGGTGCTGTTGTGTGCCAAGGTTAATCTGGCCTCTGGTGACAGAGTGAATCAGCAAGCACCCAAAGCTGCATATCTCTTCCAGAATGGGAAGTACAACCACACCATGAGCAGATAAACAACCCAATTCTCTGACCCTTCCTGGCAGGGTGCCTGCTGTGTTTCATGGATTGAGGACTCAGCACAACTGTGAAGATGAGACAATATGCAATGAGTCTCAGGGCACCTCGTTTCAAGGGCAGACCTCTGAATCCAGTTCTAACCCTTTTTATCTTGTTTTTCAAACTTTAAAAAGCTTCTCTTTTTCTCAGCTATGCAGATACACACACACACACACTTTTTTTTTTTTTTTTTTTTTGGTGCCTTTGATTCAGCGTTGACTCCTGGCAACTGCCTGGAGAAGTCCCTGCAGATTTATTGGGAAGGTTTTTTAGAAGTGGTTTACCCTCGTTCCTGCCTAAGAGAGAGGGACTGGCCCATGGTCACCCAGCTGGCTTTGTGCCTAAGGCGGGACTAGAACTCCCAGTCTCCTGGTTTCTAGCCTGGTGCCTTCACTGCTACACCAAACTGGCTCTCTGCAGGGATTTCAGACTTCAGAAATGAAAAGAACTCTTTAAAAAAAAAAAAAAAATTCAAAATCCATGTGGGTTGCAGCTATTGCAATACCAGGCCTTTTTTTTGCTCTGTTGTTGGCAAAACTTTGCTGAACCAACAGCTCTATTGATGAGAGGATATCCCGGGCAGTCAACTCTGCTTTGTGCTATCTAAGGTCCTGAAATTTCCTTGGCTTCTTAAGATTTGGCTTTTGTTTGAAAAAGCTTCAATCCTTTCAGCTTTAAGCCCATTTCTTTAGGACCCACAGCCTGGGTTGTGTTATCTTATCAGATGCTTGAGCTATATTGCTGAGTGGGAACATAAACAATTAAAACTCTTCCCCCCCCTCCCCCAGGAGCAACCCTTTGCTTACGTTTCATTCAAGGTAGTAGTGTTGCATTTGTTCCCAGTACAGCAGGCCCAACACTGTTTCAGATATGTGCGCCCCAATTGCTACTGATTCCAGCTGAATATATTCAAACCAACCCAGAGAAAGACTGAAAATTTATGTTCAGAATACATAGATACGTGGGGGAGGAATCACACGCTTAAATTCCACTCCTAAAACAAAGTGCGTAATATGTCGTAAAATAATATATTGGGAAGGTGATCAGGCTAAAACGGGATGTTTTCTAAATGGAGAAATGCTTTTTTCCCCGCTTTCAAGATGCTGAAATCCCACTCTTGCAAACAGAGCAGCACCACATGATTATAAATATGAACATCAGGTCTAGCTGTAGTTTACAGCAGTAGATGAGAGAGATCATTTTGTTTATCTTTGTGAGTCACACAGAGAGCTTTATTAATAGGTGGCCACTCTGAATACTATAAATAATTATTTCACCTAGATTCAGCCTATTTATTCATCTGTCTGCCACATTATTTACCAATAGAGTAAATAAATAAACAAACATTTTTATCATTGTCTAGATGATATGTCCAGAGCCATACTGGAAGATTTTCTCTTCTTGCATTTGCTACAGCAGGGATGTGGCCAATAAAATTCTTCTGATGGCTGTTCTATAGTCTCTAGCATCATTTAGCCAACTGCAAGCATATCATTCCATGAAAAAGGAGGGTATTATAAGCATATTTCAACAAGATACTTGCTTTTGCTTCTGGCTGTCAGCCCTATGACATAAATTAGACCAGAAACCCAAATTCACAGGAAGACTAGAACTATACTAGAATCTTGGAAGCCTGCCTGAGCTTTTCCTCCCCTCCCTCTTATACACCAGTGAGTCAGGGAGGAGTCATCCTCTTCTTAACACTCTCTCCCTTCCTGGGATTAAGGAATACTTCTGTCCTTTTTATTTACATAACATATTCTGAATATTTGCTTCAAGGCCATCTCCTTGGCTCCTTACACTGGCATACTTACTCCATGTTGTATAGATTGAATGGAACACTCTATATGTTGGATGGAGTAGAGATTAGAGGAAGCTTTTGCCCCTTTTAGAGCAATAGTTCCAGGTTTGTTTTGTTTCAGTATATGAAACAAGGAACTAATATAAATATTTTTTAAGACCAGTCTAATTTTCTGTGCAACTAAGTAGGACAGGTCTGGATCCTTATCCAGGAAAAAAAAAAAAAAACAGCCCAGAACCTTTGAGTTAGTGAAGAATACTTATGTAGTTAAGAGTCAAAAGAGTCAGTTAGAGAGCTAGTTTGGTGTAGTGGTTAAGACACCAGGCTGGAAACCGGGAAGCCATGAGTTCTAGTCTCACCTTAGGCAGAAACCCAGCTAGGTGACCTCGGGCCAGTCACTCTCTCTCAGCCCTAGGAAGGAGGCAAGATCAAACCACTTCTGAAATCTTGCAAAGAAAACTGTAGGGACTAGTCCAGGCTTTCTTACCTGATAGGAAATCCCATTGCATTTTTTTTTTTAAATGTACTTGAGAGTAGATTTATATGATACTTCACACAATCCATGGTATTTCTTAGGTTTCTCACTTTTATATTAAAAAGCAGGCATAGATTCTTTGTTTTTATTGTACCTAAAAGGAAAACTGTAATTTTTTTTCATATGAAAAGGCCCTAGAAGACTATACGTAATGTGCCTGCTCCACTAGCCCCTTCACCCAAAATCCCCCTTCTTACAGCAGGTGTAGTCATATAAAAGTAATCCAAGTCATAATCCATTCTTCTTCCATGTTTCATATGAATGAGAGCTGGAAATTCCCATCTATGTTTGTTAAGGAAAACTTTAAAAGGTACAGTTATGACTGCTTTAAATTTTTTAATCTCTTTCCATTTCTAGGAACACTGAACTATATTACTACACTAGACACTTCAAGTTCCATACCATGAAAACATGCTGTCTGGGAATTCTGGGAATTGCAGTAACAAATATTTTTGAGGCTAGAAAGTTGGAATAGATTTCCTTTCATGGATGATGATGATGATGATGATGATGATGATGATGATGATGATGATGACGACGACAATACCACCTTTAACACCATCACACAACATCTGCCTATCCTAGGTCCTTGGGAAGGACTCGATAGGTGGATAAGAATGTCAAATCCAGTCTAAACAACTGGCTGACTGTGATGACGATGATGATGATGATGATGATGATGATGATGATGATGATGATGATGATACCTGGGCATCCTTCAGGCTGACAACATCAAGCACACTGAAGTCAAGAAGAAGGTTAGTGGTGAATACATCAGAAGAGTGAAAATCTTAAAGTCCAAACTCAGTGGCAGAAATGCCATCAAGGCAATTAACATCTGGGCAATACCAATCATTAGATATACAGCTGGAATAGTGGACTGGACTCAAGCTGAACTAAAAGTCCTGGATAGGAAATAAAAATAATGACAATGAATCCTTCATCCACGCAGCAACATTGACAGACTCTATTTACCAAGGAGCATAGGTGGGCGTGGAATGTTGCAAGTACACCAGACAGTTGAAGAAGACAAAAGGGCATTGAAAGAATATCTGAAGGACGGTGAAGAAGATGCAATGAAGCTAGTACACCATGAAGGCTTACTGAATATTAAAGAAAGCAAATTGGCATATAAGAAAGACCAAATGAAGAATAGAAAAGAGATGTGGCAAGGCAAAGTTTTACATGGCCAGAACACAAAAAAACTAGCAGGCAAAGGAGATAGCTAAGAGATATTTAGATAAAAACTAGCAGGCAAAGCAATGGCTAAGAGCAGGAAAGTTGAAGAAAGAGACAGAGGGGCTAATTCTGGTTACACAAGACCAAGCCTTAAGAACAAATGCATAGAAAGCCAGAATTGAGAAGACAGCAACAGAAAGCAAATGCCACCTTGGCAAGAAGCTGAAGAAACAGTAGACCACTTAGTTAGCTGCTGCAAGAAAATCACACAGACTGACTACAAACAATGGCATGACAAAATAGCAACTATGGTACATTGAAATATCTGCAAGAAATACCATTTGCCAGAAAGCAAGAACTGGTGGGACTACAAAACAGACAAAGTAATAGAAAGTGAAGAAGCTAAAGTGCTCTGGGACTTTAGAATTCAAGCAGACAAGCACCTGCCACACAACGCCCCAACCTTAACAATTGTTAATAAGAAAGACAAGAAAGTCTGGATAGTGGACATTGCAATACCTGGAGACAGCAGAAGAGAAGACACCAAACTGGGGAAAATCACAAAATATAAAGACCTGCAAATAGAAGTAGAACAATTATGGGAAAAGAAAGCAAAGATAGTACCAATAGTTATAGAAGCCTTGGATGCAATCTTAAAACATCTGGAGCACCACTTGAACACCTTTGGCATCAACAAAATCACCATCAGTCAATTGCGAAAGCGTTACTTGGAACAGCTTATATCCTCCGACGATACCTTTAACACCATCAAACAATATCTGCCTAACCCAGATCCTTGGGAAGGACTCGATAGGTGGATAAAAATGCCAAATCCAGTCTAAACATCTGGGTGGCTGGGCGACCAACCATAATAATGATAATACTAATTCAGTGGTCTCAAACCAAAGCAGATAATATTGTGGAAAGAGGTTTTGAACATTTAATTTTTGCCCACATCACTATAATTCCCTTATTGCAATTTTTGATGGTGCTTGCATTTTTCACTTTGCAGATAGATTCTGATTAATGCAGTTTTATAGTGACAAAGGCCGTAAAGCCCTCACCTCCATATCATAATTCTGTTCTATGCTCTCCTTGCCAGCTATTTTTTTTAAGATGACTAGGTGAGGACAAAAACTACAGAGGACTCAGCTAAATCTGATTTTTAATCAGCACAGGCAACCACACATTTGTTTGGTCATCTATATCATCTTATCAAGTAGAGAAGGTCTCAGGTCAGACAAAGATATCTGCTAATGTGCATAGGTCTTTATACTGACTCTCTAGATCAGTTGATTATGTCATAAATACAATTCTAGTATAATCAGTTAGTACAATGGTTCTCTATTATTTTACAAATATTCTTACACAGCATCTAAATATCGAAGCAAAACTCTTTCAATAATTTCACATCAGGAGGTTTGGGCTAGATTACTCCCGGGAGGAAGGGAGAAGACTACTTTTGACACAGTAATTGGTTATATTTTGAACATGTTAATGATGGTTCATCAAAGTATTTGGATGGGCTCATTCATTTATCAAGCATGCATTTGGAGAATTCTTATATTGTACTACGTTTTGTCAGAGTTTTATTTCTCTATTTTCACTGCACTTTCAGCACAGTCAGGAAAAATTGTGAATTTCCCCACTGCTACAAGCGTACATATCAACATTATTTGAAAATAAGTCACATAACAAAGTGACTATAGATATCTTTTGTAGTTTTCACTCAAGAGCTGACAGCAAAGAAGACTAAGATACATTGGATAATACAGGAAGGACCAAAAAAAATCACTAAATACAGAACTAGCATAGTTTCCTGTCTGTTCATCAGAACGCTTGCATTATTCTGAATTTCCCCAGCGTTACCAGAATTCCACATAATAGTAGTTGCCAGTGATAGCTATATGGTAAGAGTCGCAAAAAAGTTGTGGAAAAGCTGCCATTTGAACCCATGCCATGAAAAACTTATTTAATTAGTTACTGTCTCAACATTTAGGGCTACCCACTCACACTTACACTGGGTGGCTTATCTTTCTTAAACACTTTCTAGCCATTGCTAAAATCAGTGTTACAGAGGTGGATTATTTATTTATTTGCTTCCTCACTTTTTATATATGAGGTTAAAAAGTAGAACTGTTTAAAATTTCATAGCTCTGATTTTCCATGGTTTTCCTGATTACATTTAATGCTTTGTTTAGTTTTGTCAAGAATGACTTTCAGGAACTCCAGATGCCACTCCTGAGACGCTAATGGAGGTAAATTACGAGTCAGTATTTAAACACTAGCCACAGACAAGATCTAAGTTGCTTATAACTGGCAAGCCTTTTGTTGAAATTACTCTTTGACCCAGATCCCTTCTCTTTCCCCTTCTTTTTTAAATTTACCCTCAGGGTTTTTTGGATTCCTACAACACTTGAGTGACTGTTATCTTCATCTGAGAACAAACAAAAGATTTTATTTCTCCTAGACAAGTGTCATTCACACCCTGCAGTTCCTGGTGAAAAATCTGAGCTTGTTTTTATATCACTGCTTTTCTAAACTCACTGGTACACACATAAGTACAAACCGGATGTGCATCTATCTGTGAGGTGTAATAAATGCATTCTTCTGACTCCTTCCAATTTGCTGCTTTTCCTAAAGATCAAAGCAGATTTACTGAAACTGTTTTCAGCAAGGAATTTAACTTCTTGCTTTTCCAGAAAGCTTCTTAACAGCTCTAAAGATAAATGGAAAGAGACAAGCAAATGCAAAGTCAAATAATAGAGTGCCCCCCATCCCACCTGATTGCTATTAAGGAACATTTCAAGTTTGTCTTCTGCCCCACCAACAGAAGCAGCCCAAGTCATTTTGTTGCCTGAAGCAAAGCCTCCACCTACCAAGTCTAGGTACCTGCTCCCCCAAACAAGCCTAAGTTAATGTTAGCACAAATAAAATCTGGGGTGGGGGGGGCAGCACTTTTCCCCATCCCTGGCAGTGAAAATGACTTAACAGCAAAGGAAATAGCTGGACTGCCCTATCATAATATCCAAAATCTACTGCCTAAGGTAACTACCTCAATCTGCCTAATGGTAGGGCAAGTAGAAGGGTTGGGGTGAGGAGAAAGGAGTTAATTCATCAGTTCTACCATCCAGCCTTGCCTCATTTAATCATTTTCAAAGAGATTTACAGAATATTGACTGCTCCCACGAAGAGCTATAAACAATTCTGTGTTGGCATCTGACCTATTATAATTCCAGGCCTTTCACCTGGAATTTAGGATAATTACAAAATTGTAAGGCAGTGCATGTCTCAGTTCTACTTTTGCTGATGAAAATACTTCACTACCTAGTGGCAAGCCTATTAGACAGACACATTAAAAGACTTTTAGAAACATGCTGGGATAGCCACAGAAGAGGAAACACTGAAATTTCATGGCAGTTGAGTTTCCAGGAATGGTAGATAAGGGACAGAACAGAAAGGGTAGTGTTTTTCTTCCAGGTGCAATGACTATAGGAAAAGCATCCTTGAATTCACAAGTTAATACTTGGTAAAACAGGACACAATTGGTTGTGGGTAACAAAAATACTGATAGTAACACTATTGTTCAGGCATAAACATGGAAAAGCATTTGCCTTGTTAAGGATGTACATGGGATCCTGGCATTTTGGATCTGGGGTTGAGGTGCTAAGTATCTCTTGTAAATTAGGTGCTACTCTGGTGGCTGCCTGCTGCACTGGCATGAGGGTGCCCATTAAGCCTCATTTTGCACTCCCGTCTGACACAGTAGAAGATGATCCAGTGGACTAGAGACAGACGTCATCAGAGTTGTAGAGGTCAGATCCCAAATGAGGGGAGGCAAAGAAGGAGGGAGGGATGAATAAAATGACCTACTTTATTTCTGTCTCCTAATCTTTTGGTGATCAGCAACTGCCTATAGTGGGAAACATGGATGTGATGAAGAGGCAAAGTTAATGGGAAGTGTCATACAAGTTCACAGAGCTGGGATATGTTTTTTAAGGGGGAGTGAAATTTTAAGCATCATTTTGTAATTTCACACTATGGTATGAGTGTCAGAAAGTCACAAAAATGGCTAAAAATCTCATGAGATCACCCTCTTAAGATATTTTGGTGATTTCATTTGAGATTTTGGCATGCTGACCCCCAAATTTCCAAGATTTCAGGGGAGAACATCAACATTTTATAACAGTTGTTATTATTGTTATTTGATCATTTTTAGTTTAGTCAAATTTTTAAAATTAAGTTTCATGTAATTTTGGGATCCTGTAGACACTACTGAATTGATAGTAAATTATCCTTACAGGGTTACAAACAACTTATGCAAACAGTGGCTGACTTTTGTTCTGTCTTTAGGTACTTACTTTACCTGTTATAAAGCATGGACCTTCTGCAGTATCCTGTCTCTACTTACTGGTTCATATGCTTTCACTGCCTTAAAAATTAATATTGTTTCAAAGTTACCCACAAATGATTGCCTTTTTCTAGAGTCCATTTTATGGAAACTAAAACAGATAATTGAGTTTTGGGTTCTAAAATTGACCTCATAATGGTCAGATTTTCTCAGAGTATTCAAAGATATATTTATTGAAGCCAAAAGACCTGCCACCTCAAACGAGTTTAATCAAGTGATATATTCATTGGCCGGGTACTCATGTCAGCATCAGAAAGCCCAGCACACCAGTCAATTTCTCCATATTTGGTCTTGAAATTACAGCATTGTACACTCGTGCAGCAGAAAAGCCATAGAAGCTGTGAAGGGTTTCAAAGAGCTTCTCAGCCATCTGATTTGATTTGCTGCTTTGAAGTAGGTGCCCACTTTGACGCACAAATCTGTTTTGATGGGGATGATTTGATCAAAGCCTCAGCAAATCAAAACACTCCTTTACAGCATTGCACAGTCTTGTTATTCTCTTATTGAAAGCAGCAGGAATAAAAATACCTGCTTCAGCCTGGAGCTAACATACTGAGAGCCTAATCTGCACTCAGCTGGTGGTCTTTGGATCCAGAACATCTTGAGATGCCCTGGAAACAAGATTGGCAGTACGTTTACACTGAAGGAGGAAAGAGATATTTTTTTCGTAGCATGAAATAAAGTGATTCTACAGTTCATTTATATACTAGATACTCCTATCCAAATACAATGGATGGTTGTCAATGTTAAAAATTATAGAAATAACACAATTGAAATGACATAGTCATACCTTCCTGGGAAGGAACCTCCCTCAACAAAACAGGGAAGGCAAGCTATTCCTTAAAAACAAATAAAACAATCTGGCAATAACTGTTGAACTCCATTTCCCAGAAGAAGAGTTCATCCCAGCAGTATCTTCTCCATGTAATGTTGCCTGCCACAGATAACTAAGAAGACTTCCACACCACCATGTCTCCAAACTATTTTGAAGTGAGCTGGGTAAATTGTTTTCATTCTTGCAGACCTCAGCTCTCAGAGAACAGGCAAGGAACCCCATGAGCCAATCTACGCTCTTTCTCCAGTGATACAGTAGGAGAGTATAGGAAGATGTCATTCAGTTAGTGAAGTGGGAGAAAAACAAAAATCCCATCAACTCTCCACACCATGTAAAAAGGAAATGAAATAAAATAATACAACCCCCCCCCCTTCTTTTCTAGGACCTATTGTGTCTATTTGTCTGGCTGTTTGCAAAATGAATGAATAAATAATGGCTGTCAATGATTATAAAATGGTAGCTGGAAAATCACCAAGCCACAATATGACTGCTCCGTTGAAAGGCTGTTACTAGCTTTGATGGTGAAAAAACAGCATGAAACTTTGATGACATATTCCAGTGTCTGGGGTAGGAAAAAAAGAGGGGGAGAGATACATTCTAAATAATATCAACAGACAGTCACCAGGAACATTGAGTTGAACCCTCAGCTCTCTGCAGGAATCCAGATTTAAGGATCCCTGATGGATGACTGTCTAGTATAGAATTACAGAATTAGAAAGGACCATATATTAGTCAGGTACTTTATTAATAGCAAGAGTACTTGTGTACATTAGAACACTCAGGGCAGTATGTCTTTATGAAGACCATAACATTCACACATCATGAAATAAACTCATGCACAGTACAAACCAAACATTGTGAGGCAGAACAGGGAAGTAACTGCAACAGTAAACAAGTAACAAATGCATACATGCACAACACATAGCTAAAAAGGTTAAAGAATACAGGCCTTGAATCCAATAAAATGTTAATTAATAACTAAGGCCAAAAATGGTGTGGAAAGGGACACTGCCTATAAAATTAAGGTCTTGTAAAACAAGCACATGAAGGTTAGCTTTTGAAGAAGGAATCAAGATGTAGATAAATTAATTGGTATGGAAAAGGAAAGACTGAGGGGGGGGAAATCCTGAGAGGTTTTCAAGACTTACCCGGAAGGGAAGTGTGATAAGCCCCTTTGCTGATCATATAATATCATACCTGGGAGGCTGCAATTGTGAACAATTTGATATGATCCTATTCCAGTGGCCCTGAATGCCCAGATGGGGAAATGCATTTTCAAGGCTGCAAATGCAGCCTTGGGCTTAAAAATATATTTTGGGCCCTCACTGGAGGGGATTCTTGGTTCACCCCACCTTCCAGCTTATGAGACTCTGTCAAAGCATGTGTTGGCATGATTAGGCAAAGAATTAGCAGTTTGGAAGACAACAGGGGTTTACCATCATGGCAAGGACAGAAACTCGTGAAAACATGAGTAATTTATTATGTTCTCTTTTCATGGAGAGAGAGAAGTAATGTGTGTTTAGATATAAAGCTGAGAGGGCAGGATGAGGCACTCCATGATTAGCTGATTATCATCTGATTGTTCTCTTTGCTCAGCTGTTGGGCCAAAAGGTCAAGCACTGACTGGTTGGCCATTCTGTGTGAGCTCTAGACTTCACTCATTGAAGCATGTCCATGCTCATATTGTTCTCATGTCCAAATTGGTGGAAAAATAGTCAAAACATCTCAGATCAAGGACATTTTAAACTGGTTTTAGAACAAATGGGAGAAGGCTGAAAATCTGGAAGGCCCCTGTGAATTTGGAATAAGGATTGGCTGGATGAATGAGGACTAGCTGAAAGGACAACAACATAAGATATATAAAGTTAAGTACTATATATAAGCCTCCCTCACTCCATCAAAGCTCTTCAAATCATCTTCCTCAAAGGAGACATATAAATCTCAATGTCCCTCATGCAAATCATTGTGATTGGAAAGCCCATTGTAAACTGATTCTTCTAATTAGATAACAGACCTATCATTCACTTCCAAAGCTTCAAATTGCTCATCAAAGTTGAAAAAGATTTAGACCCAAGTCTAATAAAACCTCAGAATCTGATGTGACTCAGTAGGACTTGGGATTTGACCAAATTTCTTGCAAATCTTTATTGGAGGACATGTGAAAATGTCTTGCTGATTTCTGTCAAACTGAAATAGAAGAAAATAAGTAAAATTATTATTGTATTATTCTTAGAACTGCTGCTTTCTAGATATTATAAGGCAACAAGTGTATTAGAGTGTGTGAGTATTCAAGGCATGGGGTCACAAGAAGTATGGTCCTACAACAGAAAGAAAGAGAGGCAGACAGGTTGTAAGTCATCATAGGCCATTTATAATGAGAAAACCTTTTGTGACATAATGACCGTTGAATAACAAGTAAATTCAATATATGCTAGCTTGATCAGCAACCTGGCTGCCTTCATATGTTGAATACAATTATGCTGAAGGAGAGGAGATTATACCTCTATGAATTCTAACCAATATAAAAAGGAAAAGTTAAAGAAAATGTAGAAAAAAAGGTCCACTTCACCCACCTACTGAAAAGATTCTTCAGAACAGAACCCATGCTAACATTATGATTCAGTGTCACAGTAGCTCAAGCTGTCAATGAGATATGGCTATGATGAACTTCCTACCAAGTCACATCAGATTCTGAGGTTTTATCAGACTTGGGTCTAAAACTTTTTCAACTTTGATGAGCAATTTGGAGCTTTGGAAGTGAGTGACAGGTCTATTATCTAATTAGAAGAATCAATCTACAAAGAGATGAGAGATCATAGAAAACCTCAGGGTTTTTTCCACATTTCTTCCCCTACAACCGAAACCAGTCTTTGTCATTCAAAAAAGGGATCCAGAAATTGAGTTGAAATATAACTTTTTGTAGTTTTGGTTATTCTAGAGGGAGGGAAAATGTAACTGTCTTTTTCTCCTCCTCTCTATAGCTGCCTCCCTGAAATGGGAATTGAGCCTCTGGTTTTCAGTGAGCTTAACTTTCCTTACCTTGTCCTGCATTAAAATATTAAGGTCAGCCCCACTAGCTGGCCTCATTAGTGAGACAGAATAGAGCTCAGCAGTCAGGGTAGGGACCTTTATGCTGGCCTACAGTTCTACTGTCTGCAGGAGGTCCTTTAACAGAGCCACCAGGAACAGCCCTTAGTCTGGATCGAGACCAATGTTGTCTCTGGGAAAGGCATGAATGTGCCAGATATTTATATTTGAAAATATTTATATTTCAAATTTAGATACCACCCATCTCACAAAAAATACTTTTATGAGAGAGAAGCCTGGTTTGGAATTCATATCTCAGTCAAGTACATTTCTATCTCAAAATAATTGATGAAAATTCATCATAGCCATATCTCATTGACATTGAATCATAATGTTAGCACTGGTTCTGTTTTGAAGAATCTTTTCAAGTGTTCAGTAATATCAGTATAACTCTCTTTCATTCTCACCACTAGGTTCTAGGGTCCTGTCTGCCTCCTCTGCTGAATTTTGTTTATTGCATGAATGGAGAGACATTTTTAAAAAATGTTTATGCGTAAACACGTAAAATATGGTTCAAGTTATGCATAAATTAATAAATGAATAAATAATATTCATTACTGAAGAAATGGAGTAAAATCCGTTTTCTGCTTTTGAATGCATCAATCCATTACTTTCTTATATATTTTAGAGTTGTCCCAATATTGATATATGTTGTAAAAAATAAGGACTATCAAGAATTATAATGTACCCATAACCTAAAATGGATTCTGATGCATTTTAAATATTTAGTTTTTCATGGCCAAGCTGTCTGGAACTTTGGGGATTTATAATTCAATATATCAGGAGAGCATCACATTGGAAAATGTTGACCTACTGACTTCCCCCTCAAGAGGTAGATCCTATATTGCTCTGAATGAAGTAAGAGGGGAGTTTGTTGACTCCCATCTCACATGCACTCCTCTGCAATGTAACTTGCACATTTCATAATATTCTCCTGGGCTGAGAAGCAGGTCTTTAGGGGTACACATAAGACTATGGAACAAAGGGGGAGAATAGAAAGGAAATTGGGATTCAAGTCTTTATCTTCCTTAACAGTATCATTTTCTGGGATTCCCCCTGTGTAAGTATGAAATCTTCTCTTGTGATCTTGGCATAATCCTGTATATTCCCAAGATCAGAGGAATAATGCCCTTAATTTCCTGGTTTATTTTCAATGTATTATATGGAGTCCTGTAAATCCATCTAAGCAATATTTCTGTTGATTACACAGAATGATCTGTTACATTTCTGTAGGCATTCATAGATTGCAGCTAAAGAAATGAATTGAGGATGGACTCTAATTAAGCTAAATCATAAGGGTAATTACAACACATGTATTTGATCTTGTTGTTCTCTTTTCCATCACATTATTCTTGGAGGTAAACTTGTGTTGAGCAGCACAATTTGAACTGTTGCATAAAGACTTTAAAATATCTCTCTTACATCTCTGAAAAAGAGTTTTCCATTAATACAACAAAGCCAGGAGTTGGCCAGGACTCTCCTTTTTTCCCACAATTGAAGATTTAATCTACAAGCTATCATCATCACAATCATCATCATCAGATTTCCATTAGCCCTTATTTAGTCATACTGTTAAAACATATTTGCAGGGCATACAACATGCAAGGGAAGAAAGGGAGGTTCTAAAACCGTTCCAAAAACATATATAATGCAATCCAAACATTTATGGAAAATTCAAGAAAATTCATGGGTACTTTGATGAGCATTGTTTAAATTGATCTAGTACCAATATTAAATGATTGCCCCTCCCCTTTGGAATAATATATGTGGAAGCATATTTTAATTTTACCAGCCTTGGAAGTGATGCTTGTTGAATCTTCTGTCTTCTCTCTCATATTTCTACTTTGTCAAACCTGAGGAGACTCTCAACTCTTCATCACACTATTAATTTGATTGGATCATTATACCACTGCAGTGATGGTGAACCAACATGCTGTGTGACCACATCTCTGTAAGACGTGTGGTCAGTATTTTGTGATTGGGAGTTTAATTATACATGTACCCAAGTGTGGACTTTGCTTAGCCAGGCCTCCCTTTCACATAGAGAGGCTCTAAATGAACAAGCCAGAGGCATCCACAAGGGGTGTCAAAAAAGTCAATATGGCAATTGCAGCAGTGGAATCAAAGCCCTGCCCCTTTGTGCATGTATGCAATGTTGACACACATAGAAAAGGGGCAGGGCTTTGATTGCGTTGCCACAACCATCATCTTGACATCATAGACATCCCTGCTTTTTCCACTACTCCACCTACCCTTGAGTCAACTACACCAGCATGAAACTGGATATCCCCATTGCTCATCTGAAATGACTAAAAGAGGAGCAATGAAAGTGGTTCAAAAACTCAACTGCAGCAGCAGCAGCAGCAATAAACTCTTCCTAATTTTTTTCATGAATATTGTAATGACAATAGGAAAAGTCTTGATATTATTAGATTTGCCCATTGTTTCTGTTTCTTGCTATACAAGAATATGCAAAATTGCAAAATTCATATGCAAAATTGCCAGACTACCACTGAAAATGTGTTTTCTCCTTTTAATAGTATGCTTAATGAAGGATTATGACAACTGTTTCTTCTTCATCTTTTCTGCCCTCCACCTCCACTCTGTAGTAAGCCTGCTTACTACAACAGGATGTCATGTTCAAAACAGTTGGGAAAAGAATGGTTGGGAGAAGCACTAAGCATACCCTTAACACACTTGCAGTTTTTATCAGCATCAGAATGGCTGAATAATTCCAATGTTCCTGCTGGATGGTATGACACTTGTCTCATCTCATTCCCAGACCTTGTTTTAAACCTATGCCAAGACAGCCCATTCCAGAAAGTAAGCTTTTTTTTTTCTGCTTAACCCAACACTGGGTCATGATGCTGTGCTTTTGAACCCCAATGTTTTGGGACAGAATGTTCATGATATTAGACTAGCCTTGATTAATCATTGGCAGTCACATTGCTTAGAAGAGAAAATGGGAAAATGCATGTATTGGCTATTCAATTCAAAATATTCTCCTGTTCTCCTACCAAAAAGGATACATTTCATTAGCTGACCAGAGCATCAGATGTACATTATTATCCCAGCAAAACATTCTGTCAGTACTGCAAAGGCTAAGGTATGCTGAAGATTCATACTAAGGAAAGGCTCCTTCATAACAACCCACTCAAGGGAGATGTTTGATCCTGCTGGCCTATAAATGCCTGCTTACTATAATCACAGCAGGAATGTCTATGAGCCTGCTCTAGGGGATTAAGATGGCACAATCCCAACTCCTTTAGTGAGTGTCAGCCAGCCCTACAAGGTAGACCAGATTAAGAAACCAATGCCATATAGGTCAGGACCACTTGAACTGTAACAGCGATAATAACAGAATCTTGCAAGTCTGAATGTGCCTCCTCCTCCCTCCAATTATCTTCATGTGAACCAGGGAGGGGCTTGTCTGAGGCATTTT
Organism: Python bivittatus; assembly: GCF_059951505.1. Lineage (NCBI taxonomy): Eukaryota > Metazoa > Chordata > Lepidosauria > Squamata > Pythonidae > Python > Python bivittatus. Next base: position 8,565,109 of record NW_028277035.1, on the reverse strand, counting down.
CTCAAGTTATTTTTTTGGCCCAGGCTCAAGCTCCACTTATCTGACCACTTGGTAGTAGCTCTTCCTCCTGTCCTTCAAGGCCATTCCCTATTTTCTCTACAGTGTCTCACATGATCACAGCCACTATTTTGACTTTTTTGACCCTCCCTTCCTATGGAAACCCCTGCTGATCAGCATGAGTGAGTGCATCCAGTCTGTGCCAGGGTCTAGTAGCCCAACTACTTCACAGTGGATCAAGCTGGGGGTCAAAAAAGGGAAAGCAGACTCGAATGTAGCAGAAAACAGGAGCTCAACGGACAGGTGGACTCCAAATGCCAAAGAGGAGGCAAGCCAGATACTAGGCAAAGATAACAGCACAATAAATAATACACACTTGTGCACAACACTGCATTTATATCACTTTAATGACAGTGGTTGCCTTTCATCATCAAGGAATACTGAGGTTAGTAAACAGAGACATAACAAAAAGTAGGGGCATTTACAAATCTGTGGCAATCACTATCTGTAATAGGATTGAAATACTGAGTAAAACAGCATAGACCTTGACTTCACATAATTGCTAGCAACATATATTTTGACATTTCAAAGGAAGATTATTCTGGTAAATTTCCATTTTATTTGATCATAAGATTTCAGATAACAGAACTGCCCACCATGCCTGGTTACTATAAGCAACCACAGAGAATCCATACTGGGAATTGGACAAAGCAATTAATGCCTATGGAATGTAGTTGCCTTTTGGCACTGTCCGAAAACTTTCCTTTCTGTCATGTAATTGGAATAATTTCTGATCTACACACTTAAAAGTATAATGGTTCTACTTGTATCTGTAACAGATTTTGTTACTTCTAGCAGATACATTATTGCAATCAGTTTTTCCTATTGTATTTCTGCCCTTTAGTTTTACTAATAGACACATTTTTTCATGCACCTTGCTGTAACATACAATCAGAAGGAGTCTGGCAGCACCTTTTCCGAAGCACAAAAGCTGATGCCTTTTAATAAAATGTGTTGGTCAGATAAAATGCTAGCAGATTCCTTCTGAGTCTGAGTTTTTGCTAGCACAGACTAACATGGCTCTCCTCCTACAATCTATCTATAGACATTTTTGAGTTCTGTATCACAAAATATGGGTATTGCTGTCAAATTGCATTTCAACATGCATTTGGGTTTGGGAAGTGCAAATTAAATTTGCACAAAAAATAAAATCAAACTTCCTCAACACAAGTAACTATTTGACAGATTGGTGGTTTAAGATATATATGTTAAGTGCAAACTCTAAACCCATTTTTGTGGCCATTCAGGGGTGTTAAAGAAATACATGCATATCAAAATGCTATTTAGGACTTGCTGTCCACACAGTATGCAGATGCATACTGAGATGTGGAAATTGTCTGAAACACTTTGAAATTTTCTTATCTCTACTATAGGACCAAGGCAGGGATGGGAGGAGACACACTTATTATCCTTCAAGACCCTGTGAGCATGGCAGTGATATCACGAGAAAGGCATTGCCAACATTTTTAACTCATTTTTCCAGGGAAGGTTTTGAGTTAGTTTTAAAGCAAAATTGGGAACTAAGCTAATTCAAATAATAAAGTACCTATTCTGCTTCATATTTTTTTAATGCACCCCTGAATTACAGTGGTGTAATCTTGGGTGAAAATACTGTGGAGTTCACAAGAAAGGATTCTCTGGGGCTTCCCACTGCTGCGGAAAGAAAAGGTCATGGTCCCCTGGCTGACCAAACAAAGGGCCCCCAAAAGTGAAGAACTTCTCCAAGGTTTGGCTAAAGCTGTGTAGATCAAAGCTGTCAAGAAATGGAAAGCTCCTGGTGTCAGTCCAGAAATATGTTGGGAAGTGACTTGAGAACTCTTACTAGAAAAGGAATGGAAGATCAGTCCTTCCCAATATGTATTTTTATTTGCTGCTTCATTTATGAGATTTCCCCTGGTCACTGTGTCTGGATGTCTGACTATTTTTTTTATGACATTCCCAGTCACATTGTAGATCCTTCTGGACATGATACAATGTTTCAAATCAGTATTTTAATTTTGTTTTACCACAGATACAGTGGTTGAGGGTAGAGTTTATGGATAAGAGGGGGCCTGCTGTCTCACATGAACGGGATAAGAGAAGGCAAAACAAATGAGGAAGAAAGGAAGCTTGTAGCTTTTCAAGTTCAATGAAGCTTATCAGGCTTCGCCGGCCTCTCCGAAGCAGAGTTCCTGTTCAAAGAACGTGCAGTGCTGAAAGACAGTGCTCTCCCAGGCCCCTCCATTGTCTTTGGAAAAGCTTCAGATTCAGGTTTTGCCCTTGCTTCATTCTTTCTGCATCCCCATCTTTTTGGTAGTCTTACCATCACCCCTTCAGAAGGAAATATTAAACATCCCTGTTTAAAAGTTGTGACTTCTTTCCCCACACCTCACTTTTTCCTAAGCTGCCTCTGTGTGAAAGGCAATCATAGTGGGCCCTGCAGAACAAGAAGAAGGGTTTGTGAGGCTGAGTGTGAATGCAAAAACTTCTGCAAATAGAGACTAAATGTGGCAACCATCCAGCGTCAGATACAATAATCTGCTTAATCCCTCATTGGCAAACTCATATTTCCGTCCTCCACTGAGGTACTGTCAGTACTGGGCGGTGTAAAAACAGTTCTCCCATCATTCTTTGCGCTTATTTTTGTTTTAGCAACCACTTTTTTGTTTTTAGAATGAGCAATGGGAGGGTACTGCAAATGTCTCTGCTTCTCATAAACAGGTCTACACTACAAGGTCAGGAGATCCTTGGAAGACCTATGAAAGAAAAAACCCATTGATTCCTTCTTCTGCTCTCAAAGTGGTCCCGTGAGGTACAGAAGAGGTACAAACAAGCATGTTCCATCCAGTTCTTTCCTATTTCTGATGCTCCCTCTAGAGATGGATGGTGATTATAAAGGAGTGTTATGGCGTTTCAGTAATCTTCTGCACAGTGACGATCCTGGTTTGTTAGTGGAATTCATCAGTTGTTGATGGATTTATTTTACTTGTATGACTTCCTGATTCCATTCCAAAGCGCTCTTTTCCCAATCCCATCCTCTATCTATCGTCTTGCCATAATTTGTGTCTGTATGTGTTTGTATGTGTTTAGTACTCTTTTGAAAGACTACTAGACCTATTTAGATTTAATGCTCTTTTGAAGGCATTCTAGGCTTGGTGGTTCTGTCACCAATGAGTGCATTAGAGATTTCCCAGCTGTTCTGCTGACCAGCTGCCATACTTTTTCACTGCATTTATGACTTTGTGGTGGTACCACGATGCCTATGCCATTCTGCCTTCTCCCTGGACTACTTCTACATGCTGCTGACCATGGCACTGCCACTCCCTGACAATACTGACAGCCCTGTTTTAGAAGAGCTTTTGACTAGAGTTCAGGAATAACCCAAATGATAGATAACAAGTGTGGAGCTGCTTCACATTTGTGATATGTTGGCAACTTGATGGATGGCTAAACCAACTATCCTGGGTATCTACCCACACTTCCCCATCCCTGCCCCACCATACACTGAAGAGAGCGATTGGGGTTGTTTATCCTATAGGCAGGTAATGCTCTTTGGGAGGGAACAGAAACCAAGGGAAATCCACCAGCCTTCTTGAATTAAAGCAGTAAAGACAGCACTCCTCTCTGGCTTCATTACTGAGGCAAACAAGGAATCACCAAGAAAGGCAGCACAACCTATGGTGGCACACTGATCTGCTGGCCCACAGGGTCAGAGCTGCACCATGCCTATGGCTATCAATTTCTTTCTATGAAATTTCCAACCCTAACCTTATGAATGAAAATACTCACTCATTTGTTTAATGGTAGAAGATTCAAGGATGAGGTTCAGATCGAGGGTTCCTATTGCAAATGCAAAAGATACTCTTATAAAGATGAATAAGAGCAATAGACAAGTTGTAGAATATGGGAATCTAGCCATTTTGATATATCATCTCCAGGATTTAAAGCCTGCATCTATTCTTTTTATATGATAACAGACTTCATGCCCCCTCCCATTTCTCAGCCTTGGATATGGGGGCACTTTCACAGTGTTTAATAATGGTTTTCTCTGCCTTAATGCTCTTTGGTTTTGCTGGCATCAGTCCTCACACACAGATTGGAGGATAGCACCATCTGAGTGTGCCCAATGATTTCTGCAAGATTCAATAAATGTTGTTCCCTCAATAATAATCCTGGAGGCACTTCTTTTTCAAAAGGAGCATAAACCATCTTCTTCCCTCTACAAACCTTTATTTTTGTGATATTTGGATGGCTCCATCCCTGATAAATGAGCTTTTTAAAATGTTTTTCTTATACAAGACACTGAGGACAACAGTCTGAGCTATTCAGCTATGGTGGCATATAAATTCGTGAAATATATATATTTTTAAATAAAGTTCTTTGCATTGCTAACTCTCGGAATAAATGTCAGGTAGAGATCATAATAGGTAACACTACACATTGTTGTAGTGGGACAAGAAAAAGAGAGGGAGGGAAGGAAGGAGGAAAGGAAGGCAGGAAGGCAGGAAGGAAGGAAAGAAGGAGGAAAAAGAAAGAAAGAAAGAAAGAAAGAAAGAAAGAAAGAAAGAAAGAAAGAAAGAAAGAAAGAAAGAAAGAAAGAAAGCTATTTACTCAGGTAGGAAGCTATCCCATGATGCCCTGTTCAGATGCTCTTTTATATCATGCCAAATTCTAATCAATAGGAAATGTTGGCGTGCTAAAATCTTAGCACCGAAGTGGAACTGATTAGCCGTGAGCTTAAAAGCCTGTGCTGCAATCCACCTGGAAGAAAGCCCAGCTGGAAAGAGCTGCAACTGGGTGTCTTTATGATTCATATTAATTGGCGTTGTAAAAGTAGATGTCGAACATTAATGCCTTCAAAAACTTTGTCAGATGACATGTAAGATTTGCATGGCAACTAATGACACTTATTCAAGATTTCTCAAGGGAAGCAACTCTTGCTACTTTCCGCGAAATTTCTCTCCTAATTTTCAGTTGAATAAATGAGAAAGGGAGGTGTTGGAGGGGGAAGCAAATGAAATATGACACATGCATTAAGAAGCCAAACAGCAAGAGGGGAAAAAAGGTGACAGATGTAGCTCCTCAGGTATAGTGATTAATACCTTTTATTTTTTTACCATATAAGGGCTGCATATTATTTAAATAAAGGAGAGTCTAAAAATAGCTTACAGTACAATGCAGTTTTACTATAGGTGAAGATCTCAAAATGATATGGAAGGGCATTCAGCTCTTGTAATGCAAGAGTTCCTAACTAAACTGAATGCCTTGCACATCCTGATTTTATGGAGACCTGAAATATGTTTGATCCCTTTCAGATTTTTGCACTGAATACCCCAAAAAGCTCTTTATTTAATACCATTGGGAGTGAGTCTTTCATGTGCACCCTTCTTCCCTACCGAGCTTCAGCCTCCTGTGTTGGGCTTTCCATGGAAATGATAGCTTGTTGTCATAAGCTTCCAGCCAATCAGTGAAATGTACAATCTGTTGCTGCAGCAAACTGGCAGCACCAACGTCCCCTGAGGCTGACCTGGAAAGAATACTGCATGAGGGACATGGTACATCTCCAGAATTTGGTGAATCCTGGTTTGGGTTCTTTAAGTCCCCTTCCTTCATCTCCCAGGATTAGAAGGGCCAATAATGCTATGATATCACTTATACCTGAGTGTATCAAGAGAAAATATGAGGAAGGGGCACATTTCTGTTTGTTTGTTTGTTTGTTTATTTATTTATTATATTTATATAGCCGCCCATCTCACACAAGGTGACTCTGGGCGGCGTACAACAATTATCTGGGTGGGGTACAACAATTACTATTACTCTGTTGAAGACACATTGCCTAACTGTAAACCTCAGTCTGCTCCCTCCATTCAGCAATCTATCTCCCATGTCGTCTAATAATTTCTGGGCTACCTGAGGAAGATTGTGATAGGACAGGATATTTGTACCCTCTGTATTAGTGCATGGTCTTTCTGACAAAGGCCAAATTATCTGCCAATGAGTTCCACCCCTTATTATATCTGTTTCTTGCAGCTCTAGTAAATACAACTGCTTCTTATAAATACATACTAGTAATAGATTTAAAAATAAGAACTCCCATTTTTTAAACAGCAGTTACTGGATAGAATAAGAATGTACTTCCTATTCCCTTGTAATCTATCTTGGTCTTGCCAGCTTAATCTGGAACTCATCAACAATCATTACACAGTGTCTATTCCTTTCCCATGTATAAGAAAAATCATATCTCACCTGTATTCTTGGGTCCAAGAAGCATCTGGGTATAATTACATATAGGCATATGATGAGATTAATGTAAGTATTGCGGAATTTAATTATTCAAACTGAAATACCTTCTGGCAAAATGTTCTGACGTTATTAATGAAGTGATGCCAAGAAAAAAAAATGTGGAGAATCTGTCTCTTCCCCTAAAATAATTCAATCATTTAAAGAATTGATTGGCATCAGAGAGGATTGTTTTGCAGTGTTGTATAAATATCAGCAGCATCTGAAACCTGGGGCAAAGAGGTTTTCCACCATCTTTCCTCCCAGAGTCATCATCATAGCCTCTTGTCAGGAGACATCCTGCTCAGGGCACGTCAGGTATGTTCTGCTTCCCATAGACATAAACATCTGATGCTATCTGGCCTGGTTACTCAATCACGTATACCTATATCACAAAGGGATGGATAATCTCTCCTATGATCATCTTCAAAGGAAGATGATCATCAGCTAAGACACAGGTAATGGATATTTTTAGCTAAGACACAGGTAATGGATATTTTCTATAATTCCTCCTATCAGTCCAGTAGCTATAAGTCATTTTGCTTTTTTTTAAAAAAATCCTACATTTATGTATGTTGTTGGGTTTTTTTACAATATTATTAGCTGTCTTGAAGAACTATTGCCAGCCAGAAAAATGAGATGTAAAGATAGCAAGTTCTGAAGATATCCAAAGGCATTTTAAAAAGCCTGAACCAACATGGGCAGGAATGCATCTGGTATTTTTTCCAAATTCATCCTTTGCCTGAAAATCAGTATGCCTTTCTTCTGGAACTGTTCACAAGGCACTACCCTATGGTCCTGCGGCATGACAGTAGACATGCTCATGTTCCCAAAGCAATTGATTTGATGTCAATTTAGAGTACATTAGAACCCTAATTCTAAAGTTTGTCAGTTCAACATGACTACTTTGATTGTAACATCAGAACAATGTTGAAGTAGGTCAGATAAGCGATACCTCCATTGCTTACCAAAGGTACATTGTGGGGAAAGATGGCAAATATAGGCCATGAGCTGTGAATTTGTTAATTTTCCATACCTTGGAGAAAAACCAGGTTGTTCCCTAGGCTTTCTGAGATGACTCTAACATAATGTTGTACAGAGACCATGAAGCTTTTGTACATCTCTGACTCATCTTTCTTCACAAACGTATTTCCATGTGAAGAGAAAAGTGGTGTTTCCACCACTGGCTCTGCTGTGATTTCACCATTGTTTCAGTGAGCTCTCATGGAATTCTTGGCTCTGTTATTTCTGTTTTGCGAATGAGGTGGTTTCTTGTTTTGTTTTGTAGCAAAAAAAACAAACAAACCCCCAAATAGATGTTTATATGATTTGATATCATGGGCTGACTTGAAGGGGATCAACTGTTGGTCTGTCTGTCTCTTTGACTGATTCTTTGATTGATTCTTTGATTGATTGATTGATTCCCTTTGGTGGCTAACAAGAAGATTTAAAACAAAGACAAAAAATAAAATAAGAAGACAGATTAAAATGAACCCTAAACAAAGTTTTAAAATAATCTAACAATTGAAAGGCTAAAAAAAGAATCCTTCTGTATTGTGTTTCTAAATGCTAAGAAACAAAGGCCAAGAACATTTCCAGAGAGACTCTTTCCCATAGCCTGAGAGTAACACAAGAGAAGCCTGTCTCCCACATACCAGAAAGATGAGCCTTTATCGGCAGGGGCATCTTCAAGAGGGCCTCTCCTGACTCCTGCCAATCTTGATAATTTAACAGACTCATAATAAGGGCTTATTTAGTTTGATAAAGAACCCCAAATGATTGAGTTCCTTAAATCCTTACAAGGTTTATGAAGGGCCACAAAGTTAAATTCAGTTTTGAGGGCTGGAGATAAAATGTCCATGGAATAAGATTTTTGTTTACAAGTTTTATTGCTGCCCGTCAGCCTGGGAAAAAAAATACTTTATTCTAATTTTCCATAATGATATTTTTATGCTTGAGTGACACACCTTGACAATCTTACTAATCTTTGTCTTGAAAAAGTGGAGAATTAGACCAGACAAATATAACTTTGGGGGAAAATTAAACTTAAATTCTCAGAAATGATGGATAGTACTGGAGCTATATAAAAAGAGTTACTATTCTATCCCCCTGGCCTGTCAGACAACTTTTGTTCTTGTTGCCTGAAATGTTCATTTTCAAGCTTTAGACTAAAAGGGAATGAGAAAATAACAGGATCTAATCAACATTTATAACCAAAACTAAAAAGAGAAACACAACCAAAACAAATTATACAAGATAAAGTGATGGCGCTTAAGAACCATATATTTGAAAAAAATCTCACTTGTTTTATTTTAAGGAATAGAAGCACACTAGACTGAATCCATTAATTATAGTACATGACCAATTAACATTGATGCCAAAACTAAGACTGCAGATAATTATTTTGAGTTGATTCCCATCTTAAAATTTGGCCCCTCTAACATGAGTCTGAAATGCTGCAGCTCAAAATCTTCATAGAAACCATTGAGAGCATTCATGATGGGAAGGCTTCAGAGGATGGTGTAAAGAACACTGTCTAGCAGTTATGATTCTTGCCAGTCATACTTATTGGACATGTGCTAAAGGTCTAATGGAGACTCTTGTTACTGTAAGCCAGGTTTCCCCAACCTCATACCATCCACAACTACTGCAGTGTGACTAGGAATTTGGGGTATTGCAATTCCAATGCATCTGGAGGCTGCCAGACTGTGGAAGCTTGCCATAAGCTCTCACTAGCTCACCCAGAATTTGGTAATAGAATTTAAAGTTCATTCCAGTATGGCTTTGGGTGGAGAACTCAGCCATACTAACAAGTGAAATGTCAATGTCTGATAAAAGACATCAATATCTTAGAGAGCCTAAATAAAACCCACACTTTGAGAAATATTAAGTATGTTGATTATATCAAAGTATAATGGTGTAGTATGTAGAGAAAGGGAAAATGGCTTGAAACATTTGAGGGACTGTAACATTGTGTTTTCAAACTTCTGTGCTGTTGGAGGTGATACAGAAATCATTTTTGCTTTTAGGAGTGGTACAGGAATTTGAGATGATTCCTAGTTGATATTCATACATCCACTGATATCTGCCAGTGATTATGACTGAACAGGTCTGAGCTTCTTAGTCAACCAGCACATATAGGCTTCCTTTGGATTGTTCTTAATAGTCTCACTAAAGAAGCATCAACAGCTTTATGAAGCAAGATCCTTTTCTGTTGACTTCTTTGGGATAAGGTTGGAGGTACAGTATGTAGTATAAAATTCTGGGCCTCTTTTGCCCATAACATGCTTAATCTATAGATAATAAAACACAGTGTGGGGTTTATTCTTCAGTGCCAATTCTGAGAACACAATAGTAATGAGACAAATGAAAGAGATTGTCTCACAATAGACAAGCCTTTACATCGCATATTATTACAATGACAACATATTTTTTGCAGGCAGGCATAGTTATTAATTTTGTAAGCTAGAGGTTTTGATCTCCAGCAGGCCTGTTTTCTCTGACACAGCTGTTGGTTAAAGTTAAGCAGAAATTAGTTTCTTCCCTGATATGAATGACATCAAATTGCCCTCTGTTTATTATCTAAAAGAAAATAAAAGGTGCTTCCCTGGTGATTGTAAAATTGGTGGGAAGTATGAAAAAATGAAATTATTTCCATTGCCAAGTAATTGGGCATTTTGTACCATGGATGTCACACTGATCTGATACTAACATGTCTATTTACTATCATTCTCTCTCTCATGATTTCATTGCTTTCTGCCAGATGGTCATTATATTTTACAGGACTGCAGGCAATTATACCTGTCAAGGGCATGCCAAAGTATTTAGCATTTATAGTTTGAGGGAGATTACCTCCTAAATGTTAATAGCAGACAGCATCATATGAACCCTCCCATTTAAGTTCTTCATTAGATCACTTCTTTGCAGCACTGAAGGATGAACTGAGGGCAAACAGAAGTGAGATGTAACCACTCCTTACACAAGTAGAGGAAGAGACAGAGTGCTGGAGAGACAGAGAGTCTCAGATCCTTTGAAACGTTGTGTAACCATATCACCCTGAGAAAATCAGTGATATATGACTCTTTCAAGGTCTCCAGTAAGCAAAGGATCTCTTTATCTTAAGATACTAAAAGGATTGTACAACTCTCCAAATGCTGCAGATCTCTCCATGGGTAACATGAAGGTGTTAGAATTGCATCTGGAGTGCCACTTTGTAAAAAGTATGAGCTAAGGCTGTAGGCCTTTTATGAAAAATATAGCATAAATCTAATTTTCAAATGCTTTCTGTAATCACAAAATACCTTTTCCTGATGATGGATAGAAGTAATTCTGACAGCTGCTGAAACACAGAGTATCTACAGTATACAACAGACTTTATTTATTATGTTTTTAACCTTCCAGAGAACAAAAGTTCTCCTGGCGGATAAGAGAACTCACTGTGAATAAAAAGACTATTTGTTTGGGGAGGCTATGGGATCATCTCTTGCCCTCCTATCAGAGTGTTATCCACTATGGCAGAAGATGAAATGCTGAGAGATTCCAGAAAGCCACAAGAAGGCTGAGGTTCCATCCACGAAGGCTAAACACTTCCAACTCCATTCTGTCTATTTCCAGAAAGGTTAGGTTGCCCGGCCATTAATCAAAAGCCATCTGGTACTTGAACTGGAAGAGTGAAAATCCCATTTCCGGTCTCTTTGGCCATTATTAGACTTTTGTAGCATTAAGAATTGGGGCTGTGTTTTCTTCTTTCATCTTCATCTTCATTTTCTTATATCATAATTTTTAGATTATAAACTAAAAGGCAGGAACCACCTAATTTTTATTGATTTGTACATATTTTGGCTTTTTTGGGTAAAGAAAGCCTTAAATAAGATATTTGTTAGGAAGCAAAACAGAAAGTCCTACAGTCAAGAAAGCATATCTAGGATTTCTATCTCAGTAACCACAACAAAAACCTCACCTGGATATCTATGAGGTTCCACTTATAAAGCTGTCTGTATTTTATATTCTTTGTGAACTGAGCATTTACACCTTAGAAAGAACAAGTCTTTTGAATACTTGCTGTGATTTGTTCAATATCATGCAGGGAATTTTTTGAGGTTACTTGGCTGGAATTTAGCAGACCATCTAGACGCAGATACTTAAAAGGCCGAGTTAGGTTTGTTAAAGATGCACCAATAAAAAGCTTGCATCTCTTAGGGAAAAGAAAAAGAGATCACTATTCCACCTTTTCTAATCAGGGGAATGCGGACTAGAGATAAAGAAGAGGAACAAAGAGGGAGATCCTTAGTTGCTCTTCCTATACCTAATTTCATTACTGGTCAATAGGAGCTACTGAACTGACATCTCTTCATCAGTGAATAACAAAATACATTTGCTACTATATGGCAAATGGAGAAAATAATCAATTGTAAATAATGATTCCATTCCACAGGTTAATTAGCCAAGATTTGTTCTTGGCTTGAGATTTTGGCTTATTAGGAACAAAGCAAGACAGAGTTCCTGGTTAAATCATATCACTAAGTAAATCATAAATGAATATTTCTGGGTTTAGATGCTGCCCCTTGTAGAAGAAGCTGACTTGGAATGACTGAGCAGTATACACCAGCACATTACTCATTCACATTGAAGTCTTGAGAATTCTGACTTCATATAGTATTTTAACATGACTATTTTAACATATGTTGAAATGAAAAAAAGTGCAAGTATGATTGAAGAGAGACTGTTATATAGGCACCCTTCACCACGTTTGTGGGTAGGGCATTGAATCCAGTCAATGTGAATGCCTTTCTGTTTAAAGGGGAAAGCATAATAGAAAGGTACTTTGGAATAATGAGGGGATATGATAAAGTTCCGAGAAGCATAATGTAGAATTTAGATCTGTCAGCTTATAAATCAAGGTTGCATTGCTTGGCCTCAGAATGTTTTTTCTTCCATCATCAACAGTACTTGAATTTAGAGACCCCAGAGCCAAAGATCATTGGCTATGTTTCTCTGTGCTCCCCCAAAAATGGAATTAAGCTTATTTATAAGAACAAGCTGACCCAATGACTCACTTTCATAGTTTAGTTTCAGCTAGCATTTTAAGTGGCATATTCTTATCTGGGTGGCTGTGTAAGGAGATCCTAATTCAATTCAGGGGGTTAGGGATGAATCAGGAGGTTTGAAGGATGATTCTCATAAATCTGGACTGCAACCTGTAAAGGCTACTTTTCAAGGAACATATGTGTCTGGTACTATATGCCCAGCATTCAGAACAACAAAATTTGGGATCTTTTGTGGAATAAGGGTAGCCAAAAGAATTATAGTTCAACATCAGAGAAATAAATTTACACCTAATTTGCAGCAATGGCTTGTGGGTGTGAAGTGATTGACAATATTTTATGCCATTTCCAGAGGGATAAGGAAGAGAGTTTTCAGCAATCTGGTCAAATTTTCCAAGTATTTTTCTCTCTCTTTGTTCCTTAGTTTTAATCTTAAATTATGCACAGACTGTTTGCAATGTTAATTGTTGATTTAGATTAAATCGTTTGTTAATGTTTTATAACATTAAAACATGAACTTGATATTTATATATTTTTTCCTTTGCACTGATTATGATGTCACCACATAATAAAGCACATATTTTTTAAAAATAGATTTTTATATTAAACATCGAGACTGGGTTCAGACATCATGCTAAACCATGATTTAAATAAAATCACAATTGTCTGGGCTATCACATTGTGCTAAGTGTAAACCAACCTGGTTTACAAAACTTGCTAAACCAAAATTGTAACAATAGAAAAATAATGGTGGTGTAAGTTATATGAACTATGTTGTATAGTTAAGTTAACTATACAATGAAAGGTATCTTGGACATAAAAGATGGTTATGGCAAATGATTTACAGCAGCAAAGAACAAGGAAGGTTGATCAGAAGATAGTAGATTCAAGAGGCTAATAAGTCTCCCACTTTATTTTATCTGGATATAAAAACAATTTCATTAGGACTTATGCCAAATCTCATCTATTGCATACTTTGATGCATTTAAGTTATAATTCAAACTAATAAGTGCCAATGGGGTATCATATTTTAATTTGTTCTGCCATTTGTTCATTTTTTAAAATACCCATTGACCTTATTCTAGGAGGAGAAAAGCTGAGGTAGAAATGGTGGACTGTCCTTGACATTGGTCCTGAAAAGCCAGAACACAAAGCAGAAGAAGCATGGTTAATTAATAATATTTATTTTTCCCTAGAGGTCTTTCTACAACTGACCTTGAGATACCCTCTGATTGTAAATATATCAGATGCAGGGAAAGAAGAAAGAGGTTAGGAAATCTTGTGAGAATAGGATGCCAGAAAAACTAATTTCTCTGACACTAATATGCTTCAGAAAAAGGGTGCCCATTATTGACTCCTACATCTATTCCCTAGTCAACTGGGTATAAGCAGAAGATAATTTACTGATCGTTCCTGTAAACTGGGAAGGAAAGTTCTGTTTTGTTCAGCTTGAGTCACAAGCTTCTTTTTCATCCTCAGCATCCACTTATGAGGACCTTCTCAATCCCCTGTTTGTCTCTTTGGGACAATTTTTGGGATAATTCCTATTAAGGGATAAAAATACAACATACGAAATATGTCAGTTAACATCCGTGTGAAAGTTTCAGGAACATGGCTGCTAAATTTCCAGATGGATATTTCAGGAATGACTCCTGGGTTAGACACTAGCTTCCTGCTTTTTTCTGCTCAATATGATCGTGTAATATCCATGTAGATTTTCCTTTCTGGCATTTTCCACGTTATTCTTTTTCAAAACAGTTAGCAAACTGTTAATGTATTGGAAAAAAAATCTTGTTAAGGTTTAAACAACACTGCAAACGAATCCACTTTGCCACAATAATGCTGCAGTACTAGGATCTAGGATCTACATAGTACATAGTATCTAGACCAATTCTGGATCTTTATTCCAGTTCTTACCCTTCCACTTCCCCCCACCGCCCATATTCACCGTTGGAAATTCACCGTGAATTGAAAACAAACAAGATTATTTAGGGGAGATCATAACATTTGAACAATGTTTGAAATAGTATGGACAACATTTAATATTTTAGTACTTAATGTCAATGAGAGGGCCATTCCAGCATATGAAGACAGTCTTACCTACAGTGTTATCAAACCCAATATAATCAGTACCAAATGTATGGATTTGAATGAAGTCACTAGGGGAAAAAAAATTAAAGGTTCAGTTCTGCACAGCTGGTCTAGCTATGGTTGACCACCAAATTGAATAGCCCTCTAGGATATTATTGTTCACTCAGTATGTTAATAATACAATAGAAACGCTAGTAATGTCATCAGCAGTAGGCAAGTCAACAGACCAAGATGTCTTTAGGGTATAAATGGATTTTAGCCACCATCCAACTCAAAGGTACATATAGAGGGGAAGATAAAGATTTCAAAAAATATTTAGCATTTTGAAGATAGACCTCATTTTAACAGAATCTTCCTATGAAAACCTCAGCCTTATCTTATCTGCAAATAAAACGTAATCTATGTATTACCTTGTCCACTAAGATATCATTGCTATGCAGCCTAAATGGATTAGTTGATTGAATGATTTAGAATTTGTGATAACCAATATGATGTGTTCATTTCTGGCTAGGCAAAATGTCATCAGCAATCCCCTAGTTGCAATCCTGAAAAATAGCTTCTATGACATAGAATAAAGATTTATTATCATGTTTTTTTTTTTTTTTTTTTGCTGTTCAGGTTGCTAAAAACTGAGGATAAATATTGTCTTTTTGAAAAACGTATAAGTCTAATAATTTTCTTTTACATATGAAAAACCTCAAGGAATTAATACTCATGCATTATATTATTATAATCTAAATCAAGTTTAGCAGATTATTAGTTAGGCAATTTCTTTGCATCACACCATTTTTCCTGTTATTATTTAAAAAGAATTTTTTTTTTGAAATATTAAAATGAGGTGGGATCAGAAACCTGGGAAATGTCAAAAGGAGAATCTGCAGTCCCCATGTGTTGAACATTTCATAGTTGGTAAAATACCCTGAAACTTTATCTTATTCACAAGTAACACAATCAATTTATGGAAAATGAACTGCATTGTACAACACAAAATAATAATTCAGTTTAAGGATTGATTTTTCTTCACAAAGGCCACAGTGTGATTTTACTGAAATGGATTTGCCAGATGCAAAACACTGGTCTCCTATATCCTTTAAACTTGCACAGAAGAAGGAATTTCTGCAGGTCTTATTCCCCATGCAAACAACATCTGCTAAGAATCCCTTTTCTACATGAGCACTAAAGATGCAATAGCCATATTCTCATTTGCACCTGGTCATCATGGATCCGGGTCCATCAGGCCTTCAATGTTCAGAAAGTACTTTACAAAAGATAAATATTATCCTCATTATTTTCTTTACCGAGAAGAAGAAAAAAAGAATATGTTCGCTTTGGTAGAACAGGAGTTGGCATCTTCTTTCAATCTCTATTAAGTCTCCATAGAGTTTCCAGGTGAGATGTGGCAACAGTAGGTTGGCTTCCAAGGCATCCTCTAAATTAGTTATCCTAGCTTTCATATAACAATATAAGCATGCTTGAATTAAAACTTAGATGCTTAAGTTGCATCTGTGCCATGCTGGAAAAACAAATCAGTACTGTCCTTACAGTTAGCAGAGAATGCTGAATATGGCATTTTAAGACTCAGACTGGTAACCTAGTCCAGACTTTCTCTAGCATGCTAAAAGTATTATGTAAAATCCTTGATTGACGAAAGCTATGATGGGCAACATCAGTCAATATCTCTGGATCTGTAGAGTGATGATCATGGCATATAAAAATTGTGCCTTGAAATCTAGGAGGAATAGATGGTAAAGAGCATAAATTAACAAATAAAAGGGTTTGTTTTTTATACTTGATTTTTAATGGATTAATTTATTTTAATTATTTATGGGGTATTTTTAATTGTTGATGGGGTTTTTGATTTTAACTGTGAGCCACCTAGAGTCACCCATTGGGGGAGATGGGCGGCATACAAATTTAGTAATACATACATACATAAGAAAAAAAACAGATATGTTGTATATTTATGAAGTTAAAAAAATCTCACAGCCCTTTCCACATCCATAAATCCCAAACTGGCCAAAATATCAATTGCAGCACTACTATACAACACACCAAATCTAGTACATAGACAAAAATTGAAGCACCCACATTTACATTTATTTATATAGATTTATATGGTCTTTAAATTGATTTAGATATAACTTACAGAACTTACAGACTTCCACCTCACCACCTATTTCCAATGTGACAGACAAATACACAGACAAATCAGAGGAACATTCATGAGATCAGCCATCTCTAGATTCATAGCCGAGACACTGATACAAGGTCTGGAAACAATAGTATTGTCATAGATACAACCCAAAAGATGGATGTGTTGTGTGGATGATACATTCATCATTATCAAAAAAGATCAACTAGAGAATGTACATAAAGCCATCAACAACACCTTCCTTGGAACCAATTTCACAAGAGAAGAAGAGAAAAATGTCCTGGATATGTAGTTTGATATACCAAACTACAAACCCAGGTGTACTGTAAAACAATCCACATCAATCAAGTACTCAACTGTCATAGCAACAAGCCAACAGCACACAAAAGAAGCTATGTAAGAACTTCCTACAGATAAGTAAAAACATGCCTCAATTATCAAGAATTCCAAAAAGCAGAAACAGACGATCTACTGTATATAACATGTTCATTAAAAAGTGCCTATCCATGCAACCAACAACTACATAATTCCTATAATATGTGGAAAAGATACCATATATCTACTGTATATCAAAACCATCTCCGAAACTACTACTAAAATTCCTAGGTACCATGGTAGCTCATAAATCATAAAAATCTATCCTGAGTAACCTTAAGCAAATGCAAAGACCCAAAAGCCAAAGAAGACAAATTAGGAGACATCTCAACATGCAGTGGAAGGACTGTGGAAATCACTATATGGCGCAAACAGACAGCAAATTAAAAAAACAAATCTATGAACATCAACCGGCAGTCAGAAAATATGATGAAAACTCCTTAATTTCACAACAGGCTGATAAGTTCAATCACAATTTCAACTAGGAAACTGTATACATCTTTGATTAAGACAGTTCCAAAAATGCAAGAAAATTCCTACTGTGAAATTAACAGACACATTGAGAAAAGCTCCGTCTACAAAACATTCAAAAGAAGGAACCAAAGATCAAGGAAAGTGGCCATTAGATCTAAACATCTGCTTCATCATCACACACCCTTTAACCAACACCCAGATAAGCAAAAACCAGCTTCAGATAAACAAGAACAATCAAAGAAGAAGCAATACTCCACCCAAAAAGCAATCAAAGAAGAAACAATACCTAATCAAGGCTGGTAAGACAAGCTACAACATATAAACACCCAGCAAACTCTACTTGCCCCTTCACTGATGATGTTACCTAGTCTGGTTTAATGAAACATCTGCAGGGAGGGAAGCAAGCTCAGAAAACACCAAGTCATCCCTGAGCTATAAATATTCTCCATTATGGAATATAAATTGAATACAAAAGTGAGTGACCTGTGCAAATAGATTCACTAAGGTGGTTCGATAATATAGATGGAATGAACGTGGAACAAATCACAAAACAAAAATACGAAGGAAGAGTGAATGGGTTGAGAGAAAGGGGAATGTATTTAGATGGATCTGATGAGCTCTTTAAAACAGAGAGAGGTAAGACCAAAGGCAACAAAAGCCAATGCATGGAGTGGCATATGGATGTGGCAGAAGCTAGTATAGAAAGATATGAAGAGGTATAGTGAGTGATGTTGGTGTAAAATAGCTTTAGCCATGTTTCCTTTCTTTTGCTTATTTCATAACTTTAATTTCTCTGGTTTGCTGTTTCTTATTTCTTTTCTGTGCTCTGCATAACACTGCTCACCCTGAAAGGGAATGGTGTGATATATGGGGTACGTATGTATGTATGTACATTTCAAACTGCATGGATGATTTTCAGCAGTCACACCATTGAATGTTGGAGAGGGTTTCAAGGCTGCAAACTAAGAGATTGGGAGCTAAAAGTTGCCCAACTCTGTATTAAACTCTGATGTTTTTCCTTCTGAAATCCTTATGGAGCTTATATTGAGCTCACAGGAAATATTCTGGAATGTAGCACTGGAGGCAACCATTGAAGACTCTTTGCTGTTGCATTGTTAAATTTCAACTTTCATATAATCCAAAACAAAAAACAACCCCCAAAGTTTCCCACTGTTTCAACCAAAACCAGTGAAGGCTCAAACTCCCTCTGGTGCTTTAGGCTACCAAACTGGAATTTTGGAAATTTATCAATTGTATATGTTATCTGATATCAGTGGGACTTCCTACTTTTTCAGACATCTCTGTTTATCACTTCAGCCTCCAAACCTTCTAAAGGGAAAAGAGATGAGCAGTAGCACAGTGCCATCATTGCTCCTATTTTCTTCATTACATACTGTTCCACAGTAGTTCTTCCGGTTGAGTATTGAGTCAATTTCCTAAAAAGAAAAAATGACTACAAAAGAAGAAGAAAACTCACTTGAGTGCTATAAACCAAATGGAATAGGAAAATATACTGAAAGCAAATCATAGATCTATATTTTTCTTCTTGGCCTGTAATTTAACATGCCGAGAAAACTATGGAATTTTGTCATGGCTCTTTACCATGTAACTTTTGTTACACGAACTATGGGTTTGCATCTGACGTGGCAGATTAGCATTTATTTCAGCACAAGTGAACATAGAGACAAAAGAATTGACAGCAAGAAGGGATATATGGGAGTTAAGGGGAAAAGAACAGCTGGAAAGAATTGGATTTCATTAGAAAATGGGGGAAAAAATCCTAAATTTCAAATCGTAGCAGAGAAATCTTCTTGTTAGAAAGCATAACGTGTTCATGATTTGCAGAATTTTGAAAATAGTTATAAAGGATTGTAGGAAGTGGGGGAGAGGCAGAAAGATACCACTTTCTGAGAGAAAAACCACACCATTCCTTTATTATAGAAGTACAGTGATTCTTTTGGGCAGAACTCCTGAATCTGGAGTAAAAGAGAGGTGATGAGGTGAACAGCTCCCACCTGAGATCCAAGGGATCCTTACCCTTTTAGCCTTCCAGAGGGCAGTGAAGACCTGGCTCTTCCCCCAAGCATTGGGCTAGGATGGGGGTTGAGCTGGGAGAATGTTTGGTCTTGCACCTGGGGGGAAGGGTACTTTTGTTTTTAACCATATTTTTATGGATTATTGTGAACTACCTAGAGTTATTATATGAGATAGGTGGCCATAAAAGTCCTGTAAAAAAAACAAATCCATAATGCTATTGAAAACAGTGCAATTGAATTCATTCACCTAAAGGGAATCAAGCTTACAACTAGCCAACTGGATGATTAATGGAACATATTTTAAGGTCTCCCAGGAAGCTGCCTCAATTCTATCTGGTCCTCTCCCATCCTTAAATAAGATTAAATGAATTTTTGGTAGCTGCTACTCATCACGTAAATAGTAGTCTAATCTTCTATGATTCATGTTTTATGCACAATTTCCCTTCTCATACATATTTTGGCATGCAGTTTTTCCTAGTAAAAGCATTTTTGAACAGAAAACAAACCAAGAACCATAACACAAAATCCAGAGAAATGTGAATCAAAACAATAATTGCACTTCAATTTGCATAGTAATCCAGAAGATGCAAAATAGTTAAATTGAATGCAGACTAAACAAAATTTCCCATTATCTTTAGCAAATATACATTCCAAAGTCAGTAAGGAATATTTCTTTACTGCCTTATACAAAACTGAATGCCTTTTTTTTTTTTTTTGGAAGGAGGGGGAGAAGTTGTAATTGGATTTATTTTTGATTGCCATGGCTTTACTGACAGAGTTATTTAGTTTTCTGTCTTTGTTTACTATGGTTTGTATGTTGCTCAGTTCCAAACAGTTCTGAGCAACTTATACTGAGCAAAATAAATGTGAAAAGAAAACTGTAATAATCAAAACAACAGCATCCCCTAAAGGTATCACCCAATGGGCTAGCTCAGTCTTCATTGTCCCTAAATGCTTTCCTGAAGAACCATGTCTTCAAAGCTCTTTGGAAGACCAGCAAGGAGGGTATGATTCCAATATCAGGGGGCAATTCTTCTATTGCGGTAGTAATTTCCTGCAAACTTCTATTAGCATTAGTTATTTTTATTTACAAAACAGTTCCTTAATCCTGAAATGAGGTGGAATTGCATGGAAGATTGTTTAGTTTCATTGCATAAATCAGATAGCTAGCAAAGCTGCAACCTAAGATATTCCCTAGTAAATGAATTGTGCTCCACACATGTGGAGTGAGATTCTTTCCAACAGATTAATACAAATATAGCTAGAGATTTGGTACATAGGGTCTCAGGGGTTTAAAAATGCATCGTACAGCTGAGCTCTGAAAAGTTATGGATCAAGTTACACCATAGCAGAGTCCTTTTTGCATCATTACTGGGCTCTGATATTTCCATTTCAGTACAAATAGTTCACATACTCAACATGTCCCATGCTTTCTGCCTTTCATAACATTTGTTTGATCTTGCAAGTGCCTCCAGGGACTTTGCATAAATGGAATTAATCTAAATAATGTACACATTATACAGATGTTCCTCCTTTGTTTCCCCTTTACTGTAGAGGAAGCTCATTGTCCAAAGTAGATCAGGGCAACAGAAATCATCCTTTTAAAAAAGAGAGGGGAAAAAACACCTCTGTGCATGGAAAGTACATTTTAATAAGTCATGTGCAATAATGAAGATCTAGATCAGTGCATCAGTGTGTGTGTGCTGTTAGTGAAAAACAGAACTAGACCTATGACATTACATATGATTTCTGCAGCAGCACCTGAACATCCTAAAATGCACAGTGGAGCGTGCTGGTAACAGAGCAATTGAGTAAATTTGCATTTTTAAATTAGCCTTGAGAAATGGTTTAGGAAGAGATCATGGATAGGATATGATAGCTATATAAACAGAGTGTGAAACTATCTTTAAAACTGTAGCGTATTCAATTAATCCAGGCTAGGCCATATATAAAGCACAGCACAGGATGAAGGCAAGATAACAATTAGCCATGCTTTGTCTTTGTGAGTCAGTGTTAGATTATCCAATTCAAACCTGTCCTTAGCCATGGAAGCTCCCTGGAAGTCATATACTCTCAGTCTAATCCACCTCCCAAGGTTGTTGATTTAGGGAAAAATGGGAGAGAAATGCCTTATACCCTTTCTTTTGCTCTTGGAGAAAATATGAGCTAGAAATCTAATGATAATAGCCTAATAAAACACTCCGCCTTTAACTTAAGAACCCATTCAATTATTGCTCAGCCACTTCCTGCTTTCTGACTCACCACAATAGCCATTGGGAGACCTGTTAGTACACTTTAAATGAGGGACAAACATTCCTATACATCATATGAAAAATGATTGTCCAAGTTATGAGCAATAGTCCTTTTGCCAAATACATTATTAGAATTCATGTCATGGTAAGTTGCCAAGATAAATGATCTACAGCCTCTCATTTAGAAATGTTTTGTTACAGACATCACTTAGGCCTTATTAAGCCATTTATATATGTCTCTGTGAGGTGTTATACTAATGCATTGTGTATTGTTTTATTAAAGGAGTGTTTTGTATACATCATGTTGGAAAATTATATACTGTACAGTATTCTGGGGTGATGAGAATTAGCACAAAGGTTACTGCTGTTTTTAATGTGCATGAGCTCAAAGAGTTTACCTTGATGTTGGGTCTTTGGGTGGTTACCAGCAAAGTGACAGACCTGGGGGAGATTTAGAAAAATGTGGCGATCCCTTCCTGCTTTTCTGCATTTGTGCAGAATCATAATAAAAGCACATCCTGACAATGTTTTTGTGCTGCACTCCTTGTGACAATGTTTTTGTGCTGCTTGAATCACACCTAGCCCATGAATGAGGCAGGCTTAATTCATCCTTTGATGTACTGGTGGTAAAGTAGTGTCTCCCCCCAAAGCCAACAGCACCCAAAGTTAGACACAATGTGGGTAAAATCTGTTATGTTTCAGCACCCATAATCTTGGAGCAGTGTTTCTCAACCTTTTGAAGATGTGTGGACTTCAACTCCCAGAATTCCCCAGCCAGCATGGCTGGCTGGGGAATGCTGGGAGTTGAAGTCCACACATCTTCAAGTTGCCAAGGTTGAGAAACACTGCCTTGGAGGCTAAGGGCTCATCTACATATCCTGCATCCCCAATGAGAAAAAAGCCCATTAACCATTTCTCAAGGATAGGCATGCATTCTGACATCCTTAACCCATGTCCAGGCCACCACAAAGGCAACTTCCACTTGTCTTTTCCTGCTCCATGTTAAAAGCAGTCTTTTCCACCTTCTGCTGGCACAAGGGGTTCTGTGTGGTCTGCACTATGCAACAATCTGATGTTCTGTGAATACAAACAATATAACTCTCAATGCAATTCTAAGTACACAATTTACATTAATATTAATCTATAGCCAATGAACTGATGGTGGGGTACATCTGTAAATATGTTATAAATGACTTGTGGGTGGTTATGAATTATGAGTGGGCTATTGCTAAGATCATGGGGTAAGCTCCATATACATGTTTTGCATCTGATATATTTTCCTATGTGTTAAGGTGTAAAGATCTCACAAAAGGGTTAGAGTTAGGGTTATCTTTGTTCTCTCTATAAACAGGAATCTGCTTGGCAACACCTTTTCAAGTTTGTGTAGCAATAAGGGGTTCCATCAGATAATGACTTTGTCTTAATAAGAAACACTTCTGCTCCCTCAGGTCTAATCTTCATGGATCCCCTTTCCTCACTTATGCATTATCCTAACCCCAAAACTGCTTCTGGTGGTTGGGAGCTTTCTGGAACAAAATTGATATGGCACAGAAGCTTACAGGAACCTTGGCAACTTGAAGATGTGTGGACTTCAACTCCCAGTAGGATAATTAATGAAAATAGAATTGGCCACCTTAGTGAGCAAAACCACTTTCAACTAATGACAATTATCATAAGATACAAACCCCAAATTACCTCTAGAGCAGTTTGGATTTGTATGGAAAGGAATCAGGGGAAAAAAAGGATTTATATGAAGCTATATTTATTCTGCACTGAGCAGATGTTTCTAGGTCCCATGAACTAATCATGATATGCTGGGGCTGAAATCATCTTCTGCTTTTACCCCTTCTCCCTTCCTTCTGTCCTTCCTTCCATGTGCTCTTCTTATATAGAGATCCCTTTTATACCCCAAGTATTCTCTGTGTTTGTCTCTACAGAAGACCACTTTATGGAGGAGTCTCTAATCAATTGCATCTAGCAAGGGATGATTAAGGTGTCTGAGCTGCAGTGTTTTGTAAGCCAGCTGTCAAGACCAATTATTTCTGATGGTGCTTGATGGATCTTAGCTTCTCTCTCTGTCTCTTTCGCTCTCTCTCTCTCTCAAAGAGATTTTGTTCATCTTCTATTTATTGTTTCAAAAAGAAGCTCAGGGAATAGTACATTTGGGAGGGTCAGGGAAAAATGTCCTCAATAATAGTTTAAAGACAACAGCTTCCTTTAATAAAAACTGATTATCAGACCTTGTTTGAGTACCAGTACAAATGGTTAAATAATATAATAAAAGAAGAAAATTCCTTTATATATGAGGACAGGGTAATAAGCACAAAATCTGGCATGTCTAAGATGATGATCAAGATTCCAGAATATGTAATATGATTATGCAATTTTTCCAGATGTCATAGCCATCATATATTTTATAGAAAACTGCATGACAGCATACAAAGAAATTCTGGAGGGAGCCTCCAAGGTATTCAGTTAATTCCTAGTTTGCTGTGGCTACTGTAACTTAGGGACATGTCATGTATATGAACAAGATCCCTGATTATGGTAGGCAACAAAATAAAGAAATAGAGATGACAGAATAGAGATGAGAGAGACACTGCCAGAAATATACACGTGCATATTATATACATGCATATATAGTTATATTTAACTGCACATGTATACATATATCCATATACATTCATATACACATACATTTATATATATATATATATATATATATATATATATATATATGTTTTTTGGAAAGTCTTTCACAATCATTGAAAAACTGAAAAGAATAGAAAGAGAACTCAGCTTCACTTTTAAAAAAAAAATAATGCTGTAAAATAAGAAGTTATGCACACTACTGCCGTGATGATACCAATGCTAATGTTGGTAGACTTTATTTTGCCACAACAATGGCTGGATAATACTATGAATAAGTGGTATGAATATTTTCAATGGAAAAAATAGCATGGATGGACCTATTTCAATAAATGCTCTATAAACATACTTTTAAAAATAATCTCAGAACCTTGCAATGTACCAGTTCAGAGATTTATTTTAGGCAACTGCTTTCTTCAATTGCAAGAGTCTTCCACTCCTCATGCACATTACAGCATACAATGAAACTTGGATCTAAGTGTAAACTTCTGAACGGATTAGATTTTCCTGAATGGGGGTCAACCTAACAAGAAGTGTAGGAAGCCATCTTACTCTCACTTTTTTTTTTCATGTAGAAAGTTACATTGCCCATCAGGGGGCACCATATTACCAGTTTCATCCATATTGGGAATCCTCAGAGGTGAGTAGCCAGATGTTATTCTATGGGGTTCAGACCTTCTACCAGGAATTGAACTCACAGTCCTTCGCACATTTAGATGACTATATACAGTACATTAGCATTTGAAGCGATCCAAGTCCTGGTGCTCAGCAATGTCAGGAAGAGAAGCGCTATCAGATTGGTATATACTGTCCAACAGCTTAAGTTGAAACCAGTAACGTAGTGCCTTCTGATGGTCATTGTAACCAAAAGCACCACACAGGACATACACTATGTAAAAATGGGGGGGGGGCCGAAGTTATGTAAAACCTCATACATGTGGGGATGATATAACATCTAAATCTCTCTGCTCTGAGAGCTTAAGGGAAAGTGGACAGTACCATACTGATAGTGCTTCATGTAGAAAGGCAGTGCCTGGGTACCCCATTTCAGCTGGCTCATATCAGTGTGAGTTCCAGATGCTGCCAACAAGTAGGAAGTGTATATAATTACCACGCACTAGTGCTGTGTGAAGAGACATCTGATTGCTACTGGAATAGAGTGCAGTGAAACAGTTAGTTTAAGCTAGCAAGGCCTGCTTAAATGTCTCTGCTGCTTTTCCCTTTTTTCCTTAAGTCTAAGAAGGAAAAAAAAATCTGAACAAGGTTATTGCAGCCTCCCACACAGCTTCCATTATTCTCCTAGCAACAAAGAGCAGGCTGAACCAGTAGGACTGACGCTTAATCTGTACAAGTCTGGTTTGGGTTTCTAATTTAGTAGGGAATGATTTTGATAAACCTAGTTATGAAAGGTGAGACAGTTTCGTAGCAGCCAGATTGTCATTTAAGACTGAATGATTGTGAAAAATAGCATTCCTAGAGGTTTCAGAACTAAGCCATTAAACATGGACTATGAGCTAGGAAGAGAGGGCTGTTAAAGTTCATTTAAATTAATTGATTGCCATTTCTGTAATGTTTAACAGCATTTCAATAAACCTGTTTAAAGTAAAGAGAAAGTCCTGGGAATACTATTTTCCCCTTGTGTGCATAGAGAAGAATAACTCTTAATCAATAATAAAGAGCTTTTGTTAGCTAGTTATTATGGAAGTAATATAATTTGATATTAAAGTTTAGGGGTACCTTCAAAAGCCAGGAATCATTTTAAGGGCTATCACATTTCATGATATTGAAGCTGCAAGACCTTTATAGTGAAGTATTCTCAGACTTGCTTTGGTCATAAGTGGATTGCAGATTCTGACAGATTCTCAAGTGCTCAATATGTCATTTTGCTTTTTCCTTCACCATTTTGCATCTACTGCTTTAATTCAAGCTGAGCTGCAATGTCCTGCGTGGCCATTTTAAGTGTTGGTTCAAAGAGTGGAGGAGTGAATACTACTTTGTCTTTTAGTTCAGATCTTGGAATCAACCTGTTTACCAGATTCATTTCTAAATCAGGCAGTCCCTTTAAAACCTAGTTCCAGAACAGACATTTCTTTCTTAGCTTCTATAGGATCAAATACAAATAGTCTTCATTTAGTGACTGCCTCGTACAGCAACTGCAATTATGATGGTGATGAAAAAGTAACTTTATGACCAATACCTGCATTTATGACCTTCCCAGTGTCTCTTTCTTTCTCTCATTCATGTGTTCACCATTACAGTCAGTTAGTAGATGTCTTATGCTTGACCCATTTTTTTTTCTTTTTCTCAGAGCAGACATTACTTAAACAAGCTGTCTCTTCCCAAGCTGCTGTTCTCCCTAGTGTGTCCCTAAAAGTGGGCAAGTTAACAAGCACAGCTCTGTAACCTTAATTAGTTGATTAGAACCCTCCACCAGGCTTTCAGCTACTGCCTGAAATTGACAAGACCCTAATCAGTTTCACTCTAAAGGCTTTTGTTTGCCTCCTAAGCAGCTGGTGGCTTGCAGCTTCTAGCTGCTGCCAGCATTTATTTTTTTTTTATGTGTATTCCCCACTGCATGCCTGCTTTCTGTCTTGTAATCCCTTTCTTTCTAAAGAATGTAAATTCAAACATTATTTCCCTTCTTGCTAATTATCCCAGCACTGGGGTGAGCATTCCAAAGGGCAAAGGAGTGGGGAAAAGGGGCTATAAGATTTGCCCTTTTACCCAGCTTTGGCTTCCTTGTGAGTCAAGTTCCAGAAACCTTCCCTGCCATTTGGGCTCACCTGGCTGTTTGGGGTTGTATATTTCTGATGTTGTAAAGCAAAGGAAAGCTGAAATAAAAACATAAGCACAGTCATGGTCATGTGATTTCCACTTAGCGATGACTTTGCTTAACAACTGAGTTGCCAGTCCCAATTTCAGTCACTAAACTGTTTATTTACTACCTGTAAATATCCATCCATTGGGATTCAAAATTATTCTATCCATGTGCCCTAAACAAATGAGGGGGGGGGGGTAATTCTTTGCCACATAAACCTGGGAAAAAAGAACTCTAAATAATCAAATGTGCATCTTTAGTTGCCCAAACATTAAGCACTTCAGTTCAAGCCAGTTTTTCATTTTATATTATATATAACAGCTTCCCAAACTGGTACCCTCCAAATATGTTGGGTCTATAAACAAGCAACAATCAGGCTGGCTAGGAATTCAGAGAGTTGCGGTCTCTGGAGGGCACTAATTGGGAAAACCTGTGATTGTGTATGATTTGAGAGAAAATGGGGCTCATATCAGGAAGCCTCACTGTCCCTTATTTGATTTATCCTCTTTCAAGCTTATCCTACATCAAAGAACCATAACAATAGCATCCTACCACTAATTAGAACATTACAGTAGGAACTGTTTTCAAAAACTATATATGAAACGCCCTTGTTTCATTAACTCTTCCTCTCCTTGGGAAGAAAGGAAGCTGCCTTATACTCCACCAGAGCACTGGTCCTTCAAGCACAAGATTGTCTCGCCAAAATGATTGACTGATGTTGCCGCGGCTTCAGACAAGAGTATTTTTGAACTGTACCTGGTGATGTCAGGTATTGGACCTGGAACTTCTTGCATGCAAAACATGTGCTATGCCACTGAGTTACAGCTAGTTTATTTGCTCCAGATAATTTTGATCTGCCCTTGAGCTGAACTGCTTCTTGCATGGTAGGAGACAGGGAGATCAATTCTTTCAACCCTGAATGACAGCAGCGGAAAAGAAAGCCTCCTTGGAAAACTTGGAAAGGTTATTGGGCTCATTGACACCTGTATTTTCAGCATTATGTTTCTCCCAAGGTGGTACAAATGGGGCTCCCGCATCACTTTTGATTGAATGGTGGTGGCAGCGCCAGCAGCCAGTCCTTTTGGGGGATTTATAGCATTTTGTATGAAAAGTTCTATCCAGGGGCTCTTTCAACTTTATTTCTTTCCTCCTCCTTCCTAATGATGCCCTTTGGTTCTTGTCATTTCCAATATGTTGGAAATAATGGCATATTATGATGTGACATTTTCAACATTTGCAGAGGGGTTTCTCTCTCTTTTAGAATTTTTTATTAAGATTATTTCTCTCTCTCTCGCTCTTAGAAAGGGCCTTCATCATGAAAAACCGGAACAGTGCTGGCTTTCTCCAGATGAATTGTGATGGTATTGCTTGCTAGGTAATTTCAAGTGCTTAGGCTAGCATTTTCTATGTGGGGCTGCCCCACTCTCCTTAAATAGCAAACATAAGCAGAAAAAAAAAAGCTGTCCCTTTTGTCTTCTCTCAGTTGAAAGAGAGAGAGAAGATTGGGTAAAGATTCAGAGAGTAGGAAAGACAAGGCAAGGAGTTCAGTGGACCTCAAACCAAATTTGAACTGCAGGTGAGGGAACCACAGACCAAGGTCTTTTAAAGACCAAGGATCAGGCACAAGAAGGGGAGAAATGAACTACTGGGGAGAATTGTACAATTTGTAAGAAGTTTGGGATCAGGGAAAGGGAGATAAAGAGAGGTGATGTAACTGACACAGAAGGTCAAAACCCCATGATGGAGAAGCAGAAGTATCTGTTGTTCAGAATATCAACATAAAACAAGGGTGCAAAAAAAATCTCTTTTGTAGCCTCCAAAAGTCTTCCAGTTTGGGTGGGGCCAAAACTTGAGGCTTTGTTTTGCATGTTTTGGGGGAATGTTAAAAGACAAAATGCTTAAGGCACCAATTGATCTTCTTAAAACTTCTGAATTACGTGCCCCAAAGATATCTAGATCCTGCCCATTTTGAGCATGGCCTTCACCACACCATGCAAAGCCTGATGCCACTGAGCTAATCATAGTTGAACATTCCAGACTTAAGATATACTCTCATGTGGAAGTATATTCATTTATGACAGGATTTTATAAAGTTTGTTATGTGAATGTCTACAAATTGAATAAAAAGCAGAGAGTCATACTTTTTATCATAACAAAAGTCAAACATAGAATGCTGATCAAAAGCAACAACAATTGTTATTCTTCAACAATTGTGTTACTTCTGTGCACCCTCTGAATAGTTCATGTAGTGAAAACTCCTCTGTATTTAAAGGGGGGGGGTGTAGGCATAATAGTTTAAATCTATGCTTACCCCTGTCATCTCCAATCTGGTGTCCTCTACATGTGTTGGAACGTATGCTGGTCTATGACCATAATAAAAATTTGATTGATGTGTTGGAACTGCATGTCCCAGAATTCTCAACCAGCATGACCAAAGACTTAGAACTTGGGGACTTTAGTCCCAACATACCTGCAGGATTCCAGGTTGGAGATAGTTGGAAAATATCTTTCTTTATACAGATCTGCAGATGTGTAAAGTTGTTAGTTTGTTCTGTGTATTGTTTTATATTTCTGCTAAAGAAGTTTTAGGTCTTCTGTAAAAGAATATGCTTTGCTAAAATCTTCAGAAAATGCTAATTTTAAAAAAGTTATTTTTTTTAAAAAAATACACAGTAGATAATAATCTGACATAAAGGTTTAACAAGCCATATATTGACATTCACACATTGTGTCTTCATTGCTTTTGAAAACATTGCACTTTGACTAGACAGCTCTGTTGTCCTGAAGACTGTGGTGATGCAACTTCACATGTAAACTCTTGCCAGGTCCTTTCCAGTATTCTGGATCTCCAGAGGAAAAGTTTAGACCAAACCTAAGGGCTCAATAATTGATCAACACCTGCTTACTCTCATTTATAAATTAATGACTGAGAGCAGATGTCATCCATTCAGTCCCCTTTCAGATGAATTTCCAGCCTGAAGGGGGTGATGAAACAAAGGTGCATTTTTGTTTCACTTCTACATCAACCCAATAATTGAGCATTTGCTATTTAGAAGAGCATCCCACAGAGGTAGAAAACAATCATATTTGGGTGTTTCTTTTCACAGATGATGTGGGATTAAGGATAATTCTGCAGGCGTTGGCTGGTGTATTGAAGAGAAGAATTTTTCCAGATTAATTATTGTAAAACCAAAGCTGTAGAATTTGTAAAAAGACCCAGAAAGAGAAATTTGTTTATGAATTGATTTAAAATGTAACTTGCAAATCATTTTAAATATTGACATGATCTTTCATACTATAGGCAGCCACGTTGAAGATGCCATGCAAAATGCTTTCTTAGAATCTTGTGCCATAGCATCTTTTTTTTTTCCACACAAAAATGAAGATATCCCTGCAGCACTAAAGTTATATGAAGTGAAGACGTTAGCCCAAGTCCTTTATGATGTTTGTTGTAAGACTTGTTAGAACTTTCTAATTCTAATACATTTTTGAGGACAATATTAATGTGTGTCATATGTGTTCCTCCAAATGAAAACGGGTCTTACTAAGGTAGAGACCAGGGAACAGGTTTCTATCTTTAACTTTTGACTGAAGTTGATTTTTGCACCAAAGGCCTTGATCAACAAATTCCAGTCCAACTGGAAGAGCTCCATAAATGAAAGATGATACTTACATGGGTTTTCCCCAGAGAGATTATTTCCCTTGGGATATGAACAAAGTCCTTAAGCAAAGAGTATTAGATGTGGGAAGCCAGAATGAACTAAGTAAAATTCCATCTGGTGTAATTATAGGGAATCAGCTCAGATTTTCTAGAAGATCACCAAGGTACCTCAATTCTCTATTTCTAAATAGAAGAATTGCACAGCTTAATATCATCCCCTGTACAGTTTTTAGATTTAGCAAAACTTATTATGCAAAAAATGTTCTTTCTTGTGGCCCAGGAGCAATGGAATCACTGTTCTTGTTGTCTTTTATAGAGACTCATGCAATTCTATTATATTTCTTTTTATCAGAGGTTTTCCTGGTTGCTCCAATGATTTCTATGTATATTTCCTATTTGCGGAATGAGACTCTGAATTATAAGGTAGCCAAATTTTGTTTGATAGATATTGAAATGTGTAAACAGCTAGATAGTAAAACAATTTTGAATTTGTATATATTCTCAATTTATTGTTAGTTAATCTTAGTTTACCTATATGTATCTGTTTTGTTGGTGACAGAAATAAAATTCCCTCCAGCATCCAAGATAGCCTAAGTACCAGCATTATTTTGAGAGAGTGGAAGTTTCCAAACAGGGTGTTCAGCCTTCAAAATAGGCAGCTAAATCTACTTTCATGAACTGTATGGTTTGCAACATCAGCTGAAATCAAAAAATCAGGTTGCTTCTCCAAGATAGTTTCTGAAAGCCTGCCATTTATATTTGAAGACAATCAGCTCATCTTTCATCTCACTTTCAGGAATGTCTACTAGTTGATACATATATGCAGAGAAAAGGGGACAAAATCGCTAATGGCCTAAAAAAATGACCTTAAGTGCTATTTGTGAGTGCTTGGAAATTGAAGATAATGAGACTGTTATCCAGGACAATTACTGGTCTCTGCTAATCTCTGAGTTACTGGTGCTTTTTTTCCCCTTGTAGCATGGGGTTGTTGCTAGATTCCCTTAGGCTCCATGCAGAAAGCCCTCTTCTCTGCTGGTGAGCTTGACACATCTCTCAGAAGGTGTGTCAAAATGTTATTAATCTGGGAATATTCA
Source organism: Python bivittatus (assembly GCF_059951505.1). Taxonomy (NCBI): domain Eukaryota; kingdom Metazoa; phylum Chordata; class Lepidosauria; order Squamata; family Pythonidae; genus Python; species Python bivittatus. The sequence continues at coordinate 8,533,148 of NW_028277035.1, read as the reverse complement.
ATCTATTTTACACAAGCCATCCTAGATTGCCTGGCTGCCTTTGGGTCGTTATGGGATCATCTGTGCAGCAGATGCAGATCAAAGGAGATGCCTTCATTGTCCAAATAGTTTAAGGCTTATTCTTTAACGGGAACTTTCTGCCATCTAGCCTTCTGTAAAGTTAATGGGGGGAAGAAATGCAATATTCTCTTTGAGTGTTGCTTAGTGGCATTTTACAGGCTGCCTTACTGAACATCCATAGGCATGGTCTTGTCACATGTAAAGAACGTATGGACCCAAAGTCCATATCTGGCAGATCACAGACTTCCCTGAAGTGGGGTGGAGAGGCCTTTTCTGGAACACATGTTACAGCAGTGCAGTGTTAGACAGGGATGAATCTTGTCATACTGGAATGGGATGCAGTCTTTGAGTGGCTTATTCTAAAATGAATTGTTCTTAGATGCAAAATAGATTGAGAAATCAGAGAGAGAGATTGAAGTTAAAGACAATTATGATTTTGTTAGCTTGTGTACATAATCATGGATTAAATAAAGATTAAGCAATTTAAATTCAATCTAGGTAAAACTAGTTCTAATTTCAGCATCTCTATCACTCAGGGAAGAAGATATCCATACAAGATTATGTTCAACCTTTGTGACACCCTCAGACTTGGAGTATTACTGGATTTCTAGATTCGTAGCCATGTCTGGAAGCTCCCAGTTCAGCACAAATAACCAACACCTTTGATTAATTCTGTGTGGCAAGGGCTGTGGTCTTTCTTTAAGACAAAGGTTGTAGATGGAATCTAACATCACATGACTAGTGGGCTTCTGAGACTTTTCTCCTGCCTTCCCACTATGCCTCATCAAAATCTGCTCCAAGGGGACTACAGCTGATTTTGCAGACAATTAAGAGATTGTAGGAAGTAAGGAAATCACCTCTTCTCAGTTCTACTGACTGGGTAGTTTGAATAACAGAAAAGTCCCAGTGGATTCTATCTTCTGTAGCCCTAATTAATCCCTTTCTTCCTGAACTTGCATTAGACTACTTGTTCTGCAGTCTTATGTGTAGCTGCCCTAGAGCAGAATTTGGCAGCTAAAATATCTGCTCTGGCTACGCATTTTGATTACAAATTCAGAATGTTGGCTGTAGCCTATGCAACCTTACAGATTAGAGTCCTATCTTGCTTACCAACCAAATTCTTCTGATTTATGCATTGATCAGATTCACATATCACATTACTTAATGAATGAACTCACTGGGTGCACACAACATGATCAGTAAAGCGTATGCAACTTTTCAATGGCCAGGACACATATCAGCATTGTATGATATGCTGCAGGCCTTTTTCTAAAAGTGAAACACAGAAATGAGTGGGACCTGGAAAGAAAGGATTGCATTTAAATCTAACCAATACTAAATAAAATTAACAAGCATCATCATTATTACTCTCCATATGTTTAATAATTTCTCCTATAATTTCACACATTTGGTAAGTTGCACTCAAGTCTTTGGGAAGGGTACAGGTGGCTCAGCAGCTGCAGGTTCTATACCCTGACCTAGGTATAAAACTAGGGTTTACAAACCACAATAGCTGGTTCACATAAAATACTAAGTAGAAGCCAAATAAACTACATTATACTTTAATGCAATTTGCAGACCCATACAATGAATTATATATATTGTATGAATGTTGGGGTAGAGGGAGGCAATAACATTTTCTTTTATTTGGAGCAAGCTTAACTATCACCTTCAGATGAATATAATTTGAAATTCTTTTACCTTTTCTTCCCTTAATCTTATCTTCCCTTAATCATCTTCACCCAGTTGAAACTCTCTAATTTTTATTGCTCAGTCCACAAGCCAGTTAAGATGAAATAATTGGATTTAAGCTGATTTAGTCTAATTGACTACAGTTGGACTAAGTCATCTTAAATCCACATACTTTAGCAAACTAAGCTGTGGTTTAGAGTGGGGGCTAAAGAGACTCACAGCTTTTTTTTTCTTCTCTCTCTCTCTCTGTTTAAAGATCTATCACATTTTTAATCCTTACTTTATTTCCATAATAAAGCATCTCCTTCTTGTCATTTTGTGGATTAGAAGAAGACAGAGATTGCTTTGCTGAATTAGGCAAAGAATTGGCAGGCCAGCCCTCTTCACCCAGATGGATTGGGCTACAAATACCATTATCCCAATTAGCCTGACAATGAGGTGTTGTGGTCCAAGTTACTCACTGGACAAGAAGTTGAGGAAGGCTGATCTAGCTTACAGTTCTGCTTAAATTGTGAAGTTCCTGGGAAGTTGAATGACAGGGTCAAAAAGTGTGGGGTTTCCTTTGCTGTTGTGTCCCTTTATCAGATGCACAATTACACCATGTAAATTTGAATGAAAGGCGCACCACAGGTGACCATTTAAAGGCAATGAGTGTGACTATGCACGTCAGTGCTGATTATGATGGATGGGATGTTGCTATATTTAGTTAAATCTAATGTGTTAAAATGATGATCAGTTAAATGTTTAGAATATCAGAATCAAGATTATTGGATAGAACAATCAATCAGAGATACACAGGATCAGTCGGTGCTGAAGATTTTCCAGCTGCCGCAGTCAGAAATATTTGTACTAGGTTTTATTGACTTGTATCATGTGTAAGTTAATGTGTATGATTTATATGCAATTGACTCATATTTCAGCTACAGAAGCTGCATTTCACATTCTTGTACAAGGAACAAGAAGCCTCAGTAGAGCAGTATTGGATCTTCAACAGGAAGTTGTAGAAGATCCACCTCAAATACTGATGGCAAAGATAAAAATTCCCTCAAGTCAAGCTTAACTCCTGGTGAATACATGGGCACAGCCATGTAACTTTCATGGCAATTACATGGAATTGGTTTGCCACTGCTTCTTCTGGGATTTTTTTTTTTTTAATTTCCAATTCTAAGTCTATAGCCTTGCTTTTCCTCCTGTTCTACCATCCTAATACTAATCAGGACTGACCCTGCTTAACTTTTTTTTGGATCAGTCAAGGTCAGTTAGCTGCTGCCACCCAGCTGGCCACGGGTGGCTATCATGTGACAGCATTTTCCAAAAACATTATTAATGGAGACCATTCATCCAGCATAGTATGCTAAGCTACATTTAACAACCTGCTAATTTTCTCACAAGTGGCCACTGCTTGCTTTTCTGCTGGATAGATGATTAGGAAACAGTTATGAGAAACTGAAAAAATGTATATCTAACCTACAGGTAATGATAAACAGAAGTGGAACAACAGAGTCATTGCTGCAAGTGTGAGCTCATTTCCAACTGCTCCTGCACCTCACATAATTTTCCTGAAGGACTAATATGCTAGCTAGGCATAACAATGGATTCTGATATTGTAATAAAGGTAAGTTTCCTTATAATAAAAGTTCCAAATTGTGTGGAGCAGCATATAAAGTCAGTAAAAATTATCATTGTGGTTTGCAAACTATGGAGAACCCAGTCAGCTGTGGTTTATACAATAATCAAGGTAAAGTGAGCTATAACATCATAGGGTGTGTATGAACATAGTCATAGTGACCGTGATTGGAAATATACCTCTGAGCTCTCCTAATCTTGATATCTTTACCAAGCCTTTTGAAATAATAATAATAAAAAAATCCTTGTTAGAGCTATGGATCAACAAATGCTCTCATCCTTATAGTTTATGGTGTTTCAATATTTGCCCCTGGACTTCACCCCAAGACTAAGTGCTCATCACTTTGATCTCACCTCTACCTCTAAAACTATCAACTTTATTTGGGAATGAGTTCTCTGATTAATGGTATGTGAAAATAACTCTTATCAACAGCCCCAAAAAACAACTGTAAGAGTGGTTATCTCTAGATGTAGTTGGTAAAGCTGCTGCTACAGCATTACATTTGTATTACAAAGTTTCAACTCGCCAAATGGTGGCAACAACAGTGACACTGTTTTGGTGTTGGCCTCCAGCCAGTCAAGGTCTTCATTTATTGTAATGAATTTGTGTCATTAATATGTTGGATATGCACAGCAATTGCAAAGTAGTACATTAGTAAAAAAGCTATTGCACGGGGTGCCAGCGTTTTATTGTTGTGGCTGATTTACAGGATGATAAGCAACTCTGCAATTGTCCTTGAGGACAGAAGAAGGACATCTAGTACTACAGAAGTAAGGCAAGTAGACTGGTCTACCCTGAGAGGCAGCCTACAGAAACCAGGGCACCATTCAGGTCTTATATACTGGGGTTGGTTTGATGGTTTCATCTTCCCTTCTTAAACTACCTTCACCTTAATATAAGCATAAATCACTTCAGGGACCACAAGAGATGCGTTTATTTATTCTAATTCCTTCCATTTCTGATGTTCAGAGGTAAGTGTCCATGCTAAACAGATGACATCTGTGCACAAGCTTGTGGTGGGGAAGAGAAAGTGAGGTGTCCAGGAAATGGAATGAAACACACGAATGTGGAAAGCCTGGACAAGAGTGACATGTGTGGTAATATTTTATTAACAGTCCCAGTTGTTTTTAGACAAAGCAGAAAGTCTCATAATTCTGTATGGGTTTGGAAGAGTTATTTAACTTTCTCCCTCCTTGCTGTTCAAAATCACTCCCGCCTAAAAGCAGTTTTCCTAGATTTAGAAGGAAAGTAATTGTGCTTTGTATCATTTCTGCACAGAGGAACAAGTACTTCAAGGCATATAGTTATGAGCATATCTGTAGTTATCAAAAAAGGCTTATACATCCCCATCCACCATTGTGTTTTTATTCACCTTGGGCATGCAAGCAAGTCTCTTGTGATTGCAGTTTGTTAACAAATAATAATCAGGTGATCATTCATATATTTTTCTACATAATATCTATCTTGATCCCAGAGATGAACTGATGACCATTGTTGATGAAAGCTAAACCGTTTCGGAAAGAGATCAAATATCAGGGGGCATTGAATGGAAGCTTCCAAGCTACCTTTGAAAGGTAATGGAAAGCATATTTATATTAATATTTTATATCAATATTTTATAATTTTATATTAATATTTCATAACAGAAAGTGTATTTTTATATTAATATTCAATTGCTATAATTTTTGATGTTGAAAAACTTTAATAGAGAAGATAGGTACAAAGATTTGATCTTTACTCAAAGAGTTATATTTTACTCAAGGGTGCAAAAAGAGTTTCACGGTACTCAGCCTTTTGAAATAATGCTTCCTTATATTTACCCCCTCCTTAAGGTATCCCTAAACATTGACTGAGCAGCAAGGCAAGTATGAATGGATCATATGCCATCATTTCTATCTGTTTCCAATGAAAGCTTCCAACTATTCTTGGAAATGCAATTTTGGACTGCATGTACACCAGGAGTATCATCACACTGAGTAAGCATAAGCTGCCAAACATGTGCTTAAACATGGTAGGAAGGAACCTACTCAGAGTGCATGCTTGCATATCAATATTCTTTGGGATTGGATGAATTAATGAAATATGTCTGATCCTTACAGCTTCTTTTCTATGCTCTTTCCTTATAGAAACATAGAAAGGTAGTTTATATCAGATCTAATTATTTATCCATCTCAAGGATAAACAATGTGATGCCTGCAGATGGCACCCATTAACCTATTTTTTTAAAAGTAAAGCAATAAAACAACTGAAGACTTTGATCTTACATGAAATTTTGCATAGTTTAGGTCACTTTAAAATCTCTCCTCCTCCTCCTCCTCCTCCTCCTCCTCCTCCTCCTCCTCCTCCTCTTCTTCTTCTTCTTCTTCTTCTTCTTCTTCTTCTTCTTCTTCTTCTTCTTCTTCTTCTTCTTCTTCATCATCATCATCATCATCATCATCGTCTTGATCCCTACCATTACATATGGCATAGTTTGTACAGTATATATGGGATCTGTGTGCATATGTGTACATACACACACAAACACAATATACTATAAATCATGAAATGAGGTCATTGTCCAATATGGAAGATCTTCCTAATCCAGTAATTTATTTAACAAAGTTTCTGTTAAAAAACAATGCTTCCCTTCTTAATATTCCCCACAGTAGCACCCTTTCCACATATACTTATCTGCTGAAGAAGCTCCATTGATTTGCTATGAAAATGCATTTTGAAGATTTAAAAAATACTGTTTAACATACAGAAAGAAAAAAAAATATTGGGGAAATAAAGCAAAGCAAACAAAAAGCTAAAAACATGAAATAATGTGAGTCTTTCCATTACATTGATGGAACAAATGCATACCATCAGTCAAAGCTTTAAATACAGGATGGCAGTAAGCTTTCCATCATAACAAAATAGTTTTTACAATACCCCATGCTCACTACATGGTGGTAAATTCCAGACTCTGGCACATGATTCAAGATCATATTAACATCTTTAAATATTCTTTCCAAAACAACATTAACATATTCATATTAAACTAAAAGGGGATAAAAGGGGACAAGCCCCTATCATATGGGATGTCCCTTCCATCATCTCCCTCATCCTCCATAGTGGAGTTATTTATTCTTTTCACAATATGTATGTACCATCCAGCCCATACAACTAGGCAATTTACAATAACAGGATTAAAAACACAGCTTAAAAACAAACATCAAAACCAAAACTCAACAACCACCATAATAACAAAAATACAGCAACCCATTAGTAATAAGTTAAAGATTTAAAAACCCAAAACTTAAAAGTCATTGACCGAATACCTGATTAAATAATACAGTCTTAACTGCCTTGCAAAATATCAGCTAGGAGAATACAACATGTAGCTTCAAAGTGAGGATGTTCCAAAGCACAGGGGGCACAATGGTGAAAGATTGTCCTCAGATCTGATGCAGGGGCAGAGCCCTAAGCCTTCCCTCCTTATAGACACTCATGGGCCTGGTGGATTCTACCTGGAGATGGTTCTTGAACCATCCAGGCCTTTAGAGTTCAGAAACAGAACTTTGAACTGGACTTGGAACCATTAAGTAACCAATGAAGTAACTAGATAATAGATAGGTAGATAGGTAGGTAATAGGTAAGTGGTGGTTTGTACTTACTAACATCCGGCCACTATACATTGTACCAATTGTAGTTTCTGGGTCATTTTCAGTGTAGAACATATTATGGTAATCTGATGAGGACATGAGTTACAATCACCACAACTGGCAATTGAAATATCCTAAAAACATGAAACAATCCCATATTGATTTTCTCTTAGGATCAAAAGAAGCATAATAATTTTTAAGACTTTTAATCAGTGATTTATTAATATGGGCACTTCAATTTTTTATATCAAAATTCTTGCAAATAACTAGCATCTACATTAGTAATACTATTTAATTGTTTATAAGCAAAACATACATTTGGAATTATCCAAACCTATTTCAATGTTAATAGTAATTTCAGAGTTTTAGATGTTGCTAATGTGTCTAGATCAAGCTGTGAAATCAAAAGATGTTTTAATTTAATGTAATATATATTTGAATCTAAAAAAAAATGATTTATATGCTAATTTCAAACTGTGATTATTCTAGGGTGTATAATGAAAGTAAGGATAAAAATTATGGGACTTCTGTCCCAACATTTTCCAAATATTTCTGCATCCTTTAATGCTGGAGAGCCAACTGAATTTTGTCAGGAAAAAAGCACCAGGAAGCAGCCTCTGCCAAGATATCATATAATAGCTTTCTAATTGTGTCCGTAATGGTTTTTGGATTGGATCATTTGAATTCCATAGAGAAATAGAAGTTGGAATATCGACTCAGTGATAAAGCTTAAAGTCAGGAACGTTGTAACCCCTGTCATCATATGAAAGCCATAGTTTAGATAAAGCAAATCTGGAGATTTCTCCTTCCTATAAAAACTCCCTCAATAATTTATCAGTCTACTTAAAAGACTTTAAAAGTATTAATGTAGGAATCCCTCTAAGTACTAATATCAATCTTGAATTCATTTTCACATTTATCTTTCCCTATAAACTCAATGGGATTTTAACCCACATATTTATGTTGTAATTAATTGAGATAAATAATTTGAAATATTTATAAATGAAGGGTTATTTTTTTTTAAAAAAGGAATTCAAACATCAAATAACTGCCTCCTTTTTAAAAAAAAACAAATTTCCTAGGATACTTAACAACTATGGGATTTATTTCAAAAAATTAAATAACCAAATAATGATATTGGTATCATTGCCAATAATTATCCACTGCATTTTGGGACAGGCATTTAATTCTTTGAGCTATAGCCAAAATCTGCTCAGTTTCATGGAACATCCAAGGCATTCCCACTCACAACAATTTCATGTAGTTTCTAATTGTGATTCTGTAGTACTCGGCAAACTGATCAGGAGAAAGGAAGCTTGTCTGTCTGAGATGCAACCAAAGACTAGCAAATGTTCACTGGATCTAGTCAAGGCCTATTTAAGGTGAGATACCTCCATTCAATCTGTAGAAGATGAGCGCACTGGCAGTTGAATCTTGGTTGGTACAATTGATTAAAGAACAAACTTCTGAAGCATCTAAGTTGTTTAAGAAATTCCTACACATTTCATGATCTACAAAACTTGTTTTCCTATACTCCATATCTGGTAATCACCACATAGTCACTAAACCTACCACAGGGATTTTATGTAATGCAAAATAATATGGATGGGTTTGTGTAATCACCATGTTGGTGATTGTATTTGCCTGTTTTTCATCTTGTAAGCTGTGTTTCATCACTTCCCTGTCCTATTCTCTTTCTGTTAATAGGTCTCTGTTAGTATACTAGGCAATGTCTTCAGATAATCAAAGATGGGGAGGGTTTGGTAGAACCCAAATAAACTTATAGAAAATAATTACTAGGAGTGTTGAGATCACTGCAGAAGTGTTCTGAACAAGTGGCTACTAAGGTCAAAAGACTATCAAACTCAAAAACTCTTACACTGATTTCTGTGAAAAAAAACCCCTGTTTTAATAGAAAACAAAAAGCTGTAGTATCATTAAGAATTTGTTTTTTCCATGCTAGATAATTGGAGGATGAGGCTCCCTTTTTCCCAATTCATGCTCTAGAATCATGAACGATTCAAAATAGGTTCCCCAAAACGATCATATGATAGGCACGACTGCTTTTTGAACCAAGGATCCAGCCACAGAATGAGCTGATTGGTCCCTACACAGCCCTAAAGCCAAGTTTCAGAACAAAACAAAATCAAATATAAGAGGATAGAGTCCAATAATTATTTACTACTATGCAATTAGGGACACATTTGGATTGTTTTGTTGTTGCATATCCCTGGATTGAGTTTCAGTCAATGGACTCTTTCCCATAGCAGTGTTAAAGTGCTTTCCTCCAGTCCCTGAGCACCAGAAAAACATGCTGGAATACTTTGCACTACTCTCATTCTCAAGCCCTGTTTTGTCTCAGTGACAGGGCCAGGGAGTGGGGCTATCCTTATAGCTTTGATGTGGGACATGTTAAGGAAAGCATTCCATGGCTTCTCCTGGCTTCATTTGTCCTTCCATCAATTGTCTCTAGCTCCAACAATTATTTTTCTTCACGTGGGCTGGGCTTGAGCTGGGGAGGAGGCAAGCTATCTTCCAAAACTTGCTCTGATTTTGTACAGCTGTTTTGCTGGGTGTGTTCAAAGGGATATCAGCAGATAGAGGGACTTCTCTTTGGACCTCATTTTAGTATTATTTCAGAATAAACTATGGACAGTGCTACTACAAAGAAGCCCAACTTTCAGATGCTATCAGATGATATGCATTTGTGCAAAACTTGCTAATCTCAATATTGATTTTATATTTGTAGATCCTGTTTGCAACAGATGAGTAGTTCTCTGTTTGAGAGAAGAGGAGCTAATTGTTTAACCACCAGCTCTCTCATCCCATGGAGCTTCACGCACCCTGGCCAAAAATCTTGGCCAAAAGTCTGTTGTTTTCTTTTTCTTCCCTCCCTTTTCCTTGAAAGTTTACATGCATATGTGAAGTTCATATGTAGCTTGGTCAGTTTCAGAGTGTTGATGGCTTTCCTCAGTCTGAAAGGAGATTGCCTTTAAATCTGTTATGAGAGTGGAGGGAGGATAGTAATGAGAGAAAGAAGAACCACCCTTTAAGCTCTGCTCTTGTTTGCAGGATTTCCCTACACTTTGCTACTGTTTCTTGATAGATAGATAGATAGATAGATAGATAGATAGATAGATAGATAGATAGATAGATAGATAGATAGATAGATATAAACTTATCTCTCTCTTCCCCCGCCATCAAAACAAAAGAAGTATAAATCCCTTCTTTCCACTAATAACTCCCACTAAAGAGTATTCTCCATTTCCAGAGAGGTGCACAGAAGAACTGTCTGTCTTCTGTCTGTCTGTCTGTCTGTCTATCATCCTCCAGTGTTATTTACTCCTTGTTTTCTGTTGCCTTCTTGTATTTATCCTTCTTCTCAGCCCAAGCCAAAACAACCATGTGCCTACCAGCCTAAAGTGGCCAATAGGAGCTGGGCAGATGCCAGTCCCTGACTCTATCATCAACAATATTATCAATGAGGCCCCATAGATTACAGTATTTGTATGGCAAAAAGAAGAAAATACTATTAATCTGGAATAGCTAAAAATGAGTATAAGTTGTTTCCGTGGTTGGCTGGGGATGAGATGAAGGCATCGCTATGGCATGTTCTTTAGGAATGATTAGTGAGGCATTTTTGTGCTGTAGTAAGAGGGACAATAGGATAAGCCCAATGGCTTGAAATTTGCTGTTCTTGAAATCTAAGTGAGGAATCTGGGCTGTAGTACTCATCTTCACTTTTTCCCCCAATTCACTTTTTTTAACATTCATTGTTCTGTATTGTTTTTCCTAGTCTCTTTCTTCTTATATCTTACTTTCTTTACAAAATTTCCATGCACCTAGAATGACCATGGCAGCTCTTCAGGCCTAAACATGGCTGTGCTACAAGCATTAAGGAAGGCACTATTCCTTCCACTGATAAGTATTAGTTTTCTTTAAATCTGCTGTCTCTCAGCCAAGAGGTTAGTGAACAACTAAACAAGAAATGTGCCAGATAGGGCAAGGCTTGCCATATATCTGTTCTCCCCCAAGCAGTATGTCATCACACCCAGAGAACTCTACTGTGAATTTGTTTTCACCAATACATACTACTGGGTGCACACTCAATCCAGCAATGGCTGTGCATGTAATATGTATTCTTGATTAAGTAGGAATTTTTGACCTCTGTACAAATCACATGCAAATGTATATAGGCAAAAGCCCTCTTCATGCATCTGCTCAGATATGTGAAGATTCAAAACAGGAATGAAGAAAAGCCTATGTTTGATAGCCCTGCCCAACACCCCTGTGCATGCTTTGCCTCACCTTTTCATATAAGCTAGTGATGTTGGGTGAAGTCTAAAGATGACTCCTACTGCTGTCATTTGGCCATGAATAAAGCTCTGCACTGGGATTTAAGGTACGGAGATCACACCAGTAAAGGGACAATGAAGGTATAACCTTGCCTCCAGTTCAAGTCCTCAGAAGACATGAAGAGAGATGGATTTTGAATGAACATGCATCCAATTGTGACCACATACACATTGTTACAGGCTGTCTAATGTGATTACCAGGAGGTTGTGACTTGTGAATCCTGTGGGTTCCCACCATGGAGAAGCATTCCAAGGATCAACTCTTCACAGGCACATCCAGTGAGCGTGGTTTTGTTGATTTCTGCAAGGCATCCCCAGCTGCCCTACAACATTTTGCTGCCTGAAACGGAGCAGTAAGTGCTCCCTCCTTCATACATCAAAATGCACAATACCTAAGGCTGATTGAGTTAATCTGCCTCTTGAGGCAGAAAATCCCACAAGCATCTCAGCCTGGCAGTAAACACACAATAATAATATATTAAATAACCCCAATTTGCTGGCCTTTCATGACTCCCTAAGTCATCCGCCTGAGGCAGCCATTCACTCTACTTAATGGAGAGCTAGTCTGATAAGTATCACCGGTAAAATGAGAGTTTGAAAGGAAGGTCAGAAAAAGAGAGATGAGGAAGCTGCAGAACTGCACCATGTTGAGTTATAGGGCCATAGTGCCATCATGGCTGGGTGAGTTATTAGGAAAAACTCCTGTTACTGAAATTGCTGTGTTAATTTTTGAAATCGGATGAAATTCAAAGTGGATTGAGCCTCTCCCTTATTCAGCCCTATTTAATATAAAACAGCTGAGACAGGAAAAGAAAGTGACTTAAGCGTAGCTAAGGATGATTTCAGGTCAGCCTTTGCATCTACGAGTTCCTAGCCTTCCACGCATGTTTTCTTAAACTGATTTCATTACCTATAGCTTGAAAAGGAAAGGTAGATTTCTATCAGAGATCTGGGACAGACAAGGACCCAGGGGAGAGGCATCCATTCATAGCTGGCCTTCTGCTGAACTGCTGGTGACCTCCCATCTCTAGCTCTCAAAGGTCATGACCTGTTGGTTGCAAATGACTAATGCAGAGATTTGTAACTTGTTAATAACAGAATTGAGCAATCAGCATAATGAAATCCATTTTTTTCAATTAAAAAGTTGACTGGGATTAAAGATAAGAGTCAAGGTGGGGAGGGGTGTGGGATGAGAAGAGGCAGTAGGGCCTGCTCACTTTACAATTATGAGATTCTCTTATGCCCAGAGACCTTTTGATACTGATTTCATGATACATTATTCTTCTTTCTAATCATACTTTCACACCTCTGTATTTAAAATGTTATGTCAGAAGTACTACTGAATATCAATCAAGCAATTTGCATTTTCTCCCAAGGTCTTAGTCATGTTTTTTTTTAATCACGGTGTGTGCGCGTGCGCGCATGCGCGCACGTGTGTGTATCTATGAAAATATTTCCTAACTTGAAGGAAAAATATTTTTAAAAGTTGGACCCGTGTATCTATAAACTATCTACAACATACTTTCAGCAAACTGATAGTTACTGAACCCTAAATATTTGTTATTTCTTCATATCTGCTTCATGCTTAATATGAAATTGTGCTAAAGTTGCACTTTGCTTCTATTGGATGACATTTTGTGATGATCTGTTTCTGGTTTCATTTTTTTTTTTTTTTTGCATTGGTTTTATCTTTTTTTATAAAAAAAGTTTAAAAAACTATTACTTTTGCAAAACACCCAGTTTCTCCCTTGTGAAGGGTGGCACATATAAATTCATTTAATAGCAATAAAACTAAATCAAGAAATATGAAAACTATGAAAAACTATGTTAGTAGTTTATTTGGACTCGTAGAAATAAGTCAAGTGTGAATGCATAATCCAAAAACGCTTTATCAAAAAATAAGAATTGACTATGGTACCATACAAATCTATATCGGGTTGTAAATCCAGATTTTGTGATATATAATTCCTGGAATAACACTGAAAATTATTTCTCTTTCTTTTTTTACAAATTTGCCTTAACTTCCCCATAGGCTGCCTTATTAAGGAAAACAGAACAAGCATGAGAGCCAAATGATTGAAAGAAACTGCCAGACAAAAATTGGCAGAACTTAAAAAATTATAATTTGCTTCTTTTAAAAATTAATTTTAACTTCTCCAAGGCAACTATGCACAGAAACTCAACAATGCATATTCTGAGAAATATATGAAATGCGTTTAATAAATAATATTAAGTCTGTTATTAATTATACAGAGTAGCAATTTTTCAATTATTATTCAATTTAGGTATTTTCCTCAAAAATTCCAGAAAGTTCAGTCTCACCACAAATGTTACTGCTTCTTGTTACATGTGTGGTATGAAAGGTATTTCTTCTCCCCACCCTCTCTCTCTCTCTCTCTCTCTCTCAGAAAGAAACATCAGGTACTTGTATTCAAGTACGGCCAGTTCAGCATTCAGATCTGAATCTTAGAATCTGCTCCCAGAAACGGATAGAGAAAAGGGCTGCATGTCTCCTAGCCAGGCTTAGTCTACTATTCCTCAAGAAACTGACATTCCCTTCCCAGTTAAACCCAGGTTTTATGGTTACCATCTCAACCACAATATTTAAATTAACACATTGTGATCACAGCTACAAGGATCCCCTACTTGTACCATTGCCCCCTGCCTGTGAGCTTACCCTATTCATGTCTGTCCTTTTAAAGGGCTGTGGCAAAAAGCCATGTATTTCCCATGGACATGTAATCCTTTTGGAACATTTGTGGTCAAAAAGAGTAGCAGAAACAAAGCACAATGTCTGCGCACTAAACTCCATAAAGCTGTAGAGATCAAAACCCCAGATCCACCCAGTCTGCAGATCTTAGGGCCACAGCACAATCCAAAACATTCTGCTGCTTAAGACAGGGCAACAAATGACGTCCCTATTTTCCTAAGTCAAAGTGCACAGTACCTGACCATGGTACTTTGGCTCACAGAGCAGGAAAAAAGTGTGCCTCCCAAGCTCTAGAAATTACATAGTTAACAATCTGCTATCCTTTCATGGCCCTCTAAATTGACATTTGTCATATACTTTGGGTGTGTAATATGAACAGAAGATGGACTAGGAAAATCTACTATGCTAAGCAAGGTTGAAGAAAGGAGAAGGAGAAAGGAGGAAGAAGATGGATGGGATCAAACGAATTGCTGGAATATCTTTGGAAGAGGTACAGATTATCACTGGAAACAGCTGGAGACTATGGGCAGTTTTCCATAGAGATATCAAGAATCAGACCTGACTTGATGGCACCTAATTGACTGTGTTTGGGTTAACTATTGTATTTGAAGAAGAAGCATAATTCAATAGGAGAACTCGTTCTTTGCATGCAAGAAGATCCCAGGTTCAGTCCCTCATGGATCCGCATAGGCCTGTGAAAAGTCCAGTGTGAAAATTGGAAATCTGCTTTTAATCAGTATGCTCTGGTTCTATGTAATACAACTTATACCTATTGCTTCCAGACAAAGATTTTATTGTGCATTTGTCCTAATGTACAGAGCAGCATTTGTTAACCATTTTTTCCATCCCTCAGGAAAAAAAATCATTAAAGAGACAAAGATGGGATACATTTACACTGTCTTTTGACCAATAACACTAGTATCCCTCCATCTAGAAGTACCCATAGAGCTAATAATGTAGTTTATTGCTTTTTTTTCCCCGTTCAACATACATTGCTAATTTTTAAGTGTTTTGTAGCATTTACTGAATTCCTGTTTTCTAACATAAGCACTGATTCCAATTCTCTATTATGTAGAGGGTTGTTTCTGTGACTGAGGCTGCATAAAAGTTGATTAACTAAATACATGCTGAGTTGTTAGAATCACCCAATATACATTTGCAGGTAAACATTCTTTACACAATCTGCTGATTGTAACATTCCACATAATGTTTACTGTAATTTATGAAGTGAGGAAACCATTCTTAATATTTTTGGTAGCACATGAAGCTGAATAAAAGGAAAATAATTTGAACATCAGCCTCCAACATCCGATCTGTCACTGCACAATAAAGATCTTAAAATCAGTTTGCAAAAATTGGTCTGTAGAACATTGGTGCTTAATGTGTGCCTAGAGACCAAGCCACGGTTAATCTGTTTCCATAAAGCATTATTAACGAGAAGCTTGATGTGTCTTGAGATGTGTGCATACAGACATCCATGCTCTAATTGCATTAGAGAATGAATGGAACAAATGCCTTCCAACAAAGAAAGATGAGCACATTTGCACACGCACACACACACATTTGAACAAATTCATTTGGCAGTTCAGATTCAAACTGAAAACAGCTCATCATACTTTCAGAGTTTCATTCTTGGCTATCTTTCCCCCACCCCTTTCACCTTTCACCTTTATAAACAGCTTACCCACCATGAAGGTACAATTAAAGCTGAACTCTCCATGGGCCAAAAGGGGTTGGATAAGAGATGGAGGCAGAAGGTTTTGCCCTGGTGTCATTAGTATAAATTGTGTTTATGCGATTTATATTTTACAGCAAGCGTGTCAATTAGTGTGTGAAATTTAATAACCCAATTGAGCGTCCCTCGCTTAAAGCTAAATTGAAATCTCTTGTCTGTTTCTCCTTTGTGGAGGAGCTGTGGCTAGAGAAGCTCAGACAGGAATGGAGGTCCTGTTGATTAAAACCATAATGATCCTGGCAGTTGGGTTCTTATAAGTGATTTATGTAAGTTTAGTTTATGCTCATGAGTGTTCATGTTTTCCTTTTTTAATGGGGGTCAAGTAGAATCCTATGGACTTTGATGTTGAAGGTGGCCAGCTAAGAACAGATGGAGACTTGGCCACAGCATTAATTCTGGGAGAGGGAGACAGAAGGGACACATTTATGGCTTTATTTTACATTGAGTTTCATAGGTGAAGACTTAAGCCTCCCTATTGGGTTCAGTACTCTTCCTAAGGGTTCTATTACTACTTGTTTATTTATCAGTGCAATGTTGCTCACTCCTACCTGCATACAGAATGAGTCAACTATCAGATGACACTAGAACTTTTATGGAGGCTTCCAGATGGACAACACTCAACATCGCTAGTTAATTGGCATTCTGTGCCATGATGCCTTCTTTTCCTTTTTAACAGATCTTTTCCAATAAGAAAAAAAAGATGGAAGGAATGGTGAAAACTGGAAGTCCCTGGGCCATCAGGAAACAAGGGAGTGTAATTATATGATAAAAGCCTCTTCTGAGAGCCCCCTTCAGTAGGGAGCAATGGAGGAGCAGGGTTTTTCTTGGAGTGGTGGGAGACGAACCAAAGCAATTGCCCCAAATACACATGGAAAGATCCATCCAAATGCAAATGATCAGAAGGGTTAAATATGTTTCATTCTGGACAATGAAATGAATTAGTTAAAATACAATCCCATGAATTACTTGGGTTCCCCACATTGCAGGAGGAGAGCCATGTTAGTTTATGGTGACAAAAAAGTCAGGAGACTGGTAGAAACTTTTCCAACTAACAAATGTTATTAAAAGGCATAAGCTTTCATGAGCTGTAACTCACTTCATCAGATACTTCCAGATTCCTGATTTTTTGGATTCCCCACATATTGCTTATACTGGACCATTGACTTCATGATGGAGAGAAAAAATGGTATTGACAGTAGATGCCACTGTGCCCAGATCCCTCAGTTTAAGAAAGGCCTGGGGGAAAGGACTGGATATTTTGCTCTAGGGCAGCAGAAATGTAAGACTCCAAAGACTAGGAATTCACTTGAGTGAATCTCATTCTGACATTCCACAGAAACCATCCAAGCAGATGCATATGTAAGCACAAAGAAAGATGCAGAAGAATACCCCTGCCTCTTAACAAGATACAAAACTATAATTTGCTTTGTTTTTTTGACAGGTAAAAACACATTTTCATAAGCACCAGGCAGGTGTGGATGTCTGCATGTTATGCTTTGCTAGATACATGCAGCAAAATGGGGCTTTCAGAGAGATCTGCAGTTGCTTTTGCTGACACTCTTGGATTGAGAGAGGTTTCAATTAGGTAATCAGTAACTTTGGCTATCCAAATGTGTGTGTTCAATGTGCATGTTAGATTTTTAATGGGGTTAGACATAATTAGGTTTGGCTTTTAATGTGGTGGAAATCAGCGTTGCTCTGATTAGGGTGTTGCATTAAAAAAAATATGATCAAGTCACCACCTTCAAGGAACAAATGGCATGCCAAAATAAATAAATCAATCAGTAAATCCAGGGAGGGAAAAACCATTCTGGGATTTCCTCTGCATCACAATTGCATGATTTTAGTCCCTGCAGTTTACAACCTAGAACTCATATTGGTACTGTAGTTTCTTTGCCACACTTGCAAATGAACTCAAATTAAGTAGCTCTGTTAGTTTAGTAGTTAGGTATTAGCTCAGAGCAGACAATCCCAGAGGAGTGTTAGCTTTGTATACAGTAAGTCAGCCATGAATTTCCAAATGGGTCCAAGTCATTGCATGTTCAGGAATGAAGAGCAAAAGGGGAACACAACTCCTATCAAGAGTTTTGCTTAATTAAAAGTAAAAAGATGGCAATCTTATGCATACATACCTGGGAGCCCTTCCAGTGCATAACCTATGTCTTACTTTTGAACAAATATGCACTGGATTGTGTATTAAGACTATATACAAAGATAAATATATTCAGTAGGGAATACTCAGAATTCTTCTAGGTAGATGGGCAACTATTTGTTAAAGGAATAAATACATTCCAAATAAACATACATGTGATTGCTCTATAAATGACTAAGATACTTAAGAGAAAGTGTCGTCAAACAGCACTAAGCAAATATGAAATGCTCGTTACTCAAACTGGCAAACTAAACATGCAGAGAGGCTTCCCTTTGGCTTCACAGAATGCTGAAATGGAAATAATCTCTCCTTATCCTGTTTGCTGCATTTGATACTTTGCGTGGTCTCTTTGGCAATGTAGTATTTGAAGTTTTGCAACTTCTCCTTCACCTGCCACACTGGTTAACTGAAAAAGTGACTTCTACAGTGTCACAGTAAACAGAAGGAAACCAGTCAGTTACTTGAATTGACGTGAACTGTAGGTGAAATAAGCAGTAATAACAATGGGTTAGTGCAATAATGCTTACAGAATGGATATTTTTCAAATGTATAAACTAGGTTTTTTCAGAAAACCAAAGCGTTGAAAGCATGCTTCCAAATGGCACTTATAAACAATATGAAGAATGGTTACATGTTATCATTTGTCTACGCATCTTTCTTCAGAAATTGTTAGGCACCTTGGCAGGAATTAAGCTGGAGTAGAGAAAGGACTAAAAAGATGTCGACCCAGAACTTATCGGACTCTATTTAGATTGGATTCTATTTAGCAGGATTCCAATTAAATCAGCATTTATACGTAAAATCAATACAGAAGATAGGAGATGAAGAAAGAGCAGAAGAGATGGAAAAGTGGTCTGAGTCATATGAAAAAAAGAAAAGAAAAAAAAGGAAAGGAAAGGAAAAAGGAAAGAAAGAGAGAGAGAGAGAAAGAAAGAAAGAAAGAAAGAAAGAAAGAAAGAAAGAAAGAAAGAAAGAAAGAAAGAAAGAAAGAGAAAGAAAGAAAGAAAGAAAGAAAGAAAGAAAGAAAGAAAGAAAGAAAGTTGCATTAAATAAGGAGATAGGAAGGTGACACGAGCCATATAGACGCAGTGAAAGCCTAATCCAGCTGAAGAGTGAGATGAGAAAGTAAATAACAGCCTGCCTGGGGTGACATGGATAGCTGCTTGGAAAGATAAAGAGTCAAGAGAGGAAAAAGAATTAGAAAAAGAAAGGAAGCTGATGATGGCTGTTATTTTCGGAGGTGGGAGGGCAGATGAGATTTTAAAACAAGTGCAGGTAAGCCCTGGATTCTCCTGGATATGGAGAATGTTCTGAAAATAAAGCCCCAGATTGTTCTAGAACCCTTCCAAAATGGTAACAGAATAGAGTGGGTTGAAAACATCAAGGAGTAAACTAGTCTCACTTATTTATTTTTTTTCCCTTAAAGACCTGATTTGCAGGAAGGAATTTTTCCTAAACAAAGAAAAGGGGGGAAATTATTTTCCTTGCAGGGACCTCAAATACAAAAAGATGCAGGTAATAAAAAAATGATCATATATACTTTTTTGAACTGAGGGGCTCAAATCTTAACAGGATTGAAAGAGTAACAGAGCGTTCATAGTAGGCTTTATTGCAGTTTCACAGGGCTTCCTATACAGTTCTCTTAATGATAATTAAAGGGGTATACTATGAAACCCAATTAAATTGGAATCTATGGAGCGTACCAGCCTTGCTCAAACAAGAGATGACATGCCACTGTACAGAGGGTAGGAATCACTCCTTTTGTCCATGCTAATAGAGAAAATCTAATGTACATTTATACCTCATTTTGTCTTTTTGGAACACATTGTACTCAGAGTGACTTGTTGAGCAAAACAATCTCTGCATTTACGCACTGGAGAAATATCCACACAGTAGCTAAATCTGCTTGTTTGGCCACATTAATGTCAACTTTAAAATATTTAAGGTTAACTGCTGGTGGGAAGGCATCTCAGCAAGGTGTTCTCTAGTGGGACTTCTCCATCATCAGGGGATCTCAACAGGCTTACATAACAGTGGAGGCTGATAGAGGTCCTGGCAGTGACAGATGATTTGGTCTTCCTCCTGACCCAAACATTTCTATTTGATAAAGCCTTTTAAGAACAATCAGCTATGTGCTCAAATAAGGGGCTTGACCAGTCAGAGAACAGCAGGAGTTACTCTGGAATATTCTCTTAAAAGGAATATTCCTGTATAAGGTAATAAAATGTACAGAATAATAAAAGCCATTTGCTAACAGGTGCCTTCACTGTTCCTAAAATAAGGAACTCTCCCTTTCTGCTGTGAGGTGTTGAATCCCTGCGGATGATGGCCAGAGATCTGAAACTAAATCAGGGATGGGAAAGTTGTATGGAAGAATTTTGTTGTTCCTTCTTAAGTGTCCTCCTCAACAGAAGGAAAAGGGCATTCCCTACAGGAATTCTGACCAATGCAAAGGCTAATGAAAATTCTATGCTCTGTCTCTAGAAAGATCTCTCTTCTTGGTCTTGACAATAATGGTCTCATGGTTGCCCAACCTGCCATTTATTGTAGGAATAACCCACTTGGCACTGACACTTGAATTTCACTTAACGTTCCTTATGGTACTAATGACAAAATCAATATTACCAAAGCTATAATGAAGTCTGTTATGGATTCTTTCACCTCCTGCCTCCTCTTCTATAAAAGCACCCCCCTTCTTAATATGCCATTCTTCATATAAGGTATTATAGGGCTCCTGTCTTTGATTCTTGACAGCCATCATTATTTCTCCAAATCTTGACTACAAGTCACAATAATGATCTCAGTGAACTCTTCTGGCACAGTTAGACCATCAGTTTGCAGAAAAATGTTTTGAGTCATATCTTTTTACCATCAATAAAGGGATAGCCATCACCCTGCCAACAGGACCATTATTGCCCCAGAATACTCCTGGCATTCATTTCA
Source organism: Python bivittatus (assembly GCF_059951505.1). NCBI lineage: Eukaryota > Metazoa > Chordata > Lepidosauria > Squamata > Pythonidae > Python > Python bivittatus. The sequence goes on along the minus strand of NW_028277035.1, from coordinate 8,512,248 downwards.
AGTCCAATTTTTAAAACCCTAGTTAAAGGGAATAATGGACAGTTTGTCATACATTATAGCAAATTAGCTTTTAAGATATTATTCTCTGTTACATTAATGCTATATTCTGAACTAACACACACTAAATAATCTTCCTGCTCTTTGGAATCTGAGAGAATAGAAGACTTATCACAACTTGGAAACTGGTAATGTTTCCCAAAAGGTATTGTCATGGGATTCAGTCTGAAGAAGCACAACACTGAGGAAAAGAATCGAGTTTACTGCAACCTGCTTTACAAGAAAGAGGGACCCTGAATAATGGGAAAGCAAAGACTTTTTATAGAACTTGAGGGCTACAAGGTGGGAAATCCTAGGAATCTAGGATTTGGCCAGCCAGTTTGGGGAAGCTAGGCAGGTCCTTGTCAGTGTATCTGGGGTGAGTTCTATTGTTAGGCAAAATGGGCCTTTCCGGAGGGCAGCAGAGCTGGGGAACGCCATTGTTAAAGGAGATGGATACTGAGGTCTTCAGCTGATGGAGGATGGAGGTTGGGGTTTCTCTAGGTTGCAATTTCCTTGTAAGGGCTGTACTATGGGCTGTACTGTGAACTGGTGAGGAGGCTTCTATTCTTTGGTTTAGATGGGATTGCAGGGGGGCTTTGTCTGGGAGTAGGGAGTGTCAGTGTGGGTCTGATGGGATCAGGCAAAGAGAGCAGTTGGGTTTGACCCTGGTCATGCTAAAATACAGGGAAGAAAAGGAATGCAGCCTCCATTTTGTTTGTTAGATTTATTTTCTCCACTACTGTATGATGGTATTTAGAAATATTAGGAATAAACCATTGTATGTAGCCTTGTAAGTGAGCATGACCATTAACAATAAAGCAGGGGCTTCACTGCTAAGCCTTGTCCCTTCCCTAGTGGGTCAATAGTATCAAGAAGGGAGCAAATGCAGTGTGAATCACCTCACATGGTGGAAAATGGGTAAAGGTTCTATGCCATGTGTGTACATGAAAAGAGAACTTCAGAACATCTGGGGGGTTAAGTCTCAAACAGCAAGGAAGGCATAATCTTTATGCTAAAGCCACAGTAGTCCAGCTCCCATCATCTCAGAACAATTCCAAATAAGCAGCTGCAGCTATGCAGCTCTTTCTTGCTTGGGCTGGATTTCAATGGTTGGTGTAGTGGGATGATTTATGCTATCGTATAACACTTTATAATTAAATAAGCATTTATCTTGTTGGCTTTATGGGCTCCTAAGTTTCATTGCTTGCTGGGAGCCACAGGAAAGGCATTGTTTAGAAATCAAATTAAACAAACTACATAATGAAGTAAAGAAGGATTTATTCTTCCTATCCCTTTGCAAACAGGCATACTTTAAAGGAAATAGTTAGCAAATAATTTCAACATTTTGATTGGGGAGACACTTAATCATCACTTCTAATTTTTATATAGGCTCATCTATCTGAGTAGCAACACAATCACCTGAATACACTTCTATGCTTTAACAAGTCTGCAGACATGAATAGGTGTTTATATTTATCTATCTTTGGGGTGGCCAGCCAGAAACTTCATGGAAGGGTGAGCTCAGAACTTTTATACTATTCATCAAAGCAGGCTAACTTTTTTCAGGCTTCCATTCAGCTCTGAAAAAAATGGCACTGTTGCTTTAAGCAACCAGCTCATTAAGGTGACTCTTAAAGTAGTGGGAACTTTTTTTCAATAAGTGTAGAAAACTGAAAAATAGGATAGCTTCTTTAATGACTGGCACCAATATGCTGTTCTGGTGTGAAAGCATTCCTTCCAATCATTTTTGAAAGATGCACAACCCTATTAATTACTCCTGTTCCTACCACCAATTATCTTTTAGACCACATGCAATCAGTATAGAAAGTAATAATATAATAAATGCTCCTAAAGTATTTGGCATGCAGATGCTCATCTAGTCATTATGTTTTAACCATAAACATAGCCAAGATAAGACCATTACCCCCTCCAGCACTCTAAAGCACTGTTGCATTCCTTGCTGGAACAAGAAATGGTGCATTGCCATGATATAACAAGGTGTTCAAAGTACAATATATTTTAAAGTAACATACAATTAAGTTTAATTCATTTAATGAAACTCAATTAAAGTTATTTCTCAATAAACATGTTTAGACTACATCTACACATTTATTAGATTTTGCAGCAATAAAGTATCTTTTCTGGAAGTCAACAGACAGAAATCAAAAGAATAGTGGCAAAACTTGAATGATCTTAGAATACCACTATTATACCAAACAAAACTGAATTTGTTAGAGTGAATTGGGCTTCTTCTTCTTCTTCTTCATAAAAAATCTGAATACCCTCTTGATCTTTGTCTAACCTGATGTGGACATTTAGCAGGCCCTTCCTGTTCTAGAAGTCCCATAAAATTTTACAGCAAGTTTTTTATTATTTTGTAGCCAACACCTCCCTGGCTCTCCATTGCCCTAATATTATGACCTCCAAGAAGCTAGAGGAAACCTAACAGGCATGATATAACTCAGATTCTTTTTTCTAAATTCTAATTAAATTTAAAAGTTATGTGGCTGATTATTAAGGAATTGGGGTCTCTGAAGGCTAGCGCTGGGAACTGCAAGGAAAATGACTGTGAACTGTTGGCTGGCTTTTTCACATGTATTTGAGTTTTTGTCCACAGACAGGTAACAGACTTCTAACCATGAGATTTTGCTTTCTGTTTAAGTAAAACAGACCAAAGAAACTGTGACATACAAATAGCCATTCCAGTCTCTATCCAGAGATAAATCAGAGATCTGTTTTTCCTCAGAGTGTGCAGGGAATGGCTGCTTATGAACAGCTGCCTGAAAGGAAATTTACTGGACAATTAAAAGGGCTGACTTTCAAGCAACGCTCTCTGAGGTGGAGTCTGAAATTATTGGGTGTGAAATGCAAATAGATTTAACAGTTTTACTGCCATTTATATGACGTCCAGCCATTCCCAGCTAAGGCTGACTTGTTGATTTTCTCTTCTCTCCTTTGAAGACTCAGTGGTCTACATTCCATAGACTTCAACAATCTCAAATGTATTCTGAGCATGCCGTAAAACTGGAGTTGGTCCAAGGTCAGACAAGGCCAAATTAGTTATGTTCATATTGTAGTGGGGAGGGCACGAAAAAAAAGTAATTACCCAAACTTTTATAGTCACTTTAAATGTTGGCCTTGCATCCTTTTTTGCTTCTTTAATGGAAACAAAAAGACACACACTGCTGAGTGGTTTGCAGAAATTCAAAATGTATTTCTTCTTTGCTTATTTATCATGTTTACTATCAAACCAGCTTGCAACCATTCACAGTATAAGCCAGCCAATACCTTTAGTAACTGGACTGGCTCACTATGCACCTTTGACGCTTTGTGACTGTAGCATCCTTCAACAGAGGCAGGGTGTGTGTGTGTGTGAGACCTTGAGACTGACCCATCACAGATCAAGAAACACACTACCCACAATATTTCCAGTGCAATGTTTCTTCATACAGCCAGTTTCCATATTAGCTGGGTTAACACAGCATGCCAATCCAACTTTGTTTCAACTGTGAGTTGCTGAACAAGCCATATGGCCTTCTTCATACCTTATATTGAACCATAAATCATGGCTTATAAACCACAATGGCTATGTTCACATACCATGTTAAACCAAAACCAAGCAAACCACTTTGTAGTTTAACACAGAATATGAGTCCAGTTCTTCAAAGGTGATCTAAACCCTATTAGTGCATTCTGTCCAATGCTGATGTCTCCTGCAGTCTTTCTGATGAGCTAGCATCAGACATAAGCAAATTGTAGATATTGGCTGAGTTCATACCTTATGCTAAGCTGCAAAGCATGGCTTATAAACTGCAGTGGCTGACTTCACACAACATGCTAACTCAAACCAAATAAGGCACCTTGTGGCATAGTGTGACGAACCAGGCCTTAATGCTAATGGTTCATAAAGTACATCACTCCAAGCTATGCTTGGTTTAATCAACCAAAGTTGGCTGAGTCACATAACCTTTAAGCAATAATTTAATAGTGTGCTATACAAACCCACAGTGGTTGGATCTGTATAGCACACTAAACCAAATCCAAGCAACCCATATTTTTGGCTAGTGCAGTGAGTGAATCAAGGTATCAGCTAACCCATCATTTGTTTCACTGTAGCATCCAATTGTAAGAGAACAGCATTCTACCTGCAATAAAAAGGCTGTTCTCATTTTTATTCACATATTTAAGATACTAACTTTTTACAGACAATTCCAGATGTTCTAGGCATTAATCCCTTATAAGACTTGGTTCAAATTAAGCCCATGCAAAACTGAGGAATACTGAAAAATTCTCAGTAAAACTTGGCTTAAAATGCTGGTGTATAAACAGCTGAATTGGTTAACCATGAAGCTGTGGGTGCATTAGTCTTAGTAGGAAAATTAATGGAGTAGCAGAAGAGCCACCCCTTGAACTCTTGTGATACCTCCTCGGGTCTGCAGTTTAAGGATTTTGCATGCTGATGATTTGGCATATCAAGATAAACTGTGCAAGGCTCCTTCAGCTTTCTGTAATAAATAACAATAATAATCACGCACCAACACACAATTCAGTGCAATGGCGCTGATTTATTTCTTTGGCATCTGAAGATCTTTAAAATATTCAGTAGGATAATGAAAATCTTACTTTTAATGTTAAGCTGAAGTTTACCATGGATGAATTTTAATTTTAATAATGAATTTCTGATGAACTTATGGTTATCCAGATTTCCAACTTGCAACAGCATTAACAAGAAAAACATCAATGAATATTTAGGGGCATAGATCATCTATGCTAATGTAATTATTTTTAGCAGAGTAAAATGAACTGTAAAAAGTTTGGTAGAAAGTTCGGGAGCACACCCTGTCTTAGAAAAATCTATGATTATCAATGCAAAAAGAAAAGAAAAAGTAGGACACTTGTTTAATTGGAGAGAAATCTGCCAATAATATGTGTTGGTTGTAAACTTTCTGCTCCCTATAGACAGTCAATGTATTTTGGAGCTTGTTCAATACAAGATTAAAAATGTTTTTTTCCCCCTTCACTTTTCACACAGCCAGCTTTATGTGAATTTAACACAGAATAGTCTTACCTACCTCTATAGGATTGACAATTTTTTGTCCAAAGAAATATTAATCCATCTAACTAATAGAATCTTACTTGAACTATATGTCTGTGTGTGTGTGTGTGTGTGTGTGTGTGTGTGTGATGTATACATACAGTATAACTGCTTGACATTACTGCCCACCCCCTCCCTGATTACACCAAATGAGAAAAGGATTTGGAAGAAAAGATTGGAAAGAGATTTACAGAACAGTAATATTAGCGGATGCAAGGATATACTGTATATGTGATAGAAAGTCTTTTGTGACTGATCTTCCCATATAAGGCTGTACACAAATATGGTGTGATGGGATAACTTTGATACTTGAGTTTCCATATTGTTGTAAGATCTGTATATTGCTTAATTGCTTACACCAGTTTGGGAAAATAGCTAGAAATATTTGTCATATAGAAAGAAAAGTTTAAACTAAGAACAAGAGAGGGAAAGGTATAGACAGACACTTGGAGATTTGAGCTACATTACCTCATAAACCAACCATAGTAACCTCTTAAACAGAAATATTTCACTTCCTATTTCATATACTACAAAGAAGTACCTTATGCTCATGGAGAGCTTTTATTCACTGCTGATTTAACTTTGACTGCTTGTGTTTGAAAAGCAACGAACAGTTGGATTAAATTGTTAAAACCATTTTTTCTGAAGGCAGAGATCTTTTGTGTTGAGAGATACAGAGTAGCTTTTAATGACATAAGGACATATCTGAAAGCTGTTAAGTTTTCCTGAACGTTCTGTAGGTGGAGAAGAACAGAAGCATGAGACCAAGGAGATGGTGTGTCATCGAGGAATGCTAATTTTCTCTTGTGGTACGTAGGGAGGCACTGAGCACATTTCCATCTAGAGCAGGACAAGGCATCAGATGAGCCGGAAGTCTAAACTGGCTCCGAATATGCACCTAGGTTTTATTATAGCCTGGAAGGAATAAGCTCCATGATCTACTGCCACTCAGAGACAAAGGCTCTTGAAGGCCAGCGGGAAAGCGGGGCCAGCTGGAAGAAGCAGCTTGCTTGCCAGATTAGGAGCAACCTGTGGACTGTCTTTGGTTTATGGGCCAGAGCTTTTCCATGATGGATATAAAAAAGCAAGATTCTTGAGAAACCTGAGAACTTGTGGTTCCTGATTGTTTTTTAGAGGTCCATATGTAACTAACTTCTCATTACGGTGATCTGTCTAGGCAGAAAATCTTTCATCCAAGTTCAGTAAAGTTCTACACTGGCATCTTCCCTTCTTATCACTTGGTAGATTTTCTTTCCTTTAAAATAATTATAAAGGAATAGGGTTTGATGCAGAATGAAATCACAATCATGTCTGCTATCTTCATTCTGTAGCATGGGCTCCAAAACACACAAACGAAGAGAATGGGTGCAGTTGTAACAGATTTTTTATGTTGTTTTCCTTCCATTTCCCCCCTCCTGAAGAAACAATGTTTCAGATAGTAGCATTCCTCCGTAGTAGATCCAGTTACAATTAGCAGTTCTGTATAATGATTTGGATAACCCGGAGAATTATCCAGTCCATCTTCTATAAATACACTGAAAGATACTGAGCTTATATCCTGTTGTGGCCTGCCCGTGGCCATCTGGTTTGTCCTTGTGGGAACAAAATTCTGGGCATTCTTGATTCTATTTTCAAAGATTATTTGGTCTCATTTTCAGTAACGTCATAAAAGTAAGAGCACAACATTTCTTGCATACACACACCTTATTCTATCATTAATTATTACAAGAGGCTTATTTGTCTGCAGAATTCTTGGTGTGCAGAGTGTTCAGCAGGTAAGTTTTTTAAATTGTAAATGTGATGATCAAAAAGGAAAATCCCTTTAAGATCTTGATTCTTTATGACTTCTGGCCTTCATTGAGTTTTCTTGGTGACAGTATGGAGATGATGTACCATCAGTTTCCTCCAGGAAGATTTTTTTTTTTACTTTCCAATCTATTCTTGGTATTTCTCAGAGGTTAGTTCCTGTCCAAGAACTAACCAGGTCCAAACTCCTGTAACTTGAGAGGATGGTAGGTTAGGAATTTTGCATTTGGGTGCCTTTTCCAATAGCTATGACTATGGACTAACTGGAGGAGATGAAAGAAAGGTACGCTTTAAATGTGTGTGCAGAAACAGGCAGGGGAAACTCCAGAAACATGAGGCTGAAGCTCAGTGAGGGGAAGGAAAGGGAAGGAAAAAGAGAAGCTTCAGTGCAGAGTTAATGTGATATCATGCTTAAGGCATTTAAAATTCAACCTTGGCTAAAGAAGCTCAGTATATGACATAGGGTCAGTCATTCTCTCTCAGCCAAACAACAACAGTGTTGTTATGAGCAAATATGAGAAGACAGAGTGCTATGTATGCCAGCCTGAGCTCCTGCATGAAAAATTGGATATCAGTCGAATAAATATATAAATAATAAATGTAGTTGACAAGGAGCAGGAGGTGGGATAAGGCAAGAATTAGTGGGAAAACAGACTGTCCCTATGGGCTGTAGAACTGCAAGAGAAGCTTCCCCACAAAGTTGGAAACAGCATGATTCATGGAAAAAATATATATTTTCTCTCTTCTCAAAAATTACAGGAGGAGAAATTATATCTGAAATGGGACCTCTTGAGCCTTATGAGTGCTAGCAGTAGTAATAGTGTATAGAATTTAAGTTACAGCAAATCTCAGGAATGTTTAAGACTTAATTCAGAAACTTTTTTATTATTATTATTTACTGGCAATTTTCACTTTATTATTCCTGGCAATAAATTAGGTAACATTTGGTAATTGAAAAAAGGCACTTGATGACCTTAGACAGAATGAGGGTTGCATACCTAAAATATTCTGATTTGATTAAAGGAGTGAAAGATCACCCACAGTTACTATGAAATTTAGCTGAATGCCACTTAAATCAATAGGAGAAACATTAAACCAGATATCCTAATAAACTGGGTCACACTATTGATAGCTAACAAAGATTTAATAAATTATTAACAGCTTTGATAAATGCCTAATCAATTGTTAGTGGCTGTTAGAGATCTAACAGATGGACAGCTTAGGAAATACCTGACCTTCTTTATTGGAACATAACCTCTTAATACAATTATGGATATTCAGCATTATATTCACCATCAGGCCTGTGTAAATCAAGCAAAAGTCCTGTTCAGATTTAGAAAACTGAATGGATTTTATCTCAATATTGAAACTCAAAAATCAAATTGAGTTGATTTGGATTTCTGAATTATTCAGAAAAAGCTATTTCTGTGCATGTGCAGAATCATACTATTTGAAGGCAACCAGTTCACTTCACGATTCACTTCAAATCCATGAAGTGAAGTGACTTGACCAAGTCAGTTTTGAACTGAATCTCAGAACTGAATATTCATATTGTCGTATTCGCTATGCACTACCAATCCACAACTGGAGTGGAACATTAGAACAATCAGAACTGGAGTAGAAACAAATGTAGCTTTGAAATAAAAGTCACTTGGGAATGTATGAGAAGAATTGGTTGACAGAAGTCTGGATGGATGACCAGAGTTTTTAACAAAATAAAGAAGCCACTACTACTGCAAGCTGCTGTACACTCCCTGCACTTTCCAGAAAAATATCTGCTTAATCATTGAAGTGAAAAAGATGCTGGCTATGAAAATGCATAATGAATTATAGAGTACATTGAGTTTGGACTAGAAGGAACAAGAGAAAGAACTGGAAGAGAAGTTATGCCAGGTTCCGTGGAGCAGCTGCAGAAAGACCCTGGGAGCCGAATGAATCTAGTTTAAGTAGGACGAGTTTTGCAAAGGATAAGGAGTTGGTGAAATTATGGCATTGGCTTGTGTTCAGCAAGGCAGCTGGTCTGCTCTATAGTGGCTTTGAATGGCAGTGGGCAGACACATCTTCTCACCTAGGGAGAAAGTTGCCTAGACCATGTTCAGGCAAGTCTTTCAGCATTATCAATAAGGGGCAGCAATTCTTCAGAGTTTTCTTGAATTTAGCCGTGTTAAATTTAGTCGGGGCTTCAATCCTGCCATTATATTGAAAAGGAAAAGGTTAGAGCTTTGATCCTGAGGCATATGTTTGGCTGAAAGAAAGATTTAAGTCTGAGTCTCCAATGCTAACCAAGATATTTTACTGCCTGAAAAGCTAGAACTCCAATTCCTGTACCAAAGCTGGCAATTCATCTTCAACTCTGGGGATGAACAGGGTGCTCCACTGCCCCTGACAGTAACAGTCTACACAGCTCTCCCCTCCAGCCCCTACCAGCTGCCTTCCAGCATATGCAGCCTGTGGCAATTTCCTCATCCTGCCTATTAGTTGGCCAATCCTGCTCAGCGGTTACCAGACATCAGCTGTCAGAAATACTAGTCAGGCTTTCTCAAATCTCAGTTTATTACCAGATAAATTTCCAGTTGATATGAATTGTGTAGAAGGAGCCAATATGCATATTTGATGCATTGCAATTCATTAAGTACGACATAGACATCCTCAATTCTTTCTTGCAGATGTCCCTTATGGAGACACTGGGGGCAGATGTGGGATATCAGAACCTAGCAGAAGCTATGGGAACATATTATTTCAATAGGCAATATTTTCCCATAGAAGTTCTGTAGTTTCTGATCACAGGTAAAGTATCTCTTACAGTCAAGGCCAACCCATACTCCCTAACCTTGGTATTGAGCCTGCTGAAGGATCCAAGTCTTGACAGGAAGACTTCTGACAGGGCAACATCATCTTTGCCTAGCCAGGCTTGGTAATGTATGCCAGTCTACAGGCTCATCCATCACCAAGTTATGGATGAAGGTGGTCTTACTGCAAATATGCCTGGGATTAACCAGCAGCACCTTGAGGCCAAGATTTCCACCAATCCAACCACCTGGCTCCCAGGTCGCAAGTCAAGAGTATCACCAGACTGTCGTTATTATGATGATGAACACCCTTTAGAACTGCCTTAGTTGAAGTGGTTTAGTGATCCATGAATAAATGAATCAACGTTGTATCATAACTCTGTCTCTACACTGTTGTGTGGCATATATTGTTTATGAGCCAAGTCTCTAAATGTTGCATGGTACACTCAGACTTTTTTTTAGATTTTTTTTTTATCCTGCCTTTATTATTTTTATAAATAACTCAAGGCAGTGAACATGCCTAATACTCCTTCCTCCCCCTACTTTCCCCACAATAACAACAACCCTGTGAGGTGAGTTGGGCTGAGAGAGGGTGACTGGCCCAAGATCACCCAGCCGGCTTTCATGCCTAAGGCGAGACTAGAACACACAGTCTCCTGGTTTCTAGCCTGGTGCCTTAACCAGTAGACCAAACTGGCTCTCTTCTTCTTGTTCATGGCATGGTATTCTAGAAGAGATAGTGAGGAGTACGTGTCAGACCTTAATTTAGAGCTTAATAGTAGACATTTAATTTTTATTGGGTTTTATATATATGTATGTATGTATGTATGTATATATGTATGTATGTATATTCAGGGATCAGCGTAAACACCGTGTTGTGGTTCTTCTCCAGAATAACAACGTGACATACATACATACATACATACATACATACATATTCATAAGCATCTTGGACATCACATTCTTGGCTCCTGATGTTGCTTTCCATATCTCGATATTTAGAAAAGCATGAGAGACCAAATGCTGCTCCACTGATTGTCAAGCTTCATTATCTACTGCATTTCTTTTCAGCCTCAAGATTAGGAAAATGATCCCAATGCCTATGGTAGTTCTGCTATGACATGTATCATCTTCCCATAATTTGCATGACTTTGCAGAGATGGGTCCAACTCTGATTGCCATATGGAATCCATCTCTTGTAGTTGCTATACAATACTCAGAAATCCCAATTAGGATTTTTTTGCTTATGCCTTCCCAATTAAGAAACAAAGCACTTGGAAACCATTAATGGAGTTTAAACAATCAGAGTCTATGAGCATGGCTAATTCTATTATCCTAGCGTGTTCTTATTTTTAAAGATTTGTTTGAAGATTAAAGATTAATTATGGCTACAAATCTTTTGGCAAGGAGCATCAGAGCTATATTGATTGACCAGATATTTTTTACATTGTTGCATTTATACCCAACACTGGATGCCTCAGACCTACTTCTAAGGATGATCACAGTCAGCTTTCTTCAGATCAAGCCATAAACCAGGCTTGTTTGGTTGTTAGAGGTACTTTTTTATGACATTTCTGAAAACCAGCAGGATGGTGTGCAAAAATTCCAATTGCAGTTCCAAAAAGTGTATATTCCAGAGTTGGAGGACACCTATGACCTCTTCTATATCCACAAAAAGGATGAGAAAAAGGGAGAGAAATTGGTTTGTATCAGAGAGAGGAGGAGAAGAAGAGATAAATTAGAATGAGCGTGTAACCCTCCAAGATTACTCCAGGGACACCGCTCCCCCCAAAAACCCCAATCTGCCTTTAATACAAAGTAAATTGGCTTACAAAGGCACATACATCAATGTGGTTGATACTGATTTAGGTTTAATGTGGTCTTTCCCCCTACTCTTCTAGGAAAAAGCAAAGCCCTATCACTGATTTCACTGGATAGGAAGATGGGCCAATTTTCAGCAGCAGTTCAAATGGCATTAGGGCGTAGGAGAAGGAAGGAGGATTCACTTGATATTTAACCAGGCAGTTACATAATTTCCCACTTATATACAATATGTAGAAAGCATTCACATAATTGTTTTTTTTTTTAGTAGAACCTTAAGAAAGGATATTGTTACTGTACTTCTATTTGATGTTCAGAATAAAATTTATCTACCCTTGCATATACCATGATCATCATTTCATGGACATGTTCAGGGTAAAAATCACTATGTTTCCACCAGTCTTGAGGATAATTGGTGATCCCAGAGCTCCATAATTCTTAAGGCAGGCCTCTTAGAATACCAGCTTCGGGTCCCTTTTCCTCCTCTCCTCATGTGAACATTTTTTTAGTGTCAAATACCTTTTTTTAAATGTCAATTACTTTCTTCAGTCAAACCAGGGAAGATGTCCTCCTTTCCAACATCATAGTTGTGCCAAAGGTGTATGTCTCCAAAGGGTCATCTTGAACAATTGTGAAGGCTCATCCTAATTGCTCAACATTCCATTAATTTTGTGTGCTTCATTTGGTTGCTGATGCACTCTGAACCGTGGGCAGAATGTGGTGTCTGGTACAACTCCTGATAAGAGATGCTGCCCTTGAAACTGCCCTGTGGCTTTATAAACAATCTGAACTTCTTGTTAGCTTTTGCCCATCCTGACTGATAAGAAATTGATTTTCTATGGAGGGCCATTGTTGTCCTCCTGATTTCCCAAACACTGGTCCATTTCTCTTAATTCCTATCTGTAAAATATGTTTTCTCCTGAAGCATTTGGATTCAGTGTATGTGCCGGGAAGGTTTCCTTAAGCATAATGCCATCATTATGATCAGTATGCATTTACACAACCCAAAGATAAATATTTTGGTTAAATTTGTTGATAAAGCAGACCAAACTACACTTTCTGTTTGGGATGCAGTTCAATCCAGATTCAGTTTCTCTGAATCTATTGACCCCAATGAGTCTAGACATGCCTAACTCTGATTGTTAACTCTGATTGTTAAATAGCATTTGGTAGAGTAGCCATGAAGACTTTGGAAAAGATATTTAAATGCTGTGATGTGTTTACATGTAGAAAGATCAGAATCATGCAGACAATTGTTCTGTATGTGACACTCTATGGAAGCAAAAGCTGTTCTTTGGAAAAGCAGTATAGAATGAGTATTGCCACTTTTGAACATTGGTGTTGGAGAAGACTCCTGAAAATACCATGGGTAGCCAAGAAAACAAATAAATGGATCATCAAAGAAATCACCTGTGGCTTAAATGACCAGGAACAAATTATAGTAATACCTCGGTTCACGAACGCTTCTGTTCACGAACAATTCGATTCATGAACAGCACCGTTTGCAAAATTTTGCTTCCGTTCGCGAACTCTGCATCGGGTGACAAACGGGATCCGCGGCCATTTTCCCTGCTGTGACACGTGGTCGTGGCTTCCTGTAGGGAGGGGGACTATCCCTCCAAGCAATAACCGCCTCCCCACCCGCCTTCCTGTCCTCCACACCAGAAGTCGCCTCAAGCAAGGTTAGCGTTCTCTCTCTCCATACTGTACTGTACTTTGTTTCATATTTTTGTGGTTTAAAAAAAAAAATACATATGGTCCAGAATGGATTACCCGTATTTACATTTACGTTGAACCTTATGGGAAAATTTGATTCAGTTGGCAACCAAAATCGGTTGGCGACCACATTCGTAGGGGTCAGAACGGATTAACCGTATTTACATTGAACCTTATGGGAAAATTTGATTCGGGTCGCGACCAATTCAGTTTGCGACCAGAGTCATGGAACGAATTAAGTTCGTGACCCAAGGTACCACTGTATCTTGCTTCAGACACATTATGCAAAGCTCTGTGGATAAATGTATAATGCTGGGAAAGGTTAAGAAAAGAGAAGACGATGACCAACCTCAAGGTGGATGGATTTGATTGCAGCAGCAATGGATGAATCATGGGAAGACCTGAAGAACCAGAATGGAGATAAATTGTCCTGGGGAAAATGTATGTATGGGGTCACTAAGAGTCAACATTGACTTGATACCACATAATTAATCAACTCTCATTGTTGGATTGAAATGAATGTTTCGAATCCATTTTTCCTCCAAAAATGATACACATCTCATATTTTTATGGCAAAGAACTATTTGTTTTATTAGCATTTGGGTTATGATAATGAGAAATCTCCAGTCTCTCCTATTTTGGGGTGGGGGGGTGGGGGTAGGGGGAGAAAAGATTACATTTTATTAAGTTTGAAGTCCTTCTCCAAATTGGCACCCTGTAGCTACCCAACATGAGAATTGTGGAAGTTGAAGTCCCAGTGCATCTTCATGATAACAACAATAGTAATCATCATCACCATCACCATCACCATTTATTTAAATCATATGCCACCTGACTCCCAATTACTCTGGGCAGTTTACAAAGTATTAAAAGCATTTAAAAAACAAAGAAACAACACATTTAAAAAAACACACACAAAAAACACCACAAAAGAAACAAAGATGGCTGAGAATAAACCTGGATAGGAACTAAGAAAAAAAGAAAAGTGGTGTCAATCATTCTTGCCAAAGACCTGGGCAAAGAGCAACATCTTCAGGGTCTTTTGAAATACCATTGGGGCCTTTCGACTCTCTGGGGGAACCTCATTCCAGAGGGCAAGCACTACAGCAGAGAAGGCACACTTCCAGGGTCCCAGTAGATGGCATTGTTAATCAAAGGAAGCTGGAGTGTGCCAAACTGGCCAAATCAGAGACAGGCAGTCCTTCAGGTAATGAGGCCCTATGTCATGTAGGGCTTTAGAGGTAGTGACAAGCATCATGAATCACACCCAGAAGCAAACTGGCAACCACTGCAGCTTGCAAAGCAGAGTTGTGACATAGCATACAGAGGCATGCCCATCACTGCCCGCACTGCTGCATTCTGGACCAGCTGAAGCTTGCAGGTGGCCTTCAAGGGCAGCTTTGTGTAGAGCACATTGCAGTAGTCAAGCCATGAAGCTACCAGGGCACAAGTGACTATCTGAAGGGCCCCCCAACCCAGGAAAGGGTGCAACTGGCACACCAGATGAAGCTGTGCAAAGGCCTTCCTGGTGATGCAAAATTAGCAAAGGTGGAGAGCTGTTATTTTAAAATTACATGCTGATCACCTTGAAAAAATAGAGGGCCTAAACTTCTGGTTTAAATGTCAGTAACAGGTTGCTTGCTCAGTGTCTGAACAGACTGTACTGTCCTCTGACCCAAATCTGTTATCTCTGTTGTCTCTGTTAACTGTTGTATTCACTCTTATGATTTGCTATCAAAGGAAGAACTATGCTGAGAATTCTGCCCCGTAAATAAATACGGTGACCAAGGCAGAGACTGAGAACATCTGCTGACTACATTTTCTTAATATGTTGCACAGAAAGGACAGAAATTATGGAAAGAAAGAGGATGTGAAAGGCATATCCATCCTACATTAAATAAAGCCTGATCCCCTTCTCTTTTATATTTTATATATTTGACATGAATCTGTAAGCAGGGACTGATTTTCTTCTATCCATGTAGGTATGTTATCTACTTATTTATCTCCAAATCATACAAAAAGCAAATTGTTTCTTTCTGAAATTTTAATCAACTAAAAAGTTCTTAGAAACCTGAAAGCTTGAACATTATTCTTCAGTTGGCTAATGACAAACTGACTTAATTCCATGGATGGATGCAATCACCAGGATTCAACCCTAATCCTAAATTTACCTTTTTCTATGAACGAATTTAGATTAATTTTTTAATTTATACCCACCCTATTTTATGTAACATACAAATGTTAAAGACAGCAAATGAAGAGCTATGGCTTCTAAAGAAACTGTAGAATTAAAAAGCTGGAAGCCTTTTCAAGACTGACTACATCACATCACGGGTTTTTAAGCATTTCCTTCTACAGCAGAACTGGGAGGACTTAAAGTAAGCACAGTGTTGGTTTTATGGCAACATACTAACATAGTTGTCCTTCTGTCAACTAGATCCTCTGCTTTTTTGTTGTTGTTTAGTCGTTAAGTCGTGTCCGACTCTTCGTGACCCCATGAACCATATTGCGCCAGGCCTTCCTGTCCTTCACTGCCTCCCTGAGTTTGCTCAGTTTCATGCTCATTGCTTCAGTGATGCTATCTAACCATCTCATCCTCTGCCGTCCTCTTCTCCTTTTGCCTTCAATCTTTCCCAGCATCAGGGTCTTCTCCAAAGAGATCTCTCTTCGCATTAGGTGGCCAAAATATCTGAGCTTGAGCTTCATTATCGATCCTTCCAATGAGCAATCAGGGTTGATTTCCTTTAAGATTGACTGGTTTGACCTCCTAGCAGTCCAGGGGACTCTCAAGAGTCTTCTCCAGCACCACAGTTCAAAGGCATCAATTCTTCGGCGCTCGGCCTTTTTTATGGTCCAGCTCTCACAGCCATACATTACTACTGGAAAAACCATAGCTTTGACTATGCGGATCTTTGTCGGCAAGGTGACGTCTCTGCTTTTTAATATGCTATCTAGGCTTGCCATAGCTTTCCTCCCAAGGAGCAAGCGTCTTTTAATTTCATGGCTGCAGTCTCCGTCTGCGGTGATCTTGGAGCCCAAATAAATGAAGTCTGTTACTGCTTCCATTTCTACCCCTTCTATTTGCCAGGAATTGATGGGTCCAGATGCCATGATCTTAGTTTTTTTAATGTTGAGTTTCAAGCCAGCTTTTGCACTCTCCTCTTTCACCCTCATCAAGAGGCTCTTTAGTTCTTCTTCACTTTCTGCCATTAGGGTGGTATCGTCCGCATATCTGAGGTTGTTGATGATTCTCCCTGCAATCTTAATTCCGGCTTGTGATTCTTCCAGCCTGGCATTTCTCATGATGTACTCTGCATATAGGTTAAATAAGCAGGGTGACAGTATACAGCCTTGTCGTACACCTTTCCCTATTTTGAACCAATCGGTTGTTCCGTGACCGGTTCTAACTGTTGCTTCTTGGCCCGCATACAGATTTCTCAGGAGACAGGTAAGGTGGTCTGGTATTCCCATCTCTTTAAGAATTTGCCACAGTTTGTTGTGATCCACACAATCAAAGGCTTTTGCATAGTCAATGAAGCAGAAGTAGATATTTTTCTGGAACTCTCGTGCTTTCTCCATGATCCAGCGAATGTTGGCGATTTGATCTCTAGTTCCTCTGCCTGTTCGAAACCCAGCTTGTACATCCGGTAGTTCTCGGTTCATATATTGCTGAAGCCTAGCTTGTAGGATTTTGAGCATAACCTTGCTAGCATGTGAAATGAGTGCAATTGTGCGATAGTTTGAGCATTCTTTGGCGTTGCCCTTCTTTGGAATTGGAACGTAAACTGACCTTTTCCAATCCCGTGGCCACTGTTGCGTTTTCCAAACTTGCTGGCATATTGAGTGCAGCACTTTAACACCATCATCTTTTAGTATTTTAAATAACTCAGCTGGAATCCTGTCATCTCCACTAGCTTTGTTGTTAGCAATGCTTCCTAAGGCCCACTTGACTTCACTCTCTAGGTTGTCTGGCTCAAGGTCAGTGATCACACCAGCGTGGACATCAGGGACATTAAGATCTTTCTTGTATAGTTCTTCTGTGTATTCTTGCCACCTCTTCTTAATCTCTTCTGCTTCTGTTAGGTCCCTGCCTTTTTTGTCCTTTATCATGCCCATCTTTGCACTAAACGTTCCTTTCATATCTCCAATTTTCTTGAAGAGATCTCTAGTCTTCCCCATTCTATTGTTTTCCTCAATTTCTTTGCATTGTTCATTTAAGAAGGCCTTCTTATCTCTCCTGGCTATTCTCTGGAAATCTGCATTCAGCTGCTTATATCTTTCCCTTTCACCCTTGCTTTTCGCATTCCTTCTTTCCACAGCTATTTGTAAAGCCTCATCAGACAGCCATTTTGCTTTCTTGCATTTCTTTTTCTTTGGGATGGTTTTAGTTGCTGCCTCCTGTACAATGTTACGGACCTCCGTCCATAGTTCTTCAGGCACTCTGTCTACCAAATCTAATCCTCTAAATCTATTCATCACCTTCACTGTGTACTCACAAGGAATATGATCTAAGTCATACCTGAGTGGTCTAGTGGTTTTCCCTACATTCTTCAATTTAAGCCTAAATTTTGCAGTAAGAAGCTCATGATCTGAGCCACAGTCAGCTCCTGGTCTTGTTTTTGCTGTCTGTATAGAGCTTCTCCATCTTTGGCTGCAAAGTATATAATCAATCTGGTTTCGGTATTGACCATCTGGTGATGTCCATGTGTAGAGTCGTCTCTTGTGTTGTTGGAAAAGAGTGTTTGCTATGACTAGCTTGTTCTCTTGACAGAACTCTATTAGCCTTTGCCCTGCTTCATTTTGTACTCCAAGGCCAAATTTGCCTGTTATTCCGATTACTCCTTGACTTCCTACTTTAGCATTCCAATCCCCTATGATGAAAAGGACATCTTTTTTGGTGCTAGTTCTAGAAGGTGTTGTAGGTCTTCATAGAAGCGGTCAACTTCAGCTTCTTCAGCATCAGTGGTTGGGGCATAGACTTGGATGACTGTGATATTGAATGGTTTGCCTTGGATACGCACTGAGATCATTCTGTCGTTTTTGAGGTTGTACCCCATTACTGCCTTTCCCACTCTCTTATTCACTATGAGTGCAACTCCATTTCTTCTAAGGGTTTCTTGCCCACAGTAGTAGATATAATGGTCACCCGAATTAAATTCACCCATTCCCGTCCATTTCAGTTCGCTGATTCCCAAGATGTCGACGTTCAATCTTGTCATCTCATGTTTGACCACATCCAGCTTGCCTTGGTTCATAGATCTTACATTCCAGGTACCTATACAATATTGTTCTTTACAGCATCGGACCTTCTTTTCGCTTCCAGATACATCCACAGCTGAACGTCCTTTCGGCTTTGGCCCAGCCGCTTCACTCTTTCTGGAGCTACTTGGAAATGCCCTCCGCTCTTCCCCAGTAGCATATTGGACACCTTCCGACCTGAGGGGCTCATCTTCCGGCATCATATCTTTTAGCCTTTTAACATTGTCCATGGGGTTTTCTTGGCAAGGATACTGGAGTGGGTTGCCATTTCCTTCTCCAGTGGACCACATTTTGTCAGAACTCTCTGTCATGACCTGTCCGTCTTGGGTGGCCCTGCACAGTATAGCTCATGGCTTCACTGAGTTACGCAAGCCCCTTCGCCACGACAAGGCAGTGATCCATGAAGGGGAGATCCTCTGCTTAGAGAATGCTATACTTCATGGCAGATCACATGCTTTGCATCTAAAGGTCCTCAGGTTAAATTCTTTGCATGTCCAAGTACAACTGGGAAAACCTCATGCCAGAAACCCTGGAGAGCTGCTGCCAGTCAGTGTAAGTAATACTGAGCAGAACAGTCAATTGCCTGGGTCGGAGCATGGCTGCTGCACTCTTAAGCTGATCCTGTCCTGTGATGATGCTGGCTTAACTTTGAACTGGTTAGAGAAAAACCTCTCTAGACTAAAATAGTTTGGCAACAGCCTGCAAAACATTTAATCCAGACTACAGACTACCACAGGGGATGCGGTGGCACAGCGGCTTAATGACGCTGAAAGTTGCCGGCCAGAAATGGTCGACGCTTCAGCGGTTCGAGTCCAGCCTTCGCGTTAAACAGGGTGAGCTCCTGTTTCCTCCCCAGTTCCTGTCAACCCAACAGGTCGAAAACTCACGTGAGTAGATAAATGGGTACTCTCACTCCGGTGGGAGGAAAAATGCTGGCGGTGCCTTGCAAAAAGGAGTTGGGAGCAGTTGCTGGTAAGCGCAAAAAACCGCACACGCCCAAAAAGGGCGCGAAGCAACGGAAACCCGCCTCCTGCATTCGCCAGCTGGGCTCTGCCCTAGGAAGGAGGCTGTGGCAAACCACTTCCGAAAAACAATTGCCTTGAAAACTGCAAGGACTCGTCTAAGCAGTCACTGCAGGGTCAGCAATGACTGAGCGCAGACCAAAAAAAAAAAAAACAGACTACCACAGCTTCCCATTAGACAATTCCTCTGCTGTAGTACCCTTTCAACTTAATGTTCCAGGAAAACAACTGTCAGTTACATTTATTTATACAAAGTTAAACAACCAAAATGTGTGTATATGCAGGGACAAAAAACAGCTTTAAAATAAAAATGCCTTTCTTCCATTTTCCTAATTTACCTTAATAAGGTTTGTTGCAGCTATTGTTCAAAAAAAAAAAAAAAGCAAGAGCTCAGTGGTTATAACACTTGCCTGACATGTGGAATGTCACTGCTTCAAAATCCAGCAGAAACAATAAAAAAATGCTATTTTTCATTTCCTGAACTACCTACATGTTTTCTCTCTATATATATAAGTCCACTGGGGCAATATTTCATTGTTTTTCCAGTCACTTGAGATAGAAGCATGTCATAGTTGAAAAATGTTTTAAATGGTGTTATGGTGGACTTCCATACATAAATACACAAATAAAAATGGGAAAAAGTAGAGCACTCAGGAAAAGAAAAATAGTAACTAAAAAAAATCTGCCAGGTTTCAAACCAGCAACATTCTATACATCAGGCAAATGTTATAACAGCTATGCTACTGAGGTTCCTATTTCTTAAAATACCTGCAGCATATCTTATTTAGAGAACCACAAAGCAGCGATCACTGACTTATAGTAAGTGATGGGTTATTCCTACCATTCTGTGCAGTAGCCAATCAATGTGCAGAAGTTTGCCTAGAACAAAATAATGCACAACATGCAAACTGGATAACAAAGTCAGAGCCAGCATAAAATGGGTGCGTACTACTTTCAACTTAGAGCAGAAACCATGGAGAGAAATCATATTTGCGGTGGTCTGGAGGTAACTGGAAGATGATGAGGTCTAATTGTACTCTTCAAATGGATGGTGGCTTATACTCATGATAGGCCAGCCTGCCATGGGGATATGCCCTTGATATAAAGTAAGGCCTAATTATGATAAAGAAAAAGAGCCCATTTTCATGCAACTGAAAAAAAGTGTTAATATGTCTTTGCCAAGGCATTAAATCAGAGTTATGCAGCCAACAAAAATAAAGCAAAATAAAAGGTTCACTAATGAAATGCACAAGGACCAACCTATTGACACCAAAGTAATATAAGTACTCATAAAGTCATTGGGGAATATTTAATCTTAAGTGTGAATGGCCAGCCCAAGGATATCTAATGCTTTGAACCTACAAAAATGTCATCTAAACGCACTACCATGATTTAGAATTCCTTCTGCTGTACCATTTAAGCAAGTTTCCAGAATACTTTCCAGTGTTGATTGTGTCCAAAGGGGGTCATTTTTATGTGCATTTCCAGAGGTTGAAACTGAATGTAATATATGTTCTGGAGAAATATACAGCACAGGAAATAGCTGATTTTCAACACCAAAAATTAGAAATCTTTCAAGGTTGCTTTCATTCCAGCTGCCTGAAGGAAAATATCTTCTTGTTTCATTTGAAAAGGTTAGTTGCAGGTGAGGGAAACTTCATAGAGTAGACTTTATCAGCCGTACAAAAACCCTCTGCAGTTGGACATTTTCCAATAAGTATTTTACAAAAGACTTGCACTTGGTGTGTCTTATGCATTAGAAATTAGCTGCTACTGCCACCCCGTCAAGCTAATGAACTAATGAAACTGAGGATATGAGCTCACCAGCAGGACTTGCATCAGCAAAAGCAGCTCCTGCTGTTTCTTTCAATAGTGCAGTTAGGTCATTTTAGACTCTGGGCTTAATAGTCTTAGAGAGTTTCTTTGGATGGCACTGCACATGCTGCAAAATATAGGATACAACCATGTTGGTTGATTTCTGCAGTTGGCCTGGAATTTTACTCAATGCCTCTGGTAGAAAAATGTCTGGAGTTAATATCTAAGGACATCGCTTGCCAAGCAGGTGTGTGAAAGTGATGATGGTGACCAATAGGCTGTAGGTCAATCTGTTTCTGGGAAAGGGGGCTGCTGTTTTCACACGGGGGAGGGAGAGGGGGAAAGGCAGGCAGGTGGGCAGAATCACAAATCTGCACTCAACAACCTATATAGTAACAGACGCCTTGCATCTCTCTCCTTGCTAAATAACAAGAGCCCCAAGGAAGTAAAGTGAGGCTGTAGAATAGCATAGCATTTTGAGAATAATCAGAATGGAATGAAACCATGTTTCTTTTTCATAGCTTTTCAGCCTCTCCTTTTGGTATGATACAGTCTTTGAGCTGAACTCTGAGAAAAGCAGAGTGTCTATATCCAGAAGAAGGGTGAAATTTGTTTTTATGTAAACCTATTGTGTGTGTATGTATGTATGTGTGTGTATATGTATGTATATATATATCTGGTGTGCGTGTGTGTCTGTGTGTGTGTGTGTATGTGTATACACACACACACACACTCACACACACAATATATTATATTCTTCCTTTTACCTGTGAGCTTAAGGCAGCATACATGAGGGGTCTCCCCTCATTTTATCCTCACAACAATAACACTGTCAAGTAGGTTGGGCTAAGATACAAAGAGCTCCACAGTAAATTTAGCTGCCCAGGTCCAAGTCCAACACCTATGACCACCACACTACACTGATTGGTTGAAATTTCACCTCTCTGTTTCTGGAATGGTTTTCAAAGATGTTTTTGTTTTTAATTAACAAAGAAAAGGATACACCCATCCATGCATTTACAATGCTTTTAGAATATTCAGTTATCTGATCTTCCCGGGTTAATTAGGCCAAGACTACTGAGTCTCCAATAGTGCTATGTTTCTCCATTTTAGAGAAATAAGTGCAACTTGCAATGACAATATGAGCTGCCTGTTTTCTGGCACAAATCTCTTTTATTGGCTTAAGTTTTTTTGCACCCATGTAACTCCCTTTGTTTCTTTAGCACCTGGTTACCCAGCAAACTATAAACACAACAGCAACAATGAGCAAACAGGATGGAACAAAAAGAGACGGGGTTGGATTAAAAAGCCATAACCTAAACAGGCATTCAGTTCAGTCTGTGGGTATTAACACTCTATCTAGGTGCTGTAAAAGCACCAACTCACTGCTGGTATGACATTTAATTGAATAAGAAAGGCCACAACAACCAATAAGGGGAAACCATACTTATAACCTTCATATCAAGTCATTTTTTTTACATTTCTGATAAAGAGATCAGGTCTATCCAATCTTACCAAGTCAGCTTCCCCTCTCAAGGCACTTGACCTTTTTCCTCATTACACTGTGTGCTCAGCACATTCTACCAGCCAATTTGCATGCTGTCTTTTCATTCCCACAGTGAGGTTAAATAGGACTGGTTGATACTACTACTAAGGTTGACAGCCTTGAAACCCTAATCTAATAAAATATGGAATATGTGAAGTATGAATTTGGGAGGGTGAATGAATGAGGTTACAGCTAATTATGTTGATAGCTGGGGGCTATTGCCTGATTGCCAATTGGGAATAAAAGCTTTTTTAACACCTGCATCGAGATGTTACCAAAAAGTTACAGCACTCATACTGAAGGCAAATCAGGTTCATGGGAATAAGTGTTCCACTATCTTCAGCCCTGAATAGATCACCTTTGGTCAGTTCTGGTGACTACAGTTTCAAAGGAGAAGTGACACATGGAAGCACCTTCAGAAAAGAGCTACCAAGGGAGTGGAAACCAAGCCATATGAGGAATGATTAAGGGATCTGGGTATGTTTAACCTACAGAAGAGATAAATGAGGGGAGATGCTGTATACAGTCTTCAAATGTCTGTGGCTTATCATACAGAAGAGTGGCCAGTTAAAAATAGCCTGTCTGGCTGGGAGTTGACCAAAGTGCCTCTCCATGTACTGTGATAAATCTAGATACTCCAGAAGAGGCTCCCCAAAATCTCTTCCAGTGCTGCTGATTATTGATGGGGACAAACTGATCTTCCAACAAACTGCAGTGTCTTTCTGATGATGCCAAATTCTTACCTATTCCTATTCTGCTTGATGTACATGATAATCAGTTTATGTCTCTTCCTTCTGCTGTAGGTCCACTAGAAAATCTTCAGAACTCAATGTGTGAGAGGGGATAGGCGTTACCAGTATGCCCACACCCTGGAAGTCCTTGGGGGGGCCTGGAAGTCTTGGAGGTTCTAGAAACCCAGGTGATCATTGCCAGAGACAGAAGTGGTGATTCCAGTGGGGGCCAGTACAGTCTGCAGAGCTGGTGGGCCAAGGAGTCATTGTGGAGGCTGATGTGGAGACCATGATGACATGGGAAGGTTTGTGGAGAGGAAGTTTGCTGCTCAGTGCAGCGTGGCCTCCCCTCAGCTGGACATCGCAAGGCTTGTGGAATAGCATGGCTTAGATCTGTTGCCCCAGCAACAGCCCCACCTGGCATCTGCCATCCCCCTGAGATCTGCCCAGACTGGGTTAGAAATGTTGGGTCTAAGTTGGAAATGTTGGTTTCCTGGATCTCTAGGGGGCTGTTTGCTTGATGTGAAGGAACTCAAGGAACATCCTGAAGTAGGGCAGGAGGAGCTGAATCAGCAGAGGCATAGTCAAAGTCTGTTTACTCCAACTGGAGGTCGATGGTTGCTTAGGCCTGGTGCCCTTTCAGCCTCGGCAGCAGCCTGTTGAGGCCTTTCTGCTGGACCTGGGTTTTGTTAGACAGCCAACCAGTTGCAATTTTAACTGAATGGTAGTGGGTGAGGCTTGGGGTTTGATGGGGCCTGTGGTGGAGCTTGCTTCAGCAGCTAGGTACCATAGCTGGTTAGCTGCTGAGTACCTTGAGGCAAGAGCAATCCAGGAGGGGAGAGCTAGGGTTGGAGGGAACTGGGGGGTGAAGACAGGGCAGGCAGTATCATCAAGGTCATGATGGGCTGGGATAGATATGGTGGGAATTTGAGGGTGGGCTGCACTCAAGAACATTCAGGCTTCTATCTGAGAGTTGTCCCATCATCTAGCCTTCAGTAGTTTATGGATCCTCTGAATCTAGTTAAACCCCTGAAACTAGTTTATTGGATCCTCAGTGGCCCTGGGCTTCAACTATGTTTTTGAATGAGGGTCAGTTTTTAATAAATCTGCACACACACACACCCCAAGGTGGTCACACATGCCCTGGTCACCTCATAAGTATATGATTGCAATGCGCTCTACCTGGAGCTTCCCTTGAAGATTACTTGGAAGCTACAGCCAGATGTGTCCAGCTTCAGATAGTTATGCATTAATAGAAACCTAGATGTGAGATTGCATTTTGTTTTAGAAAACCATACTTGTCAGTATCGCTTAAATTTACCTTAGTATTTGGAAACTACCATAAACCTCAGGACTGCAAAATAAATGGGAAGGATGATAAAAATAACGATAATCCAGAATAAGTTTATAGCAATCCATAGAGTTATTAGAAGTTGACCTTGATACAACCTAGGGCAGATTTGATGTATGGAGCTCCTCACTATCCCATATAGCTCTTATATTTATGTATAATTGGAGATTGCAGATGAGCTCAAATGACAGCCAGCCCAGCTGCACCTGCCACTAGGACATTTATATTTTGTTCCTGGCATGCTCTCTGTTACCAGGCCTTGGCCATTTGCCCTTTTAGATGACCCAAACTGCCAAGATGGTCATGCAGAGAGTCTCCACAATTTCAGCAAACCATATTTCTTTATTCTTCAGTTAACTTGACACGTACATGCAAAGATAATCATGTGGACAGAATGTAGGCCAGCCAAAGCTCATCATCACCCTGCACCCACCCATCTAGGATGTCCACAGTAGGCTGACCCCTCCCTTGACACATCTGTCTTAAAGTCACAGTGCTTAAAAACAACCACACTACACTTTTCTGTTCAATTTCTGGGATACAGTTTTGCTGAATCTCTATGCAGAATATTTTTTGTTGCTTTCAAGGTTGCTAAATCATCAATGACAGCAGTAGCAGCATTTCTTTGCTTGGCCAGTTTATTCTCCCCAGAAAAGATCAAATGGTTCAGTCTCTTCTCCTCAGCTGTTGGCCATAAGCAGTTCTTTAAAAGCTTAACTACACTAAAATGCTGTTTTCCAACAGCTAGGAGCCCTCATTAACATGCTATCCTCCAGGCCTTGAGTTGATGAAATGGGATGCTGGCATTAATTATGCTGTCCTGACTGCTTACCTCAATAAAGAGGAAGATTGGAGCTGGTGCTGTCCTCAGTGCTTCTGTCTTTTTGTTTACATAATGGTTTCGGAATATTTGCTTCAAGGCCACAGAGGTTTAGACTTCTCCTAATACCCTGTAATACTCCCCTTACTTCACTGTTAAGGGACAGGAAAGCAGAGAAGTCCTTGGTGCTCTCTGAGCTTGGTGTTCAGAGAGCACCAAGGACTCCACAGTTCAACACTGAACTACATATATTCTTTCCTGTTAGAAGCAGAGAACTATCTACAGCAGTGTTTCTCAACCTTAGGAACTCTAAGGTATGTGGACTTCAACTCCCAGAATACCCCAGGCAGCCATGCTGGCTGGGGAATTCTAGGAGTTGAAGTCCACACACCTTAGAGTTGTCAAGACTGAGAAACACTGATCTACAGAGTAAGAGCGCTTTACATATTTTTATTACTACCAGATTTATTTTGTTTCTTTCCCCCTTTTAATAAGCTGAATCTGGCATATTGCATCTATCCTGGATCCATATCTATCTCTGGGTCTGCTTAAACTGGGAGGGGCCTTGGGCTTCTTACACAATTGCCCCCATGTGAGCTATTAAAGTTACAACTTAAAATCCTGTCCTTGTAATAATCCCTTGCTTTGTCGAAGCTGCCCCTGAGTCAGGAACCAACCTTTCCTTGTATTACTCTGGACTTAGTTCCTCAACTTTGGCTCAGTCCCAGGCTCTGAACTCACCACTGACAGTTGCTGTGGCACAGGAAGATTTTTTCGTTGGCTGGAATGTTCTGTTTGTTTGTGTTGCTCTAGACATCTCAGTTTCCTCCATTGTCCTGCTGAAAGGAGGATTGCTTCATATTATGGGGCAGAGAAAAATACACCTATATTTTTGGTGCAATGGATTATTGTGCTTCACTCATGATCCAATAAGTGCTGCTGAGAAAGTGAATTAGGTGAGCTCCTCCAACTTATTCCTTTATCAGCTATGAAGTAGTATGAGCACATACTTCTTTGCATTCTTCATTTTCCCTTCGCATCTCCACAGGGGTATAATGCTCAAGGTCAAAACTAGTATATGAACCACTTTTCTGTGATTATCATAGGCTACAACCACTTCTTTTTTTTGAAAGAGCACATCTAACACTACTTTGGGTAGAGTTTATGGATGATGCAATGAGAACAGGCTGGGGAGTGATTTGCTAACATGTGGCTCCGTATTTGTTGAAGAAGAGAGGAACATACATTTTCTTGGCCATTAAAAATTGGATAAATGTTTAGACAAGATCTCAGAAACAGCTTCCAAGGTCTGCTGGGGATGATCTCTCATATTTCTTGGCATCCCAAATGGAAATGAAGCAGTTTCAATGTCATACTTATTTCTACCCTTCAAGTTTACCTCCCTTCTCAGCAAGCAAGCAAACAAGAGAAATTGAATTTACCTAAAATAATGGAAAAATAGCAGGAATGTCAGTGACCTTACAAGTGGGAAAGTAATTTTGAGCAACAAGTGGAGTCCAGTTACCCTTGTCTACAAGTTAAATGTGGTGGACACTAAAAAAATGCAGCTTGTTTATAGGCAACAATAGAATCAAGGTAGAGCTAAGTTCAAAACTAAACTGAAGACTGAAACTACTTGAATCTGATGCTTGTACTTTTACAGAAAAAGAGAGGCCCCTGTTTCAATCTTGAGACATGACATTTGAACTCTGGCCTGCTATGGAATGGAGCCCAAGGTGCAGAGTTCTGCTTTGAATCACATTCTACATAAATCAGAAACAGATTAGCAAAAAGGAAAAGGTACAGATTCAGTAGGACCTCTTTCAGCCTATAGTCAACACAGGAACTCTTCAGGCCATTAAGGTTTACACACTGTAAAGGAAACAAAATGAGATGTGTGATAAACAGGAGAACAATTCTAAATTGGCCTATTACATTATAAAGTCACTATAAGGAAACTGAGTCCCTCCTACAGTTGCTTAATTTTTGGTTAAGCTTTATTAAATTTTATTGGACCAAAAATATTAGCAGAAAAATGGGTGCAAAAATTGTAGTGCAAGACTATATTGAAAAAGAAATCCCAAAGAGTGGGGAAAATGCAGTAACAGCCTCTTCCCAGGAGCCATAACATTTCATGGTGTGTTTTCTAAGCAAGGCTTGCTGTAATTCAAGCCTAGAGGATAACTTTCTCTGACACTGGGGGAACAGGGCAGGACCAAATGAAGACCTAAAAAAATGGGGGGAGCACTTCATCAAAAGGAAACTCCAGGAGAAAGATACTCTGTATACTTGGAGAGATGATATCCTGGAAACAAAAAGAAAAAGAAATTATGTGCATGCATAATCAATTCTTCTTTTTGCTGATGATATTCAGGACCATGATATAGCAGATAAACATGAACATACCTTTATTTTTAAAAGATGTAGACCTAATTTACAAATGCATGAATAGATCAGAAACCCTTACTGAAATCCAGTGAACATCAATGCATGTTATAGGCATAAAATGTTTTGGAACACAAATGTCTTCTCCAAATTGTATATGGGCTGCAAGACAATTTAAGATTTAAATTTTCCAGTTATGTTTATTCTGTTGTTTCCAATGGAAATCTATGCCTGGAAATGGTTTTAGAACTTCAGACACCAAATGACCAGAAGGCTTTCCAATCAGTTCTTTAGCAACAGGAAATCTCAGGGGTCATCTTCAGAAAGACCTGTCCTGTTATTTCCCATTCAGAGCTAACTGCAAGGAAATACTTGAGGTCTGTACTAATTCTTCAAGGAATCTTGTCTAAATTAAACTTACAATATCCTTTAACAACACCAGGCGCTGATTTAGCACTAAAAAAACTTTCCTAGATGGCACTGTCATTAGCACACTGGTGGCACCAAACTCTGGACCTTTCCTGATGATTTCATTTGTAAGTTAAATATAATGAAAGATACGCTGGACTTTGAGAGATACCATGTGCATCTTTCTGGTGACTGGGGATTGTATTTTAATTTGTTTTAATTTTGTTGGCCTTGAAAAGCTGTAAAAGGCATGGATAGCAAAACTAGGACATCATTGGATTGAGCGGTGAAAGTGGGGGATGGGTGGCTACCTGGATGTTTGATTTGTGGGGAGGGGTTCAGGTGCCCTTAAGGATCCATTTATCTTAAAGTGTCCACTCCTCCAAGAAAAAAGGCCAAAAGTCTTAACTGTATTCATTGTGTGTTTCTGAGTACTTTGTAGGCTGCCGGACAAGTGCCATGTCCAATGGCCTTGGTGTCAAGTAGGAGTCTCTCAGCACTATCTTCTGAAATCATGTCTCCAAGCTGGAGCCTTTGAAAAATAGCAACTCCAAGTTCTATCCCAGGTAGGCAGTTCAGATAATTAGCATGAACGCTAATACTGAAAACTTTTAAGCAGAAACAATAAGGACAAACTCCCCCTACCATCTAATTCCCAGTATAATTTGCCCTTCAAGTAGTCAATGTGGGTTTTGTATCAGATACAGGCTTGATTGTATTCAGTGCCAGCTGGTGTTCATCCCACCATGGATCCACTAGGAATGAAATACTGAAATGCTTTCATCTCTGTAGTAGGCAGAGTTACTTCTCATTAGAACAGTATAGATATGTTCAGCTTTATTAATAGGGTGAATGAACTAAGATTAATTGCCTTACCTCCATAAGTATTAATGTGTAGCAACATCCTTGCTCCTCTCATGACATTCCTTTTCACCTCTTCCTCCCTCAAGTGAATTGTTCTAGTGTTACAGCTGCAGAAATTGCTGAATCTGATTAGATTCTTTAAAGAGCTAGAACTTGCAGGCCCCAGTGAGTTGTCTGCAACTGCTATAGATCAGCACACCAAAAGCAGAATGTTAAAACATGCCTGCATTTTACCTAGACAAAATGTTGCATTCATCTTGCTTTCTAATCAGGCAGGCACTATCATGTTCCTTTTATGTCTCCGCTCTAGAAAGCAGCTGCAAGCTGTTACCGTATGACTAGAAGATCTTTTTGGAAACAGCTGAGTCAGGGCTGGATTCTATGGAAGATAAGTTTTTGACAGAGCATTTTAAGAGTGTCAGTGTATAGGTAAATAATCCCTTAGCTCAGGTAAGGAGGAATGAAGGGGAAAGCAGCCTCAGGAGGTCGGGAGACAGATTAAGAAACAAGGAGATTTTTTTTTCCCTCTGCTTGAATGGAACTTCATTCAACTGAATAGATCTCTGACCTGGAGCATTATCTGAAAGTAGCATGTATGGAGCATCGTCTCTTGTTACCATGGAGTCTCGTTGCTTCTACGGTCAAGGACTGAAAAGAATTCCTGGGAGATGAACTTCTGCTGGAGTGTTCCACCATGTATGTATTTTTCTTTGTAGAATAGCAGGAGTCAAATAGCAGGCACATTAATGCGGCTGCGGCCCATCTCTGTAAATTGCTAATAGCTAGGCACATACAAAGATGATGAGTGCAAGGAAACAGTTCAGTTCATTATATTCATTTAATTTGGGAGTCAGCCAAAAAGCCAAACAGCCTGTTTTCTTGCCCTAGCCAGCCCTCGTGTCTTCCATAAACTAGTGGAGAGAGGAAGCACTGTTTTCTTGTTGATCTGTTTATAAGCTTTTTTTCATCCTTTCTACGGTAAGCCCCCTCCCCAGATGAACAGCCCTGAAATTCTGGGGCTGAACTTTGTGAATCGCTCACCCCAGGATTAAACTTGCAAGCTTCTTCTGACTCTCACAGAGGGAAATTACTTAGTCTTACGTGAGGCGCTTTGGAATCTCCATGTTTATAGTGCTGTCTCCAAATTTTCGGCAGCCTGCAGCAGAGTAGTTCACTAATGAGCATTTCCCAGAGAAGGTTAGAAGAGGGTCAAGGTTTTAATTAAGAACACGGGGCCCTTTGACGGTACTGTTTTGACAAACAAATAACATTTGCTGAAAGTCCAGGCAGATAATAGGGTGAAAGAACAGTCACAGTATCTGTCTGACGCAAAGCCTTGTGGGTTGGAAAACCATTACAGTTCCTCTGAGAAACAACTCTAGCCATCCTAGATTATTTGGATTTGGTAGATAAAGGGCTGTTTCCGTTTTGCACAGCTGGGAAAGGTTGCTTGTGAAAGAAATGCAACAAAGGAAAGGCTATATTAAATGTTCAATATTTTATCTGTATTCATGATACATCTGGCCAAGTCTGAATTGAATGGAAACAGAGGTGGGAACCCTTGGGGGGAAGGGACAGTGTAAAAACTGACTTGGCAGATCCTCTCTTCCAAGAGTTTCCCAGTATGATTTGCTGCCACCAGTCAAAATAAACTTCCTAACATCTCCTAATCTGTCCTGGTGGGTAGATCTAACCAATAGACCCTCGTGGGGAGGGAGGGGGCAAGTAACACTGCATGTGCCATGATATCATCACACAAGTGATCTGTTACATACTTGCACCATTTGTGCAATGATATCCCAACAGGCACAATATCATTTTGATGTCACTATGATTTCCACAAGATGCCTCCATTTTTAGCCCTTCTAACAAGAACATCTCTCTGCAGTCCAGCAACAGGAAACCAGAAAGTAAAGTACTTTGGATCTTCCTACCCAAAACCCAGAAATGCAAAACATAATACACTTTGGGCCAATCCTGCAACACAAGAGGTAGCTGTGTGACCATGCAGGTATGGAAGTTTTTAGTAAGAAATGCATTTATTAAATCGATGAAGCCAAATGTAAAGATGCAAAACACAACTTACTGCAAAAGCAAAATATAGGGAAAACAAGAAACAGTTGCACACATAGAATTTCAAATAAAATCAACACAGTCTAGCTAAATTAGTAACTTATCCTCTTGAACAACCTGGGTTTCAATGTTCTCTCAGTATTCTCTCCAGTGCAGAATGAAGAGAAGGCTGGGTGAATGTGTGACAGAAATACTTTGGGTAAGATTGAGAGTGTGGGAGAGAGAGCAGAAACCCATTCTCTCTCACTCATCAACCAAAGGATTTCATGGGGCCTCCCATCCCATAGCAAAAATGAGCTACTTCAACCTAGTACATCCCAATTCTGGAGGCTATCAGACCCTCTTCCAATGCTGTTCTTTTCAAAGAATAGCTAATGCTTGTGTGAGAGATGAAACAGATGAGTGGATGTTAGCCCTTTGAGGTAGTCCCGACAAGAAGCACAACAATGAATACTAGCTCTATCTTTATTGTAAGGTTGCATTAACAGAATCTTCCAAGTCTGAAAGTATTCCTCCCCTCCTTTCCTTTTACTCTCTGCAAAACTAGGGAGGGTCCCTTCCCTCCCCTTCCCATGTCCCCTCTCCTTCTGTGGACTGAGATACATTTTACATTACAGTGCTGCAGTCTGTGGCTCTTCCTCCCTTCTCCCAAGGCCATTTCTACATACCATTACGTTGGATCAACTATTCCACCAACTTTGGGTAATTTATTTGTTGATGCTATTGCTGCAAAGACTATTATATCTGGACTATAACATTCTGGACATCCACTAGATGGCAGCAAAGAACGATTGAACGTTCCCTTTGCTGCCACTGAGTGGTGGCCTAGATTTTTGCAGACCAGCTATGGTAGCTCTAATTACTACTATTATTGCTACTGAACAACTTATGCTCTTAGCAGTCTTTACCAACCAGATCCCCTCTAAATATATACAATTATAAACTCCCAAAATTATTCTCAAATCCAAGCAAATGTTAGACCCATGTCAAGTATGTTCACTGGTGGTTAATGAGGCTGTGTTTCTCTAGAAACAAAAGTCTACTAATCTCCCCATGTCCTATCAGGTACCTGAGATTAAGGTTGCTGTATCTCATTTTAAATCTTATGTGTCTTCTGAGATGCTTTTACAGCACATTACAGCAATCAAATAGATGTGTTATCCAGACAAATAAGCTATCAACACCAAATCTGAAAGGGGGAAAAAAGTAACTGTTCCACAAGCAGGCATTAAACAAGAACATTAAAGCAGGCTTTTCAGTGCCATTAAAAAGAAAATGGATCAGGATGAAAACAGACAGCTGTGTGTGTATATGGGAGGTTGTGCATTTAGATTATTTCTCACATGTAATTAAATGTTGGGCTTGCTTATTATAAATATACTCAAGTGAAGGAAGTACTGTATTAGTTGCCTGTAAAATAATGTAGATATGCAGATTGAAAAGCAGCGACAACTCAAGTTTCATTGACTCCAATTACAATCAATAGAATTGAAAGTGGTTGTGCATTATCGTTTGGGGAGATCCCAAATGTTAGGGCCATGCAAACCATTTGCAAAGGAACATTCTCTGATAATGCAGGGAAAGCCTCAAAGCTAGCACGCCGGGTCTTCAAAAGGCTTCCCTGATGCTGCTTCATTTGCTTTCCAGTGTAACCTTCCAAATAGTTTGCTCAGCCCGACCAAACAGCATTTCAGTACAAAGGCTTTTCCTTAGGACGCTAAGAAAAAAAAGTTGGAAGTCTACCTGATAAGAAGCCTCTTGAACCTGCCACGTTATATGGAAAGACACACCCATGGATACACACCTAACTTCTTCCCATAACGATGGTCACATAAATGAGCAATTTTCCATCCAGTGATCAATCACATACACAAGGTTGGGCTTGCTGCGCCTTGTTCACGTTGTAGTGTGAAGATTGTTCTGAACTGTTTTCTAGAATAGTGCCATATGTCCAAAGTGCAATAAGCAATCAAGCTTCCTCCCTGCAGAGTTCAGATGAGCCATTCCGTTCATGCTCAGGTAGGCATGTACTTCTCTTCCTGAACAGATGCCTCATCACCACCTTTTGCTCTGCCACATAATTAAGCATCACCTTTCCCATACATTTACACAGTAACCTTCATGTTGTTGCATGAGTTACACATCAGTTACACATTAGGTTGTAACATTTCAAGACCCGTTAAAAACAAAATAGTGCCATTGTGACCACAAAATTACTGAATAACTGCATGCTCCCAAAGAAGAAATACCAGCCAGTTTAAAACTCTGTCATCCTTTGATCTGATTATTATTCTGGTCAGGATGCAGCACTGCTAGTCTTTCTTCGTTTTCCCATAAACATTGTCACTTGTCCTGGTCACTGGATGAGGAACAGGTTTATTAGCGTTTGTCCATCAATGCTTCCAGACTCCTGCTGTTCTAGCAGAACCACCTGTACACTGCACTAAAACTTTTCCTCTGTGGTTGAGCATCTTTTCAACCAGATCATCATGTATTTAGATCATAACTTTTTCTTTAAAATTCAGGCAAATAAACAATTCCCTCATCCAAGTCACCAGTGAAAATACTGAACAGCACAAGGCCCAGGACAGTACTCGATAGTTCCAGAAAGAAGCACTCTTGGGATATGGCCAATGGTGAAGCTATCTAACAGTAGTATCAGCTAGTCCATATTTTGCCATTTTATATAGGAGGATATCATAAGGCACTCTGTCTACGGCTTTGCTATGTCTACAGCATTCCTTCAGTCTGCTAAGCCAATAATTCTATCAAAGGAGGAAATCAGGTTAGTCTGGCATGATTTGTTTGCAACAAACCCATGATGGGTCCTGTTAACAGTAGCATGCCTATCCAAAGGCTCATACACACTCTGCTTGACAATCCATTTGAACACATTGCTCAATCTAATTGCAGTTTCCCCCAACCTTCCCATTTTTGAAGATTTGCTCTTCTCTGGTCTTCTGGGGCCTCACCAGCCCTCCAAAAGTTCTCAGAGATAACTGATGTTGCTTGCAGTCACCTTTGCCAGCTCCTTCAGTACCTGGGATGTAATCTATCTGGCCCTGGAGACCTGAATTAATATTAATTGTTTAAATTCTCTCTTACCCTCTCCTTGTGTATCCTAAGCTGCCTTCTTATTGAGAAAGGGATCAGAAATAGACGTATACAGGTGGGAATGGGATCTATCAGGACATCAAGCCATACAGTATATCTTTTCTGTCCCAACCAACCAACCTTGCAGGAATGTTCTTGACTAGGGTTACTGGCAGTCACCTTTGCCTTCCTTAAAGATAACAGAAGGAGTTGAAACGTAGCATTCCACTAATATCCCAGTTTTCCATTTTTCTTTTCCAAAAGATAATCAATGTTCTGAGACAACTGAGCACAATCAATACTCCATGGCTCCACCCCCATTTTTGTGAAGGAAGTACTACCTGCTTAGTTCCCCCTCCTCACACACACACACACATACACACAATATACATTCTTTTATACTTCTATAAAATTTGGAGTTCTCCAAACATATCTTCCTCTTCATTCTCAGTAGTGCTGTTTTAATTACAGTCCTGTTGGTATTCACTAGCTGAGTTTACAGCTACAGGAAGTGGTAAGTCTGCTACATCTGAGATGATTATTGCCTATGATGGCTAGGAATTTTGGATGTGGTAGCCCTAACACTCTAGAGAGCATCAGATTGGGAAAGATTATGCTTTTAGATGAAAGATACTAGCAACTCACCCTCTGTGGAGTCAGACAATTCTTTCAAGATAATACTACTTAGAGAAAACTATGTAATGAATGCTGTTCATCTCTCTTTACAAACAGTCATTGTGGCTCTGTGTATTGTTCTGCTTTTGGTTCAGAAACAGAATAGCAATCTGTTACTATTGTTCTGTTACAAATATATCTATACTATACTAACAGTTCTATATAACTGTTACAAATATCCTCTGGCCACAGAGGATATAACCATAGATAATATCTAGAGCAAATTAGTAAAACACTCCATTCCACATATTTGTTATCTCACACCTCCAAAACCATAAGGACTTGATGGGGAAAAAATAGTGTGAAGTCTCCTGGTGTTTAAGGAATTTCCCAGTATGCATCAAATTAATTTTTGTATACAGGAAATAGTGGTAGAAAACAGAAGACAAATGGAAGATTAAGTATGCTAACAGCTATCTTGCACATGAAATCAGCTCAAAATTAATTAATGGGTATACCTGGCTTGGGTATGAAAGGCAGAAGGTTATTTTTTTTTCATGTTTTTCATTTTAAAGGTTTTCTTTCTGCTTGCCCTACTCAATACACTTAAGGAAGCAATGAACCAAAGAGCCATCTATATATATGTAAAAAAAGACCTAAATAAATAAATATTTTATCAGTAACCCAAGGCATTTCCAGATTGTTCCCCATTTTTATTCAGTCATAAAAAAAGAAGAAGTGGAGAATAATCATATTTTA
Organism: Python bivittatus; assembly: GCF_059951505.1. NCBI lineage: Eukaryota > Metazoa > Chordata > Lepidosauria > Squamata > Pythonidae > Python > Python bivittatus. Next base: position 8,476,241 of record NW_028277035.1, on the reverse strand, counting down.
TAAGTGGGAACATCTCTCCCTCTCCAAAGTTTCTGGTGGAAGACTTACTTAGAATATGCTCCAGTTCCAGTCCCTAGAACTTCCAAACGGCAAGTATAAAATCACAGAGATGAAAAAGTCATGGAGTCAAGACAAATCGACAACAACACCATTCTTTATAGGCAGCCATTCTAGCTGTGCTTAAACACTTCTAATGATGGAACCCTACCACCTTTTGAGGTAGTCTGTTCTTTGGTCAAATAGTTTACACTGCTAGGAGGATTTCCTAATGATATATTTAATCTTTATAATTTTTTCACCATTAGATATGGCTACAACAATCCAAAGCCACAGAACTCAAATATTTTCTACAACCCATAAGCTTTCAAGTATGCCTTTTCTATGCTAAATAAGCTTAACCTTATTTTTTATTACTATTTTGGACACAATCCTTTTCATCAATATTCTATTTAAATTGTGTGTACAGAATTAGACTTAATGCAGCATGAGAGATCTGATCACAGCAGAATAGAGGAGGACCATCCAGTGGAAAGTAATGGAAAAGATCTCTTCCCAACGTACCAGGCAACTTCTCCTAAGCTGATGCCCTGGAAATGTGTTGCATCAACCCTCAGAATCCCTAGGCAGATTTGGAAAGGAGATCCAAGTTTAGTTGGAGTAAGGAGCTAAATGACCAACAGTGTGCATGGATGTAAAACAATTTCCTATGTTATGAGCCACAGAGAAACTGAAAAATAGTAAGGAAAAAATAATAGAAATAATCCAGAATATAGGTGATTCACAATGTGCTGACTGCCATAGGTTAACATATCGTACATTTGCAATGTAGCGCTTGTCACCAGAAAAGGCAATTGCTCTTTAAAAAGCTTTTTAAAATCTATAGTGGGGACCAAGACAGAAGCGTTATCTAAATTAGACAAGAAACATTCCTGAGCAAGTAAGAGGTGAAACAAACTGAGCAGCAGAAGGTGGAGCTAGTGGGACCCATGTGCCGAGAGACATGGTGTATGATGTGGCTTCTACTCAATTCTCCAGGTGGGGCAGGGGCATTGCTTCTCCTTGTGCTTAGTCCTTGATGCTTCTGGGCTTGCCAGATGCCTTCAGTGGGGCCCGGTTGCTCTGCTGCCACTTCTAAGTGTGGTGTCCTCCATCTTCAACTAAAGTCCAAATGGAAAGGGACTGTGTCCTTTGTGAAAAACCTGAGTGGCTGCTGCAAATTCCCATGTATAGGTTATGAAAGAAGCCAGATAGCTGCCCTCCTCTGTTATACAGCTAGTTTGCAAGAACTGGACTGAATTGGCTAGATAGCACACCTAGGCCAAGCAATAGAGGATTAGGGAGGGGGCAGTATTCTGGTCTCAGTGTAGGATTGCAGGAATAAAGCAAACATATTCATATTTTAAGCTCTCAGGCTACATGTCATGCCCTCAGGCTAGAGATTCTGTGCCTCCTTCTCTCCCTATCTCCCAGCTACATTTATAGTATACATTTTTGCTACTTACTGACCAACAGGAGGCAGAGTATGGCCAGTTTCATAGAACTCACCAGATACACATAGCCATTGTGATCCATTTTAGATCTTATAAAATCCAACTTCTTTTACTGGGAAGAGAACTGTCAGGCCATGGCACTTAGTTGATTATTTTATAGTGCGCTCTGCTTTATAAGCTGTAGTGGCCTGGATGTCAGCAAGCTTGTAGGAAGGATTATCATCTTTTATCATTTATCAAATACTATCGTTTTCACTCCTCAAACTCTCAGAAATAGTTTCAAGCTGATGCACAATGTTGCCACTGATCTGAAAAGGCTGGGAGTGAAACAATCTGAGCCACTCTTCCCTGGGAAGGAACTGCCAGGACACCCAGAGCCCAGGAGCAGGAGTTCCATCCAACATGGAAACAAGCTCGGTGCAAGTACCAGATTTCAAACCATTGACAAAATACTGATTTTGCTTCATTTTCAGCAGCCCAATAACTGAGTTGACTATAAATTGTCTTAACTGTGCAATGTAGCTCAGAGAGACTTGGAACTGCTTTCAGATCATCAAATAGTTCTCATGTGGAGATTCCCTGAAACTAAAAGATGCTTGCCTGTGGTTATTTAATTAGTTCATGGTGAAGGCAGGATTCAAACTAAATATCTTGATATATCGATCATTTTCTCAACTGCTATGCTACACCAATACATTTCTGAATTTATGAACTTTTAACAAATTCAAAGAAACATTTCTTAGTAGTATATTAATGTGGGTGAAGATAATCTCTGTAAGGGCAAAACTGTTCTCATGAAAATGTGCAGGACATGTATGGGTAAAGACAGTATTTTCTTTCAAAATACTCATAAGCAAAAAAAAGAACAGGAGCAGGCCTTGAAGAAGAAAACAGCCAAAAACTAGCTATGTCTGAATCAATGGAGTATTTTGTATTCTACATATGTCTCATGTGAAGCAGTCCTCCAGAATTATTGGTGGTTCCAAAATCTTCACAAGTTTTCACTTTGCAGAATTAAGGACTATTTGAACACTGGCCATTTTAGGATTTGTTCCACTTGGTGAATGCAAATAAAATACAGAAGATCTAGTAGGCTGAGAAATTCCCTCTCTTATGTGCCCCCTAAACAGAATCAGCTCATTAAAGCAACTAGGAAGATAACACAAGTTTGTTTCCCCAAATGCAAGACCATCTGTCTGCAAAGATTTCTCACGCCCCATCTGCAAGTTCTGGGCAGGGAACTACAACATTCACTACACTAGAAGAAATAGTAGAATGAATAAATAATAAAGGCCTTTTAGGGTAGCTATCGGGGGTATTATTTTACACACTGCTATCAAGTAAGAGGAATATGTTGTCTAACTCTGCTTTTGGTCTCAGAATAGATAACTGATTATAAGATGAAAGATTGGGGTCACAAAATGACATGTATTTATTTTAAAGATCCCCACTTTTAGTAAATAAGAGTTGGATGTCAGGTGAATGGAAGATCATCAGAAATAGATTAGCAAAGCAGGTTATATTCTTCTTTCTTGCAGAAATGAATCTGAAATAATAATTAAGAGTTGAGCTTCCATGCTAACACCAAAGACGGTTCATAGTTTCTGCACAAATAAGAGACAGCAACTCACATATATTTGCCTCCCATCATATATTCTGTGAATATGTTGGGAATGACATGCACTCCCAGCTGAAAATCATGCATCAGATATGCATCTTTGATCAATCCTTCCACATTCACTAAGAGAAAAGGAAAAGGTATCATACAAAATTTCTCCCTTGTATCTACAGACAAGTGGCCCATGTTGCACAATAGGCTTGCTTGGCATTTATGTGCGTGCTTTTGTTCTCTTAACAAATAGAATACTCATACACCTCTGTGAAAGGACTGAAAGGGAAGCAAAGGCCTTTCTCTCAAGCGCTGTGTTGCATGTGAGGGATAGACATTGTAGCCAAATGACTTGGAAAGTACCCATTTGGGAAAGTTGGTTGTATCAAATACAACAACTGGGAGATTTTGGATACTTTAATGCATTTACGGGATCTTCTAGGACTGTACTCTTCCAGGGAACTATGATGTCACTGAAGTCTTGAACCCTTTCAGACACTGGAGGTACCTGTCAGCCCTCCCAGGTAAACCAGACAGGAAACATGACCAGATGAGCTACTTCTACTTTATTGATAGGCTACATTAACAGAATATTGCAAATCTGAAAGTACAAATCTCCCGCTGTCCCTATTTATCACCTGATCGGTTAGGGCGGGTCTTTTCTAAATTTCTTTCTCTACCTATTACACAGCTGCAGGCTCCTCCCCCCCTTTTCTGATTGTTCCCTAGGCAGCATCTCTTCCCTTCGTCTTCCAAGGTCACCCTCACATTCCATTACATCACCCTCCCCTTCAGACTCATCCCTCTACCCTGAGTTCCCAGGGGAAACAGGCTATGGGCTGTGAGAATGAAATGCAACTGCATCGCTCTCCTCTTGGTAACTTCCCGAGATCATATGAGGCTTCCCATAAATCATCTATTCTAGTTGAGATGACAGCTGCCCCTCCCTCAGAAATCTATTGGTCTCCCCCCACCCAGTCCTGCATGCCTGATATGGAAGGAGTTGATTTGTTTCCCCCTACTCAATCTCTTGCTACTTCTGAGGCTCCCTCCACCCCATAGAAAAACTCCTGCTCGTTTTGGTCAGTGCCTGACTCCTGCAAGGCCAGTAGTTACCAAACTACTGGTAAAAGTTACAAAATTTTTGGTTTTCTGGGGTACTAGTCATGAAGATCTTGCACCAGTTGTGGTGCATGCATGTCCGTTGCTGCCTCCCATGTTCTTTCTGACTTAACCTTTCCAGTGTATCAAGTACTCAACCCACTTCCCTCTGAGTCTAGAGTCTAACACTGCCTCCAACTCATTCTCTTCCTCCCCATTTACTAGACTGAGGGAGTGCTGCCTCTGAACACAGAGGGCAGGGGGAAGCTTCCTTTACAAGCAAAGACCAATAGAGTACGGGATGAACCTTCATTGATGCTGGCAACTGCAAACAAAAGCCCACTTGGTTGCTTTGCTTAATCACTGGGAAAGGGCCAATAAATTTGAGTCCAGTTTCTTGGAAGGTCTCACAGAAGTTAGAAATTTTGTAGAAAAGCACACCAGATCCCCTTCTGCAATTCTGGCTACATGTATCTGCTGTATTTTTCTACATGGCCTTTGCTAGTTCAAGCTGTTCCTTTAAGAGGCTTTGGGCTGCTCGCCTCTCATGCAGGAAATCTGTGCTACGAGGGATGGTGCTTTCTTGCCTGGCTTTTGGCAAGAACTGTGGGTGGAATCCATAAGTAGCCTGAAATGGTGGCCTACCAATAGAGGAGCGTGCTGCATTGTTGTAAACAAATTCAGCTACAGGTATGAGATCAGTCCAATTATCTTGCTGGTAAGAAATATAGCATCTTAAATATTGCTGCAATAGTTGGTTAACCTTCTCAACTTCTCCATTTGCTTCCAGATGGTGCAAGGAAGACAAATGAATTTTAATATTTAATATATGCAAGAGAGCCCTCCAAAATTTGGAAGTGAATTGGCTTCCGCAGTCTGTTATGATATGATTGACCAATCCTCTATATCTAAAGACATGGTCCAAAAAGAGTTGAGCCATTTCTTGGGCTGTTGGGAGACCCTTGCAAGGAATAAAATTGGCCAGTTCAGTAAAGAAGTCCACTACTACCAATATGGTAGTATATCTCCGCACTGGAGGAAGTTCAGTGATGAAATCCAAAGAAATAGTGTCCCATGGCTTAGAAGGAGTTTCCAGAAGTTGCAACAGCCCAGTTGGCTTACCAGGAACTGGCTTTGCTCTATGACAGACATGGCATGAAGAAACATAATCTTTAATGTCTGAGTGGATGCATGGCCACCAAAACTCTCTGAGGACTCTAAGTGGGGTTTTAAATATCACCCCCATCCTGTGCCCTGCTGTTTTGTTGTCATGGCACAGCTATAGTACTCCCTCCCTGAGGGGAAGAGGAACATACAAACATCCATTGTGCAACAGCTCCCCTCCCTCCATTGTGAAAGGTAAAACAGTACTTTGTTGGGTTCCCTGGAGATCATCCATCCAGACCCTGGCATACAGATCCTGCTGCTGCTGTACCCTAATCTGATCAAAGAAATCAACAGCTTGTCTTCCTGCTCCCAGCTTTTTGTGTTGGTCTAATTTATGGTGTGACTCAAAGTTGCATGGCTGCAGTACTGTTGCGGGGAGCGGGGTGACTGGGGAACCTCATACTCTGGCTTGCATGAGAGGGTGTCTGCAACCTTGTTCTGGGAGCCTGGGATGTATGAGATGTAAAAATCAAAGTGGAAAAAGATTGTGCCCACCTGATTTGCCGAGGGGAGGGAGATTGGGTGTTTTGCAGAATCTCTAAATTTTTATGTTCTGTATGTACTTGTTAGAGTGGGCAGCTCCTTCTAGCAGGTGTCTCAATTGTTGAAATACATTTTTACCACCAGTAACTCTTTATTGCAAAGGTCATAGTTCCTTTCTGTTGGGAGGAGTGCTCTGGAGTAAAAGGCACACAGTAATAAATCTGCCCCCCTCTACTTCCTTCTCTGCCTGGAGAAAAACCACCCCTACCACCACATCTGAGGTGTCTATTTGCATAACAAGGGGACAGAAGGGGATGGGGAGGTGAAGGAGGGGTTGAGAAGCAAAGAGCTGCTTTAACTCTTGAAACACTGCTTGCTCTTGGGTTGACTAGGAGAATCACCAACCTTTTCTTAGGAGCTACGACAGTGGCTTCATAAACTCAGCAAAATTAGGGATGAATTACCTGTAGAAGTTAGCAAAGCCCAGAAAGTGCTGCACATCTTTTGCACCATGAATAGAATGCACTGTACCTTTGCTGGATCCATCTGTATGCCTTCTGTGGAGGTTCTGTAACCCAAATAGTCCACTTAGGCCAGATTGAATGTACATTTTTCTAGTTTAGCAAAGAGCTTGTTGTCCTATAATTTTTGCAGTACATTTCTGACATGGGTTACATGCAAGGAGGGATCTCTGGAATAAACTAATATGTCACCAAGTAAATGACTACATATTTAACTAAAAGGTCTGCAAATATTTGGTTCATGAATCTAGAAAAAACAGCTCCACAGTTAACTAGGCCAAATGGCATCACTGTGTATTCAAACTTTCCATACCTTGTATCAAAGGCTGTTAAATATTCATGCTCTTCTTTCATTCTGATTAGGTTGTAAACACTTCTCAAGTCTAGTTTGGTAAAGATGCATGCCTTTTGTAGCCAGTCTAGTAGATTGGAGATAAGTGGGAGTGGATAATGGTTTCTAATTGTCATCTGTTCAGATTTCTGTAGTCATGAACAGTAGTCATGAACAGTATGCCTTTCCCTTCAGAGTGGCTGCTGTTTCTCCTTCTTGTATTTTGGGGACAAAGAACACGGGTGCTGATGCTGGTGAACTGGAAAGGCTAATAAATCCTTTTTTTATGCTGAGATCCAGATATTCCTTGAGACATGGGATACTGCCTCTTTGCTGGGATTTGGGCCCCTGGCTTCAAATTTATGGTGCAATCACATGCCCAGTGTGGGGGTAAGACAGCTACTTCTTCCTCCCCAAACACATCTGCATAGTCTACATGTTTTTCTGGCAGTGCTGATCCTCCCTTGTTCTGCAATGGATGAGGATGTAAGCTTTCACTGTTTGTAAGTGATGTTGTTGGCATTTAGGGCAGGGAAATTAGAGTATCCCTTGCTCCCAACTTATAACTGGGTCATGCAACTGAAGCCATTCTATTCCCAAGATTATGGGCATTAGGCAGTTACATAGAGTGTTATGAACTCTGTGTGATCTTTGTCAGTTGCAAAGGACCTGTGCACTGCAGAATCAGTCCTGCCCTTACTGACTGACCATTGATAATCTCAACTATCATTCGGTTTTCTAGAGCTTGGGTTGGCAACTCTACTTTCTGTACCATTTCTATATCTATGAAATTAGTGGTTGCCCCAGAGTCTATGAGAGTAAAAAGCTCCACCTTCTGCCTGGAATTTAAAGAAACAATAACAGGAGTAATTAAATATGTTTGCCTTTTGTCAGCTGTCTGAGCTCGCCTCAAATGGTGGGAGCCCCCCCTTCAGAGCTCCTGAGAGGGAGGCCTTCAAAGTTTCCCTGGGGCCCTGTTTGGGAGCAAGCTGGGCACTTGCTGGCTTCATGCTCTGTTGATTTACAAGTTCTGCATCTTATTGCTATGACAGCCACTGGCACTTTTATCAGGCACAATCTGGCTATGTGCCTTGGGTCCCCACAGTAAAAGCATAGCTCCTGATCCTTTCTTTTTTGCTTCTCTCCTGATGATAGGGATCTCTTGGCTGCCCCAATTTGCATGGGTTCTCCCGTGCTGGATTCCAAGGGGGCCATTGCAGGGGTGGTATGGGGGAAGACAGATTATAGGATCTTTTCTCCATCCTGTTCCTTCTCTGCCTCAACTCTTCTAGTCAGACATCTATAATTACACAACGCTGATATAGTTCCTCCAGGGTTTTGGGGTGCCTTGTCTCACCAGCTCATCTCTTAAATCATTGGTCAACCTTCTCTGAACTGGTCAATCAGGGCTAAGTCATTCCACCCCTCACCCCACATCATAAGCAAGCAATTTAAAGTCTGAAATATATGCCCTTATTCTCCTCTCTCCCTGCTTGAGGTTCCAGATCTCTCAACTAGCTGTGATTCTCTGTATGGGATCCCCAAAGTGTCTTTTGAGTTTATGCATAAAATCTTGATAGTTGTCCAGCACCAGATCATTACCCTAAATGAATGGTATTGCCCATTTAGCTGCTGCTTCCTTCAGCAAGCTCAGCACAAAAGACACTTTGGGGCAATCAGTGGGAAATTCCACCAGCCTGCCTGCCATAAACATTTCACATTGAGCAATGAATGTCCAGAATTGATATTGGTCCCCTCCAAACTTCTCCAGCAAGCTCCCGTGGGAATACAGGAACATTACTTGGGCCACCATCTGTTGTGCTGCCATGGGTTAAGGCAAATTCTGCCCCAACTGCTGCATCAATTGTATCACAGCATTCCATAAATTGGTCATCTGTGCATCTACTTACTGCTGGTGCTGCAATGATGCAGCTGCTATATACGCAGCGGATAGCGGGATTCCTTGAGGATCAGAGGCCATTCTTGAAATTCCTCTCTTTGGAAGAGAGTATGAGACTTGCAAGATTGATGTAAGCCCACCCAGGTAAACTAGACAGGAAACTCGACCAAATGAGCTACTTCTACTTTATTGATAGGCTACATTAACAGAATCTTGCAAGTCTGAAAGTACAAATCTCCCACTATTTACCACCAGATCAGTTAGGGCAGGTCCTTTCTAAGTTTCTTTTTCTGCCTGTTACTCAGTTGCGGGCTCCTCCCCTAGGGAGATCGTTCCCTAGGCAGCATCTCTTGCCCCATCTTCCAAGGTCATTCTCACATTCCATTACAGTACCTGGGGCCTCTGAACCTGTCATGGTCTGCATGGCACTTAGTGAAGCCAATTTATCTTATCTGTGATCCTGGTAGGCAGTAGGGAAATCCATGATGTACAGCTGCCATCAAAATAGGTGGGGCTAATACTATCTGGCAACTATGTATACCTTATGTGGTAATCACCTGAGCTGTGCTTTAGTAGCAGCATCCATGCTTTGCACAACTAAAAGCTCAGCTCCCATCACCGGAATCTCCAACTCAAAGAAGGTCAGGTAGCAGGTGCTGAAAAAGATTCCATGTGCCTGAGTTTTGGAAGAGATATTGCCAATCAGAACAGATGACCACAGGCTAAATGAACTAGTAAAAGTTAGCATTGCACCTTCTAATGAGTTTAACAGAATAAATGATCCCAACAATCAGTGTGAGGAGAATTATTCCACAGAATTCATTTAGCCAGTTTTCCTTCCTCTAAGATTAGGAACGAATTACATAGGTTAAACATCTTGTGAGTTTGCTAAACTCAGATTTATTTCCTGTACCTGCAAGAATTGTCTCATGAGTACTATTATCTTCTTCTCATGACAAGCATAAACTCCAAGTTCCATAGTCATTTAGTCGACTTCTAATAGTTGCATTTAGGGGCTTTAATTGAATTGAGAGTGGATTGTAACAAAGGATAAAAGGACCTTTTCTCTTTTTAATTCTTTCTAATTTTATCAACAAGATGAAATCATTGTCACTCATGGCTTTTAACAGCTGTCAGCCTCATCTCTGAAAAATATTCCATTGCCTTAAAATTGGAAGGCTGAGCTAACAAAAAAAGAGAGACATAAAAGGTAAGATCTCTAATGGAAGACAAAGGCAACCAATTTGTTGCCTGCTTGCTCTGGATTGTGACTTCGTCAAGCATCTCTCAGTTAATTATTATATCTTTGCGCTAGTTGAAGAAGTGTACTTCTTCCACCTTACTACCGTAATGCTTAAAAAAAGAAATAAAGCAGGTATTCCCAGAAACAAATAACATGCTGCTTTTTTTTCCCCCGCGAAGGGGCTGAGCTGTGTGCAGCATTTGCATTTCAATAGAGCAGAAAGCATCATTTCTCAATTGTGTTTCTCCAGAGCACCCTAAAGGCCTATTCTTGCCATTTGATTAATCACTTCATGCTTAATGCCTTTTAAAATAGTACTACTTTTCACAAACAAAGATAAATGCACTGCACTTCTGAGCAAACCTAGGTCTTAAAGAGGACCCCCCCCCTTTCCTCCCCCCTCGCTTTAAACACTCTCAAGCCAGTTGATGTGGAAGGCTTTTTATTAGACTTTTCTAGCTGAAAGTAAGATGTTGGGGGGCCAGGGCTCCATGAGATGACAGAATGCCACAGGTCTCTCCTAAATGCAGAAGAGCGTTCTCAAGAAGGGCTGGCCGTTCTTCCAAATGATCTGAAAGTCATGGCGTGCCAAATGGCTAATTTACTTAACGGTCAATTGAATATCTGCCTTCCCCAATCAAGCAGGAAGTTTCTTCTTTGTGCAGCTGAAATTGGAGGCCAAAAGGGAAGGGAGGAAACATCCAAACAAGGCTTTTAAGTAGTTTTGGTAACGGGGATAGCTTTTATACATGTACATAGCCATGCCCTACAACAGGCGTGCCCACGTATATCATATAAACACAATAAATACGCATATACAGGACAAAAATCGGGAGTCTGGTAGTACTTTTTCTGACTAACAAATTTTGTTAAAAGGCACAGCTTACTTCCTCAGATGCATGGAGTGGCTCAACTGATGTAGGATTTAAATCAGGATGGGGTGGAAGGGAGGGGAAGATAGGGTGATCATGCAGATGCAGGTTACCTGTGAGACAGATTACCAGCACCTGATCAATGAACAATTGCAGTGTCTTAAAAACCCACTGTGTTTGTTGAGACCTTCTTAGATTGCCTGGAAGCTTTTGATGTTTGTTTGTTCAGTTGTGGCTTGATTGTGCTGGTAGTTCTTTTTTTCCAAAATGGCAGCTTTGAGATCTGTAATGGAGAGTCCTGGGAGGTCTCAATGTCCTGATATTACTTTGTCCTTGTTTTGAAACCTGATTCTCGCTGCTGCTGCTGCTAAACTATCTGTCAGTCTGACATTATTGGGTATACTGAATAGACATGAGTACGATTTTCATATGGAGTGTTTTAAGATAAAAGCTGATCAAAATTCAGAAAGTTCTTTATAAATGGTACAGACAAATCTTATGATTTGAAAGGTCTGAAGGTGGGAGAAAGTGAAACTGACAGATCCATCACTTTCACAAGAGACCTTTCAGAGCCCTTATCACTTAAATGCCTGGGTCTGACTCTCTAGCACTCAACCAAGTTTGTTGCTTTGAATTAGGGATGGTCTCCTATTTTTTTCCCTGACACTTTTCATGACAGGAAGTAAATTATGCTCCTTTCATCCTGGGAATAGCTATACCTTCTGGTGCAGATGAATGAGAAGTTTACTTATACTGTGGCCACTTGTGTGTGCAAGTGTCTGTGTGTGTATGTTTATAAATCCAATCACAAACTTCTTTGGCATGAATCGGAATCTGGGAGAAAGCAAAATTAGCAGGTAGGGAGGTTCCCTTTATACTGGTCCTAAGAAGGCCTCTTTCATGACTATCAACAAGGGAAAGACAGCCTGAAGAAGGTGTGCTCCCGAGAAATAGCTGCTGGTAGGCAAATGGGTTGTAGTTTAAGCAGTGATACTACTCTGTGAACCAGGAACAGGATAGAGCAGAAAATTGCTAATCAGCTGTAATGCTGGCAGTGCAAAGGAATAAATCTAAGGAGGTGAATATAAAGATAGTGCACAATGTTTGTAAAGGAAAAGCTTGCTTTGTCCTTGGTAATGAGATAAGAAGACTTGGAACAAAGCAGAAATACCAACAAAACAGAGCATGAGAATAAAACTTTGAGGGCAATGCTCTTTCACAAATTGTTTAACCTCCCCGAGAGCCTATATTTCACACCAAGAATGTTCACTGGAAAACATCTTAATCATCCTTAAAGATAAGATTTGGTTTTTAGAGGAAATGATACCAGCAGCTGGGCAATATATTATCCCCCCCCCCCCCAAATATTGTCCTAAGAAGGCTGCTGAGGTCAGTATATTCATTTCTGAGCAACTCATACCAAGCTTATGGGGTCAAACTCAAAGCTGGACCTTGACTTTGGGGAGATTGGTGAGGATTAGGGCCGAAGGTATATATACATTCTAACCAGTCCACCCACTGATGAGGAGAAGCACTTCAGATCTATATGTCATTCTGAAAAATACTTAATTACAGGCAGACTGAAAGTGGAAGGCTTTATAACATGAAATGTCCCTAGCCTGGCCCAACTGCTCTGCTGAACATTTTTTAAAAACCCTCCCTTAGCTGTGACCTTCATCTGCTATATCAAAGCAGATATTTCAGACCTGCTGCCTCAATGGCAAAAATGATCACTTAGGATTCAGTGTGGATTGACTATAGATCAGCTCTGTCTGCTAACATTGTGCTAATGCATGCTGTCTGAAGTTCCTGTACACAGCTAGGGAAGACTTACTGTTCCCATGGAAACAGACCAGTTCCTCTCCGGGTTCTGTTTTGAAAGATAATGTCATTATTGGGACTACGGTCTAAAGACAAACTTACAGAACCCTATACAATATAGAGTGTGAGGCAAAACAGAACAAGGAAGATAGTCTCCTTTATTGGCAAGCTCCTGCTATGCTCAAAGAGCATTTTCAGGTTCTCTGAGCTGAAACAGCAGGCTGATGAGTGTAACAGAGAGGCTGCTGAAGATGAAGTCACTGTAACGAGCTGGATTCACTTTGCACAGGCCAAATCTTGGCTGGTAATTCTAAAGCTGGAGCGTTCCTTAAATGTAAAGAAACTCAAAATGCTATATTGGAAAGGCCTGATTTCCCCCCCTTTCTATTAGAATTCAGGAGAATGAATTATTTAGTGCAATGCTTTTTGGGGAAAGGGCAAAATTTAGCCCCCTGAGCAATTCTTGGGCCACGAGAGAACTTCCAGTGATCTGGAGACTCTTTTAAAATAATTTTGGGCTCTAATTTTGGCCTTTTCAGCCTGAAAATCATGTCACCCAAATCCATTTTTTTGTTTTGTTTTTGTTTTGTTTTGCATTGAAATACAGCAGTGTGACTTCAGCTCATTTTCCAGAGGAATGGGAGGACTTTAAGGGCAGGAGGCAATCCCATTATGACCCTTACCTTTTTTTAGTAAAAAAAATTGCCCCACTGAATTTTGCCACTTAACTGAAGAGAGAGAGAAAACCAGAAAATATTGCTTTATTTTTTGGCATAGAATAAGAGTTTTCCAGATTTGTAACAGGGTGTATAGTCTGAGAAATCCTGAAAAATAGTTCAATATTTCTGTAATTAAAAGTACCCTACCCTAATACAGTACCCTAATTCCTATGCTTCTCCAGAAGGAATATATATGTATGTATGCATGCATGTATGATCATATATAATCAGACCCTATTGAAAAAAGGAAAGTAACAGCAGCCTATTTTTGTCTTGTGATGTTAATGGTATGCCTCAAGTTTTAAAAATAAGCTTCATAAAAATTATTCCCTATTTCTGTTTGAAAGACATGCATTAAAAACATGAGGGGCGTGTGTATGTGTGCATTTTTGAGTCAGGCTTGATTCCTGGCAATTGCCTGGACAGGTCCTTGCAGTTTTCTCAGCAAGAGTTTTGGAAGGGGCTTGCCCTTGCCTTCTTCCTAGGGTTGAGAAAAAGTGACTGGCTCAGTCACCCAGCTGGCTTCATTCCCAAGGCAGAACAGCCAGTGTGGTTAGTGACTAAGGTGCTATACCAGGAGCAGGGAGACCCAGTTTGTAAGCTTCCCTCGGGCAGCACTTTGGATCAGTCATTCTCTCTCAGCTCTAGACTAGGAAGTCAAAAGGCATCTATCTAACAACCCTCACTGAATTACGCTCCATAACCTTCAAAGAAGACATTTTCATCCTGCAGTGAATCAATTCAGTTGATAATAATGCATGCATGTGTTTGTGTGTGTGTCTTTAATCAGAATCCATACATCTTTCTAAGATTCAAATCTTTACCCTGGAGAGCTCCTATTTTATTTTTATTAAACTCCAAAGAAAGGCATGTGTATTGTGGTCATTATGGAGAGTACATGTTGCCAGCAAATCTCAAAATGTTCAACAGTGAAACCTGAACCTTAATGGTCTTGTTGTTGTTCAGTCATTAAGTCATGTCCGACTCTTCGTGACCCCATGAACCATATCGTGCCAAGCCTTCCTGTCCTTCACTGCCTCCCTGAGTTTGCTCAGTTTCATGCTCATTGCTTCAGTGATGCTATCTAACCATCTCATCCTCTGCCGTCCCCTTCTCCTTTTGCCTTCAATCTTTCCCAGCATCAGGGTCTTTTCCAAAGAGTCCTCTCTTCACATTAGGTGACCAAAGTATCTGAGCTTGAGCTTCAGTATCAATCCTTCCAATGAGCAATCAGGGTTGATTTCCTTTAAGATTGACTGGTTTGACCTCCTAGCAGTCCAGGGGACTCTCAAGAGTCTTCTCCAGCACCACAGTTCAAAGGCATCAATTCTTCGGCGCTCAGCCTTCTTTATAGTCCAACTCTCACAGCCATACATTACTACTGGAAAAACCATAGCTTTGACTATGCGGATCTTTGTCAGGAAGGTGACGTCTCTGCTTTTTAATATGCTATCTAGGTGTGCCATAGCTTTCCTCCCAAGGAGCAAGTAATGGTCTACAGTGATGCAATATTATTTAAGGAAGTTAATAATGGAGAAATCTATTTTGCATAGAGTATATAGCCATTATTTAGTTCAAGCAAATCCAGGTCAGTTTGCATGTTTCAGCCTCTTAAAATGAAAAATACGTTTACTTTCTGAGGGGCCTCTGCCTACAACAATTTTTTCTAACAATAGCATTTATATTTTATAAAAATCAAATGCCATTGTTATGATCTAAAAATGCCATTATCTGTATGTCCCTTATTTAGTCTTTCTCCAAATCTTATAAACTCTTTCAAAAAAAATTATTCAAAATTTGGGGGGGGGGGATTTTTAAAGGAATTCAGTTGGGGACCACCTTGGAATGGAATGGGGCAACCTGGAGTGGTTTTGGAGGAAGATAGTGGCATCACACTTCCCCTAATTGTCCCCACTTCTACATTCCTTGTGGAGTTCCACTTCTATAGTGAAATTTATGAACTACCTAAAGTCTCTCACAAAAAAAGGGAGAGGGTAGAGTTTTTTAAAAAATTAAAATAATTGTCCTTAGTGACAAGGGAAAGTAGACTCAATGACAGACAAACCCGTTTTTAAATGACTGGTCCTTGTGATCATTCACTGCAACTGACAGCCATTCCGTCTTGCTGGAATTCAATTTTAGCTTGTTTCATGCCATCCATGTCTTTATAGCATCTGTACATATGGCCAGAGTGTCCACAGCATCTATTGCTCAGCTGAGGTGAGATATATCACGGATCCACATATGGATATCTCATCCTGATGACCTCTCTCAGTGGTTTCTACAAATGTTGAATAACAAGGGAGAGAGAACAGAGATTAGTGGCACCCCATACAGGAGTAACTATTGTCAGCCCTTCAAGGAAGATCAAACTAGGAAACCAATGCCATCTATCTTATCCAATGCCTTTGCCACTGTTGAATTCCAGAAGTCAACAAGAGATGAGATGGAATTGCCCACCATATTGCTGTGACACCATCTCCCAAGCTGGAAACAAAGCATCAGCCATTTAGGCAGGCCCTCTTACCTGGTCTCCAACTCTTGCAGAGGTCTGTATTGGTGTACCCAGAATGTAATCTTACCATGACAAAGGACTTCTGTTAATGTCCTCCTTCAGATCACATTCCATCTGAAGTAAAAACTAAACTAAATCCCACTCAACTAGAACTAACCCAGCAATATAGATTGGGCCCAACTTCAATTGATAAAAAGTCCATAGGTGTCATAGCCATGAATCCCACAAAGCTCCTCCAAATTCCACCAGGGCATTGAGATTGAAGTTCCCCAAGTCTTTAGGAAAATTCAACATTAGGTCTACTATGTGTGAGCCCTTCAAGGTACACCAGACTAGGAAACCAGAGTTATGGATGCTAATTCTACTTTTATTATAAAGTTACAGTAACAGAATCTTGCAAATCTGAATGCGCTTCCACCCTCCCTTCCTTTATCTTCATGAAAACTAGCGAGGGTCATGTCTGAGATACTTTCTCAAATTACATTTCTGGCCCCCAATTTATTTTATCTGACCATTGTCTTGGTTCTGGCTCTTCCTCCTGTTCTTCAACGTTATTCCTACTTCCCATTTTACTATTAGATCCAGAAGCTCATGTAGAGACGATACCATACAGTTGGTTGAGGCTGGACTCTAGCAACATCCCCAGCTCAAGTACAGATGCTATCTGCAATGCAAGGTGCCTGATAACAGCCAATTTCTCACAAAGGATCATCAGCCCTTCCCCCTTATTTTGGAGTCACAACTGCTAGAACTCTCAACCTAAACTCATGAAATCTTAGCAAGCAGAACTTGGAAAGGGAATCTCACCCAGCCAGGTTTCAGTGATACATAACAGGCTCTCTCTCTCTTCCACTAGCAAGTCATGGAGAATTGGAGTCTTATTACATATAAGACTGGCATTAACTAACAACAGCCTGAATCCAAGGTCTCTGTGACGGAGATCCAGGGTCGTGAGAAATAACCATTTTTCTTTTTTTGCATATTTCTATGTTCTCAATAGTAGATGAAAAAACTTCCTGATTCATACTTCAATGTGACATGGACAAGGCATTTATGGCCCGCTAGAAAATTTACTTTAGATAGCCATAAGCCTTTGTATTAGATAAGATCGCGGGAAAGAGCCCCGGTTTGTATCCCGAATTGTAACTTTTGCAAACTCTGTTAAGTAAATCGAAGTGGGACTCTAAATTGTTAATACCTGTGGAGAGGGGTGGAGGCCAATCCTGAAAGGGTATTTAAGATTAGCCCTGGAGGAGTTAGGGGGAGCGCTGGAGAAGTGAAGGTCAACCTCAAATTGCTGCTGGTCTGCATCATAATAGTTTTCCGGAAAAGCTACAATCTCAAGCCTCGCCTAAGCTGCAGGAGGGGGAGCCTGCTTGTTTTCTCCTCTCGCTACCAAGACACGTTTATGTAAGGCTACTTAGGCAAAGAGGGCTTATATTCCTGCTTTTATTTCTATATGTTGACTGCCCGTATGGAAGGACTTTTAATTTGCAGCTTATCTTATCAAACCCTTTTGGAGCATTAAGTAAAGTCTTGGTCGAAGACTTACTGTTTGCCTTTCGAGTTACTCTGTCATCATGCTTGCACATAACCAGAAAGAAAAGAACCCAGAGAGAGAACTAAGGATACATCATCCCTGGGGGTACCCGTCATAGTCTCCACCAATATAGCATCCAAGTCCCAGGGAAGAATTTCATTGGCTAAAAAGTACAGTGGGCAATAAATTTCTGATTCTTTTCCCCTGGAATGGTCAGCACAGTGCCTGCTGTTGTATCTCTCTACTTCTCCCACATCCCCAAACTCTTCTATCAATGGACATTGGTGCATCTTCTTCTGAGCTCAGTTCTGATTTCCAACCAATTACTATCAATGCAATGATTCAGACCTTGGTTCTCATCCCTCTCTTCCTTTCCAGTACCTTCCCTATATCCATGCAATCCAAACAACCCTAAACTACATCTACCTCTCATCAGGACCATGATCCCATTCAGGTCCCATTTCAGGGATGGTACAGCCCTTTCCTTAGCCACTTTTTGACTCTCACTCTGCTTTGGTCAACACCTACTCTGACTCTGCACTGGGCACCCAACTCCTAAGTTCAGGTGTGAAGTATGGCAGGTAGTGGACTACAATTGCAGCCTCTTATCCAAAGGAAAAGAAACCCTCATAAGAGCTAAATTCTCTGTTACCAGGGCTGGCTTTAGGCTAAGGCTAAGTAGATATCAGCCTATGATGCCAAAGCTTAGGGGGCACCAACACACACCCTCCTTCCAAATCATTCTAAAAATGCAAATCTTTGCATTGATGGGAGGTGGGACCATCAGTCAATGTGGCTCAGGGGTGCCATATACCCTTGAACCAGCACTGCTAGATACCATAGTGCAACTCAATAACTCAGGAAATTCTAACCCTGGGATCAATTCCCACAATAGTAATAACAATTCTATAATTCCATTGAGGCCTCAGCGATTCCTAATAATAGTAAATATGGAAGCATGAGATAACACCACCCTTCCTTTCTATCAACTATCACCACTCTACTACATTGTTACATTGTTGTACTCCTCCTCATCTACTTTAATTAATTTGCTCTGATGTGTGAGTTTCTTCAGTAAATTAAAGGAAATCTTTCATCCATAGCTGGTGAAGCAACCATTAAGACAGATTTGAGGATAAAGACAAACATGGGTTGGTGATAATAGTTTATCTTCTTTCCTCCCTGGAATCCTTCTTGAAAGGTGTGCATTAAACTGTGTTTGCACCAATTGGGTTTCTTTACCAAGTTATCTGTGTTTCACAGTAATAAATCCCACAGTAAATTTCATAATTTGTTGTGGTTTAGTACGTGCTAAAGAACAATATGTTTAGCAAAACTGAAGAAAATGGCAGCATTTACATTTTGTATCAAAGATGAAATTTTACTTCCATCAGAACTATTTCTAAGATGAGTGTATTTAGGCATGGTTTTGACAGAAGAAAACCTATCAGGCATCTAGTCTCATTTACTTCTTCAAAGGGCAAACACTAACAATGAAACGAGTTTTGACCAATAAAAATACCCAAAAGAAACAAGTACAAAAAGCAACCACATTTTCAACAGCAGTTCATTTTAGATACTTTCATTCCTCTCTGTTTCTCCAAAGATGTGTCATGATGGTGGTTTCCAAATTGGACTACAATTTCTAACACAATTTTTTTCCTCGTATCTGTAATTCTCTTTTTTTCACTCCATCCTAGCTGATTTATCCAGCTGTCCTTGATATATGTAAGGGGAGCCCTTCCATGCCAATACATGTATTTTCACGTTACTGAATGTTTCCTATTTTTCTGCATTGAGCATAGCAGTTACTATCATGGAATAATATATCCTGACAGATGTGGGAAATCTTCCTTCCTGTTGGAACTGAAGACAAGAAAAGTATTGGATACAGGTTAAGACCCAAAGAAGTGCACATGTACAAGGGTGAGGAGCAGGAAGGTATGGAATCCTTGTTGGATGTTTCTTTCTTCTGAGCAACTTCCCTTAGACTAGGTTTTCCAAACTGGGCACAAACACCCCTTTGGGGAACATGAGGGTGTGATTTTTTTTTTTTAAAAAAAAGGGTGGAAAAAAGCCACCTTTCAAATGAAGATCTGACTGAGAAGATTGATGTGGTGGGGGTTGATAGGTGGGAAGCCCTTGGAAAGATTGCTATGTGCATAGTCAGAAGATCAGGGCTTGGTTGACTGATGAGTAGGAGGGAGGGAATGTGCTGTGAAGATTGGAGTGCAGCAGGGCTGTAAGGGCTGGATGGGCGTTTAGGAAGGAGGGAGAAAGTGCTGTCAAGATAGGGAGGTATGTGGCAGGAAGATCAACAGTAGGCAGCTGGAAGATTGGGGCTGAGCTAGTTAATAAGAAGGTTTGTGGCAGATTGCTGGGAAGATGATGGGAAGATGGAGATCCAAAAGATATCTTTTTTTCATGCACAAAATGTTGAATTAATTTAATGGACAGTCAAGTGGGCAGGCATGAAGGTTCCTAAACAGTCAAAATGATGGCATGATGTAAACAAGTTTGAGAATCCCAGCCCTACAGTAATCTGCTAATCAGAACATGAATTGGACTGAAAGGAATCAGCTTCTGTGATTATCAGATTTTGTGGCTGTTGTTAAGTCCTCTCAGGTTACCATTGTATTGTCCATTGTCCTGAGCTGCTGCTGATCCACCGTTCAGTGGAGAGGCTGGTGATGGATGTTGCCCTGACCTAACAACAGTGAGGCTCCAGGCCTTGACCCATGCAGGTTGCAATTAGCCAGAATTAGTCATCTGTATCCTGGGCTCATCTTCCTTTAAACACCTAACAGTGTGAAAGCAACAGCTTCTTTCCTTTCTTCCGAGCCTCTCTTTTCCAGTGCTTTGTGCTTGACTACATCCTCTTTCCAAAAGAGCCTGATTGAGTTTTGTTCCTAGCTCTTTTACAGCAATGGCAATCATTAAAGGAAACTTAACAGCCCTATTATCATCCTGAACAATTCTTAACTCATTCAGTTTTAAAGCAGCAGGACCAAAAAGGGGAAATTGAGAGGCAAAAGGAAAGAACAAGGGGGAGCCTAGAGCTTCAGCAGGCAATCATAAGCATCTTAGTTTTTGTCCTTGTTTTCTTGGGCCATATGTTTCTCTTGATAATGTATTTGATAGTTGTGTTGTATGATGTGTATCATTCTGAGAGCGTGTGTTAGCCAGATTAAACTGATGATGCACGTATGCACCATGACTGAAATTGGATGAAAAAAAATGACATTTTTTGCAAGCCAGCTGGTAATGGCCTGAACTGCAGTGAGAGAACAACCCTGCACATATGTTGGCAGGCTTACTGTCAATTGCCTATTTTGAAAGATTTATCCTAGTGAAACTCATTTAAAATGGAGAAGTTTAGCCCAAGCCAAATTTAGAGATTTAGTTGACTTCCCCTGACTGTGAACTCTCAGTAATGGACTGTTTATACTGACAAGATGCAACATCCTGTCTTTGAGACGTACATTTTAGCATTTTTGGCAAGCAGCATGCCTGAGTTCATGCTAAACAGTAACAATTCAATATACAGAATAATTTTTCAACATAAACTTCAAGCAGAGCTGCCCCAACAAAAATGGTGTCAAAACAGAGAAGGAAGTAGCCCTGGGAGGGATAAGAAATTGAACCCAATAGGACAAAAGTAGATTAATGTGCGTGCGCGTGCACACTTGTGTATATGTTAAATTCGCAAAATATCCTTTTGTACCATTACAATGTAAGGAAAGCATGCAGAGCACAGCTTCTTGAATTCTTGCCAATCCCTTTACCAGCAGTAACTATAGGAAGAATCTACATTTTCTTCTGTGTAACAAAGTTACTTATTTATTTATTAGGTTTGTTACACACCACAACCAGCTGGACAGTTTCTATTGTTTATTGTAGTTGCTGTTGTTGTCCATTGGTTGGTTAGTTTTAACCCTAGGTTTGCTGCCCAGAGTTGTAATTGCAAGGTCGGTAGCTATATAAATTAATATAATAAATAAGTAACAATACCTAAGCTAAATAAATCAAATGGCTCTCAGCAGCTTACCCTGTCACCCAGCACATTAGCACATCTTGTAATTTGTTTTCTCTAGGTGTTTCTCTGTAGAGGTGCTTCTGCTCCCTCCTCATGTTGCATCCATGTCCATTTGTGTGCATGCGTGCCCTGGGAAGCATGGTGCACACTCCTACCACACATACTCCTTTTTGGGTCACGTAATCAGGAGGGGGAGGCAGTAGAATGGAGCAGTCAGCAGCACTGTGCATTGCTGTGTAGCTGCTCCCCCATTGGGATGCACTCGGGCTTTTCCTGGAATGTTTTTCCCCATGACCTCCAGCAGCATTCATTCCATTTTCAACCTCAGCCTTTCTTTTGCCAGTTTCTCACACCGTATCACATTTGGCCCCGTTCTGTTTCCTTTTCAGGGAATTTTTTTGCTGATGGATGGAGAAGATGAAGTCTCCTAACATAATTTCTTTCTAATGTTCCTTTGAGTTGGAAAGAATAAAAAAAAAAAATCTTTGATTGAAATTTCATTTCGTGTTATCTTAGATGGGAGTTCAGGTCTCCAGCTCTGGAAAAAGTAATTGAGGTGAGGTAGGATTTAGTTCAGTCATTAAACATGACTTTTCTGCAACATGTTCCTTGATTCAAAATGTCAAAAAGGTGTGCCAACAATTCAGTGTGGGTCGGGTAGATGGATGGAGGAAGAGAGAAAAAAGTTATGGATTCCTAAATGGGCCACATTAAAAAAATTACCGTACAATCACAATTAACTGTCCCTGTTTTTAATGGGACATTTTTATAAAAAAGATTCCTAGAATTATGTCCAGGAAAGTCAGAAACGTGCCAATGAAATTGTAAGGGACAATTTATCCTATACAGCTTCAGCTAATGATTCTAAAGAAATCATGTGGAATCCTGGCTACCTCCTGAAGACATGATATAATAAAATTAAACACAATATAAATAACTACTATGAGACAAATCAATAGGAAAAACTGTAAACACCACACTCATTGAACCAAAAATGGAAACACAATTCCTCACCGGAAGGAGAAGTTATAACATTCCAGCCTTATGGCTTGATGGAAAAGCCATGTTTTCACAGCCTTTCTAAAAACCAAAAGGAAAGGATCTGAGCTGCTCTCTGGGGCAAGCTGTACCTAAGGAGGGGGCCACAACTGAAAAGGTGCTCAATCTGGCACAGCAGATTGTGGAAACACTGCTATAATCCAGACATGCAAGAATTTGTGGAAAAGACCTATGAGAGCATGCACAGAAGCAATTATTTTATTTAATCTGTGAATCCAGAATAATACACAGATGTAAGAGGAAATTAAATAGTTCTGCTATAGTTCCGGTGCAACTCTACTTTTGCTGGCTGGTAACACATTAAGCTCCTGTAAGTTTGGATTCACGTGATAGTATTAGTTTGTGAGGGACATAGTAAGGGCAGCTATTGTCATCAGCTCCCATTTGTGTGCTCCTTGCAGGCACTGAATTGTATTCTTCTTGGTGGATCACTGTGAACACCAAATGCAGGATTGGGTCAGACTTTGGCCTTATCTAGCCTAGCTTTTATACAATATACTTTCTTTTTTTCAGAATTACCCAATGTTTAATCAACAAAACAAGTATTTCAAAAAGGAATTCAACAGATTTAGGTAAAAACAGAGCCAAGAAAGTCTATTGAAGTATATGGAGACTTATATCAGGCCATCCTGAATTCAAGTTTGCCCTTTGTCACCTTCTACAAGTCAAAATCCTGGCTTCCCATCTAAAAATGGGGCAGGAATAGCAACTATTTATAAGGACAAATAAAACAAAGATCCTTTTCAGTTGTTCTGTAAGTGAGAAGTAGCAATACTAGTAATGCTTGTTCTCATGAACAAGAGGGATAAATATGGGCTAGAAGATAAGACAATCCAATGGATTTTCATTTGGTTAAACAACTATTCCCAAATGGCAGGGCTACCATATTTAGACTTCAAAAATTGGAATGACCACTAGATTACAGGAAAGAGATATGAAAAATTCTAACCTGGATCCATCTAGAGGTCATCCTGAGTTTTGCAGCCAATTCGTGGTGATCTTACCAAAAGGAGCTCATAAATGGTTCTACATTATCCTGGGGAGAAGTGCTGAGTGAGAGTCCCCCAAAGATGGATCCTTGGCTTAGTACCTATATATTACCAATGTGATGGAATAAAAAGGGGGCTTTTCAAATCTGTAAATGACACCAGTCTAGGGGTAACGGCTAATTACTTAAACCATAAAATCATAATTTCAGATGAACTCAACAGGCTTGAGTATTAGGTCAAATCCAATAGCACGCCATTCAACTATAATGTCACGCATGGGGATAGGAAAACTCAAATGTCTAGGTTCAGGATTTGGAACATCTGACATGGCAGTGCATGTGAAAAGGATCCAGTTGTATTGATGGAACACCAGTACTTGGTGTAAGCAGTGTAATGCAGCAGCTAAAAAAGCCAATGCAATCTTGGGCTGAATTAACAGAACTATTGTATCTACATCACAGGATGTTAACCATCCTATACTCTGTGCTGATTACAGTACACTTGGAGTATGGAGCCAGTGCTGGGGTTTACACTTCAAAAGGGACATGGAGAAGGTAGAGCAAGTTCAGAAAAGAGCTAATACCAGTATTATTATAATGGGATGGGAACAAGCCATCAAAGGAACAATCAAAAGTATGTTTAGAGAATATACATAACAGAAGATTATGATATTAGGCTGCAAATATTGCAAAAGTTGTCACGTGCAAGAAGGTGTGGACCTGTTCTCTTTAAAGCTGACAAGGACCAGCAGGTTGAAATGAGAAGAAAGGAGGTTCAGGCTGATTAGGAGAAATTTTCTTATGGTAAAAGCTGTTACCCCTTCATGGATCACTGCCTTGTCGTGGCGAAGGGGCTTGCGTAACTCAGTGAAGCCATGAGCTATACCATGCAGGGCCACCCAAGACAGACAGGTCATGACAGAGAGTTCTGACAAAATGTGGTCCACTGGAGAAGGAAATGGCAACCCACTCCAGTATCCCATGGACAACCCACTCCCAAAACCCCATGGACAATGTTAAAAGGCTAAAAGATATGATGCCGGAAGATGAGCCCCTCATGTTGGAAGGTGCCCAATATGCTACTGGGGAAGAGCGGAGGGCAATTCCAAGTAGCTCCAGAAAGAGTGAAGTGGCTGGGCCAAAGCCGAAAGGACGTTCAGCTGTGGATGTATCTGGAAGCGAAAAGAAGGTCCAATGCTAAAAGAACAATATTGTATAGGTACCTAGAATGTAAGATCTATGAACCAAGGCAAGCTGGATGTGGTCAAACATGAGATGACAAGATTGAACATCAACATCTTGGGAATCAGCGAATTGAAATGGACGGGAATGGGTGAATTTAATTCAGGTGACCATTATATCTACTACTGTGGGCAAGAAACCCTTAGAAGAAATGGCGTTGCACTCATAGTCAATAAGAGGGTGGGAAAGACAGTAATGGGGTACAACCTCCAAAATGACAGAATGATCTCAGTGCGAATCCAAGGCAAACCATTCAACATCACAGTAATCCAAGTCTATGCCCCAACCACTGATGCCGAAGAAGCTGAAGTTGACCAGTTCTATGAAGACCTACAACACCTTCTAGAACTAGCACCAAAAAAAGATGTCCTTTTCATCATAGGGGATTGGAATGCTAAAGTAGGAAGTCAAGGAGTAATCGGAATAACAGGCAAGTTTGGCCTTGGAGTACAAAATGAAGCAGGGCAAAGGCTAATAGAGTTCTGTCAAGAGAACAAGCTAGTCATAGCAAACACTCTTTTCCAACAACACAAGAGACAACTCTACACATGGACATCACTAGATGGTCAATACCGAAACCAGACTGATTATATACTTTGCAGCCAAAGATGGAGAAGCTCTATAAAGACAGCAAAAACAAGACCAGGAGCTGACTGTGGCTCAGATCATGAGCTTCTTACTGCAAAATTTAGACTTAAATTGAAGAATGTAGGGAAAACCACTAGACCACTCAAGTATGACTTAGATCATATTCCTTGTGAGTACACAGTGAAGGTGATGAATAGATTTAGAGGATTAGATTTGGTAGACAGAGTGCCTGAAGAACTATGGACGGAGGTCCGTAACATCGTACAGGAGGCAGCAACTAAAACCATCCCAAAGAAAAAGAAATGCAAGAAAGCAAAATGGCTGTCTGATGAGCCTTTACAAATAGCTGTGGAAAGAAGGAATGCGAAAAGCAAGGGTGAAAGGGAAAGATATAAGCAACTGAATGCAGATTTCCAGAGAATAGCCAGGAGAGATAAGAAGGCCTTCTTAAATGAACAATGCAAAGAAATCGAGGAAAACAATAGAATGGGGAAGACTAGAGATCTCTTCAAGAAAATTGGAGATATGAAAGGAACATTTAGTGCAAAGATGGGCATGATAAAGGACAAAAAAGGCAGGGACCTAACAGAAGCAGAAGAGATTAAGAAGAGGTGGCAAGAATACACAGAAGAACTATACAAGAAAGATCTTAACGTCCCTGATGTCCATGCTGGTGTGGTCACAGACCTTGAGCCAGACATCCTAGTCAAGTGGGCCTTAGGAAGCATTACTAACAACAAAGCTACTGGAGATGATAGTATTCCAGCTGAGTTATTTAATATACTAAAAGATGATGCTGTTAAAGTGCTGCACTCATATGCCAGCAAGTTTGGAAAACGCAACAATGGCCACAGGATTGGAAAAGGTCAGTTTACATTCCAATTCCAAAGAAGGGCAATGCCAAAGAATGGTCAAACTATCGCACAATTACACTCATTTCACATGCTAGCAAGGTTATGCTCAAAATCCTACAAGCTAGGCTTCAGCAGTATGTGAACCGAGAACTACCAGATGTACAAGCTGGGTTTCAAAGAGGCAGAGGAACTAGAGATCAAATTGCCAACATTCGCTGGATCATGGAGAAAGCACGAGAGTTCCAGAAAAACATCTACTTCTGCTTCATTGACTATGCAAAAGCCTTCGATTGTGTGGATCACAACAAACTGTGGCAAATTCTTAAAGAGATGGGAGTACCAGACCACCTTACCTGTCTCCTGAGAAATCTGTATGCGGGCCAAGAAGCAACAGTTAGAACCGGTCATGGAACAACCGATTGGTTCAAAATGGGGAAAGGAGTACGACAAGGCTGTATACTGTCACCCTGCTTATTTAACCTATATGCAGAGTACATCATGAGAAACGCCAGGCTGGAAGAATCACAAGCCGAAATTAAGATTGCAAGGAGAAACATCAATATCCTCAGATATGCAGATGATACCACCCTAATGGCAGAAAGTGAAGAAGAACTAAAGAGCCTCTTGATGAGGGTGAAAGAGGAGAGTGCGAAAGCTGGCTTGAAACTCAACGTTAAAAAAACTAAGATCATGGCATCTGGACCCATCAATTCCTGGCAAATAGAAGGGGTAGAAATGGAAGCAGTAACAGACTTCATTTATTTGGGCTCCAAGATCAGCGCAGACGGAGACTGCAGCCATGAAATTAAAAGACGCTTGCTCCTTGGGAGGAAAGCTATGGCAAGCCTAGATAGCATATTAAAAGCAGAGACATCACCTTGCCAACAAAGATCTGCTTAGTCAAAGCTATGGTTTTTCCAGTAGTAATGTATGGCTGTGAGAGCTGGACCATAAAAAAGGCCGAGCGCCGAAGAATTGATGCCTTTGAACTGTGGTGCTGGAGAAGACTCTTGAGAGTCCCCTGGACTGCTAGGAGGTCAAACCAGTCAATCTTAAAGGAAATCAACCCTGATTGCTCATTGGAAGGATTGATAATGAAGCTCAAGCTCAGATACTTTGGTCACCTAATGCGAAGAGAGGACTCTTTGGAGAAGACCCTGATGCTGGGAAAGATTGAAGGCAAAAGGAGAAGGGGACGGCAGAGGATGAGATGGTTAGATAGCATCACTGAAGCAATGAGCATGAAACTGAGCAAACTCAGGGAGGCAGTGAAGGACAGGAAGGCCTGGTGCAATATGGTTCATGGGGTCACAAAGAGTCAGACACGACTTAACGTCTGAACAACAACAACAACAACAACAAAAAGCTGTTAAGTAGTGGAACAGTCTGCTTTACTTACTTATTTATTTACTTGTTTGTCACATTTCTAGGCTGCTCAACTTCCAAACAATTCTGGGCAGGTTCACAAACTAAAAACACAATAAAATACAAAGAACAATACACAATACACAACCAGTGTATGGAGACCACAAAAAACACAACATACCTCTGCTATACCCACCACTAAAATGGGACCCATCATTTTAATATTTCAAATGTGGCTGGATAACCTCTTATGAGGATGGTGTAGTGAGGTTAGTGTAGTGCAATGAGCATGAGGTTGGAGTAGATGAAGTGCCTTTAAACTCATACATTCTATAGTTCTTGTAGCAAGCAGGCAGATCAGGAATGTTCATGATGCTTGTTAATTCACCAAGGCATGTATCACCCAATTAATTAATCTCATCTGATTAATTATATAAGGGTAGATTAATTTTCATTACCTTTATATGCCTGAAACAGTCTTTGTTTTTTTAGTTGATGCATATTTATGTCACAGAGGGCGTCAGTGTAGAATAGCACCTCCTTTATGTCTTCAAGGAAGAATGTCTCTTCTCTAGGTTTCGTAGGTATCAATTTTTTTTTAAAAAAAGACAGTACTATGAAGACATACTGCTTGTTGATCAAGAACAGTACTTAAATTATAAGGATAAATTAGGGTGCCTTTATTGAAATCCACAGGTTTTCCCTTGATTCTTCCCAGTCTTATCCAAAACATGCTTCCTCTTTAAGCTGTCTCAAACAGTAGCTGTAGGCCATCGCATTAAAATAGGGGGCAGGCCCCTCCTTACCACTTATTCTCTAAGCATTGAATTTTATGCATTGAACATTGATGGTTATGGGAGTATAGCTTGAGTAAGTGGTGATTTACTTTTCAGCCAACCACTTAATGAGGTATGGCAATGAGTGGTCCAGGAGTAAAAGTCCATGTATCCTGCCCCAGTAAATTAAGAAACCATTGTTAATCGGCCACAGAGGACTGGAAGCATCCAGCTGACCTTGGCTGATGTCAAACAGCTAAGCAGCCTCAGACCTGGTTAATACTTGGATGGGAGTCCAAAACCATCCCAGGAAAAGATAATGGCAAACCACTCCTATCCTATTCCCCCAAATCCTACATGGTTATGTTGGTGTAGTGACTAGGAGTCAACCTTAATTTGAAGACCTGACCTTCTATTTCAAACCCCTTTTCAGTCGTTTAGAAGTTTCATTATTAATCTGACAGATTAGTCAATTAAATAATGTTTCCTTGCTGAAACTTCTCCAGCATGAAGTGGAATTCCACTTTCCATCTATCACCTTCATGCTGGTTAAGTTTCCTTATGCACACATCAAGGAAAAGATCTTTCCACTATCCCGTCTTTCTTTTCAGAAGGGCAGGAGGAGGGACCGCCTTGTGCATAATTGGGACTTTTTTCTCTCACACAGTCTCTGCTACATTTCTGTCGTCCCAACCACAGCTAGTAATAAAAATCCCCCTAATTGGAATGTCATGGGGAGACTTCTTTGAATAACACCCTCCAGGCAGGGTACTTTGGGCTGACTGATCAGCATCCTCCTCTCGTATAACCCACACCTGTCTTTTTTCACAGTTGGATTCCTCTGACTAGAGACCAGATCCCAAGGTTTGCTTGGGCATTTTATCTTCAGAGAAAAACAAACCAAAGAAGTCCTCCTAGATCTGCACCAAAGAAAGATCTGCCAAATCAAACATATGTTTGAGTCTGGAGCAACAGGAAGTTCTTGCTACAGTGTTCAGGGTCAGCTTGCCTTCTCCTTTTACAATGAGGACAGATTGAGGGGTAGAAGCAAAACAAAGAGGAAAGGAAAGGCAAGGTAAAGAAAAGGGAAAGGCAGAAAGTTAGCACAAGTTAAAAGCCATGATTCCACTTCTAAACACATCAGAGGCAGGATATTCTCAATGCAAGCATAAATGTGCATTTCCCTCTTCCAGAGAGGTGATGCAAGTATTCAAACAGAAATTTCAAGAAGAGTTCCTATTTGCAGTTTGCAATGTGAAAACAACTTTGGTACCACACATGTAGAGTATTTGTCTGCAAACTACCACCTTCTTTATCATGTGATAACCTTTGCTTTGCAAGCTTCCCAACTTGGCTCACTAGGTTTGGCATTAGCAGTATTTTGTACATATTTCATAATGATCATATGACTGGTGACCTGACATCACACGTCATACATATAGATGCCCAAACTCTCTTCCATGAATGTTTATGCATTAGGTACTCCAGTTCCTTCTTCACTGCCTCCCTCTACTCCTGAATATCTAACCTAGTGCATTATAACAACCTTATAAAGAATTATTAAAGGCTTATTATTTTGGAAAGAACATCTTAAATCCTCCTTTAGGGTGGCAGGGCTAAGACTAGCTTAGGCTTTATTTGCTTTCTCAGCTCATAATTTCTTGATTGTGGCCAACCACAAGCTTTTTGTAGCATTGCCAAATTATTTACCAGGCTATCACAGGTACTGTTTATTGCTTTTAAGAATAATGAAGCTACTTGGACCAGAATCTCTGTAGCATTGTATCTTATCATATCAGTCTGATTCTGTTGACTTTGCTAATTATCTAATATAGAACACTTCCAGGAAGTTCCAACTCTATTAGAACCAGGTTCTATCCTGAAGAAACCATGTTCTGCCAATGTGCCATGTTTAGCTTGGCTCTCCAGCAAAGTCAGTGATGAGGGAGTTTTGCCTAGGAGGGATTAAGCTTGCCAACCAGCTATGCCAAATCTCTGGGCATCTCACAAAGCCCAATGATCAAAAGGGGCAACACTACATCATCCCACAAGAGCAAGTCAGCAGGCACTTCATCATGCCAAGTGAAGAATCACTTCCAAAGCCCCGCTTCAAAATTCAGAACTATGGCATATATCTCCTTAGTACTGGTTGTTGGTATTTTTGCATAACTATGTTCCTTCAACCTTGCAATAAATACAATTCCATGAATGATTAATTCTATGCAAGTTCATGAATGAGGGTGGGAAGGACCTTACCAAGAGTTAATCATCCCTGTAGCAGTTGAAACAAAGACCTGAAAGTGAACTGTAATAAATCCTCAGTTAGGAAGTATTTTTCCTAATTCACTAACAGAAATTTGTAATTTGCTAATGATTTAGTTCATTAACCTTGAGTCATTCCTGGCTTTGTCATTCCTGCTTAGGTGCTGATGAGGCCTAAAACAGCACTGTAGATGGCTAACATTTTACCAAGGTATTCCGGATGAAGTGTGGCATTATTTCTTTTTACATTTCTATCTCTTACTTATTACTTGTATTTCCCAGAGCAATCACGTTCACATTAATAGTTTTAAATAACAAAGAAGGGTCATCATATATATTATAATATAGATTATAATGTTTCATGGTTTATCTTGTATGTTTCCCAAGAGAATTGAAGGCATGTGCAGTTAAAAAGAAAATCAGAGCCTCTCTTCAAAGTTGGAGAATTGTACTTTTACTTATTTATTGACTAACTGATCAACTGGCCAACCAACTGACCTCTCAGATTATTTGTTTTTGCTTTATGAAGAACTTCCCCACCAGTTAACAACAAAATAAATGGTGGAAACAAACATGAAAATTGTATTTCAGTGTATATAAACATTAACAAACTATAAAGTCTATATTAACAGTTAAGAATAAGAAGTATAAGTGCAGAGAGAGAGAGAGAAATATATATAAAAATGAAAAAAGAAGGGAAAAGTGTCATAGTAAAAACACATGCAGAAAATTGGAGCAGTTGGGTTCAAGATCTTCTCCTTTGCCCTTCAGTCAAAACTAAATATGGGTTCTAGAAATTCTTGGTTAAAGCCACTTTTGAACATGATATACCAACAAGAACAGTGGTAGTGGGTATGAATTTTGGTTAGCTTTCCAGATTTTCAGATCTGTTATGGGGAAGGATAGCCACAATGACAGGTGTAAATTGTGTTTTCTATTTTTATTGGCATCATAGGTCTACTGTGTTTTTGTTCTGGGAAAAACCGCCTAGGCTAGGGTCTCATGGAGGACATGCTACCTTTCCTTCTGTAATTGGAATTCATGGCCTGTTTGTTCTCTACCTTGAGCTGAAAGGAGATGGCCTTTGCAGGGTGTAAATCATGAGAACTCCACATAAATGCAAATCCCTTCCTATTTTCAGGTCACCACTCTAATTATGCAACCCATGAGGGAACCTTAAAATGGGCCAGTCTGTAGCCTTGGTGAGAAATATGATCCAATCTTGAATCATCCTTGCCTCAAAATAGATCAGCAGGCTAACATATCAACTGGGTATTCTCATGGTTGCTTTTTGCTTTGAGTTTCTCTCTCAAAGCCTGGCTATTGTACTGCTGAGTTACAGTCAAGCAGCCATGAATTCAAAAGACTGTGTCCTTTTAGTATCCTCAGACCTTGGCTTTCTTGGCTTAAAATCACCCTAAAACCACCACCCATTGTCACTTTTTAGCTCAGCTACTCAAAACCCATGCTGGGTTCTCATATCACTGTAATCTATTATTAGGTTTGTTTGGTTCTGCCTTACACTGTATGAGTCTAGCCATAGTAGTTTGTAAACCATGATTTATGATACAGATAGAGAATTCTTTTACAACCAGGCATCACATTTTAAAAAAATTGCTATTGTTTTCAACCTCTGAGGCCTGCCTGGATCATAATAGCGATGCACTGATGCCTCCAGAAGAGGAAGGGGCAGCATTTTCAGCCTAAGTTGATGCAATTTTCCCCCATTTTGCAGGAGATGGGTAGACAAAGGAAGCTAAGTGTCTTCAATCTAGCCAAAGCTTAATGCAACCATTTTCATGTGGAGGTTTTAAAGGAAAAGATAAAGCATGCCAACACATTTTTGTGTTTTGAACTGTAGTTGGCTGGAGGGGTTCCAGAGGGGCCTGGGACCACAAAACTGCAGATGCAGGCTGAGTGCAGCCTAGCAACATTGGATTGACCACCCATGTTTTATGATTCGATACAGTGTGTGAACCCAGTCTAAAGTTTTCCTAGGGACCCATTATGGAATCTGGCAAGGATAGACTATCATGTAAGCACCAACATTTCTCTGGAATTTGTTGGCTCACACCTCTGACTTATGTTTCTTCATTGCACCCTCCTTTTTCTTCTTCCCCAGCACATTTCCCAAGTTTTTGAGTCCACTTGGCAAAGTTCTGAGCCCAAAATATACTAGTGTAGGCAATCTACACAAGTGTAACATCACTACTGTGCTTTCCTCCCACCCACATTATTTTCCTCTAAATTTAAATATAATTTCTATTGGTAGCTGGAACATCAGGCTATAGTGGGATAAGGAAGATGGGCAATTTAATGTGTAGGCTAGAGCAACTGGGAATTATTTATCTTATGCTGCATTATTGTATGGCCACTTTAAAATCAATAAAAAATAAAAGCTGCTGTAGAACATCAGAAAAAGAGCAGAAATAAAATGTTGCAAAGTGAGAAAATGAATCCTAGGTACTTTGTTTTCCAAAAGTAATAATAAGCATTAATATGGGAGCAAGGGTGTGTGAAATCCCGCCTACTGCAACCATTATTTTTGAACTTGGTTTGAAAAATACAAGTGAAGAAACTCCTCCAAATCTGTGGTTAGGCTGAAAAATAGCACAGCTGCTAGAGCTCAGAGTGGAAAAACTGGGAAATGCAATGGCAATGAGGAAGTGAAGAGAAACTTGGGCCATCAGCTCCAAGTCAAGCTCCTTCCTGGAAACACAGGGAAGGATAAAAGAAAGGCATGGACCTTTCATTGATGTTCTCTTACCTGTGAAGGAAGCATTCCATTAAACCAATTTTTCTAATCTGAAGCTGTCCATATTCTTGGAAT
Organism: Python bivittatus; assembly: GCF_059951505.1. Classification (NCBI taxonomy): domain Eukaryota; kingdom Metazoa; phylum Chordata; class Lepidosauria; order Squamata; family Pythonidae; genus Python; species Python bivittatus. The sequence goes on along the minus strand of NW_028277035.1, from coordinate 8,442,929 downwards.
ATAACTCCCACAGCTTCCAGACAGTATTGTAAATAGCTTGCTATCTGTGAATTACAGGAGTGGTACTCTAACACATCTAGGGAACACCTGGGTGGAAGAGCTGGCCAACAATCAGGAGGATGTGAGGTCTGCCAATGTTCTGCCATCTTGTCACAGGTGAAGCCAGTGAGAGTTTATTATGTTTGCTCGCCTTTTCTGTTTCCTATATTTTAACTTTATTTCAAAAAATAAAAGGACATTCCACAGAGAGCTTTTCATAACCTGAATGAGTCTTCTTATGCTTTCCATGCAAGCAGTTCATCAGCTACATATTGTGCTCTGCCAAGTGCTCAACAACACTCCTGTTTTTGCAGTCTCAGGCAAGCCGTTAAAGCAGGAAGTTTATCAAATCCCTGGTGGTCTGCCATACATGACTAGCATACTTCATTTAGCTTGGTGGTTAAAGAGAGCAGTTTTTCTATATTACATTCATCAGCATAATTCACCAAAGCATCTCTCACTACCCCATATCCACAGAGGATAATTCCTGGGCTAGGCACCATTCGGATTGGAACATGGGATGTCACATAACTGGGTGTGCAGGGGGGAAGCAAGGAATGAAATGTTGCATCATCATGATGTAAACTGCGCCTTTTCATACCTATGTGTGACACTGTATCAAAGGGCAGGGCTTGTGTCACGATATCATGATGTCATGATTGTCATTTTGGCAACATCATGGCTAGTTACAGATGCTTTTATTGACATAGGGCACTTCTACTGAAGTATTATTGTATTGTTTCCATTCAACTGCTATCAGATGACTATCATCTGACTTCTGCCAACCTCGAATAATGTTATCATGGCCAAACGTGTATGTGCAGGAGAAAAAAGAGTCAGGAGACAGGGTGAAGAATAATGGCCATACTTCAAATGAAATTACCAGCTCTGGATAAGTCCAGAGCTGATTCCCAGCTGGTTTAATTGGTCTGTCTGGAGGTGCCTTTTTTCTCTTTGAATTTCTTCAGGCAGTTGACCAAAAGAACTTTGGCAACAGGTTCACTTGAATTGTGAGCTTAAAAACATGATAAACATAGAAAATATAAACTGCAAGCCTGTGGGCATTTATCTTTGAGCAATTCCTGGTGAATTCAATCTGGTTTCTGAATAAACATGCACAGGATTTCCACCACGTGTATTTGGGTTCCTGACTGCAATAGAAACGACATGCTTTATAACAAATAGTATTGTGCATGCTCGAGATGACAGCAGTACAGACTCATCCAACTCTATTGCATTTGCAGCAGTAGTAACAACAGTGTTATTTATCATGCATGTATGACTAAGCCCAATACATAACAATTGAAACAATACATTATAATAAATCATAATGTCATAGTATAAAATTAGGAGCCTATAAACTAAAAAGTCCATAACAGATAACAATAACCTCTATACAGTATATTTAAAATGGCAGGTAAGATTTTTTTTATTATTATTATTTTAAATCAACTTCATGTGGGGGTGTGCATCATGAAATGTTTTAAAATTTCAAGGGATCTGATTCCAGGTCTAAGCCTGGTGGAAGTCTATTCCAGAAAACTGGAGCCGGATGCAAAAAAATTCTAAAGTGGGACGTGGCTATTCTTCTAGTACATGGTAGAACCAAATGACCTTGGCCTTATAAGCTGGTCAAGCACACAAAGACATGTGCCACCATCGGGTCTTTCAAATAACTGGGTGTAATATGTCAACACAATTAATCTGTACTGGTATCTTTCTCAAATTTCCAAGCAAGGTAATGCTTGGCAGTAAAAAGAGATGGGGCAAAATAAAGAAGGTCCAGAATAGTATAAACAGTAACATTCTAGTCATAAATCAAAGGGCAGAGTGAGTAGCCAGTCAACAGGCTGCTACGATAATCCAATTGTGCCACAACCAGGGAATGAACTAAAAGCTGAGTCATTTCAATAGTGAGAAATCAATGAATTCTGCAAACATTCAGTAAATGGATAAACAGTTTTTTTTCAGTGAAAGTTTTAAGGACAGTCCATCTTTGATTTATCCCTCACAGTTGGGGAAACCCATCACTGGTGGCCTTGAAACTCAGAGGGAGAAATAGACAGATTTGAAAGAACATGTGGAAGTTTGATCTCCTTTATTTATGAGAAGAGTGTTGTAGGTTAATGAATAAGAATTAAAAACATACATCAGCAATGACATTTTATTTGCATCTCCAGAAATACTTTGGCTCAGGCTGCTGGGTAACAGGAAGAGCCACTTAACCGATCACAGGATAATTATATCGCAGAAGACCCAACATTCAAGGGACAGAGTTTATGGCATTTTTAAAACTTTTATGGCTGGGCTCATAAAGCACACTTACCCTAATCAGCCACTAACACCCTCCATGGGATCAAGCAGCACACAATTATGCTAAGTTCCCACCTACTTTCTTTAGCCCTAGCATCAAAAGAATACAGACATTACATGAATGGCTTCTTCTCCTTTGGCTAGATAGTCAGCAGTGGGCTTGGCTTGGTTCCTGCAATGAATCAATTTTGGGAGTATTGTTCTAAAACTGCCAAGCTTTGGCAGTGAGTTTTGTAATGGATGTGCCTTGTATTTTCAGTGACTCTACACCTCTGTCTCATTTCCTAGGAGAACTGACAAGGCAGGCTTAACCACTAATTCTCAGCTGACTAACTTTTTGAGATGCATAACATTGTTGATTGGGAGAGGGTTGTTATTCATAATTACTCTGATAGAATTTGGGGTTAAAATTGTCCCTCTGTTGTCCCATTACTGGCTTGGTTAGCAGTTCAAACAACCTACTGGACCCTTAATGGATGAGTTGGGTGAACCCAGCCTATGAGTCCAGACGAAGAGTAAAAACACCTACCAGAGAGAGGAAGATTCAAATGGAACAGCAACCAGCATTAGGACTAAGCTTCCATATCCATCCCATTTTTCTTTGAGGCAGAGTTCTCCTTTCAGAGTGCTTTATTAAAGCATATGAGCTATTCTGAGAGTCCAAGGGCATTCTTTTTGCATTGTCATTCAACTGATACTTCTTCTAAATCTCTTTGAAGAGCCCCTTCAGGTCACCATTGTGTAGATACTTGTGTAAGTGTACCCATCCCACCCTACTGCATCCTTCTTCCCCAGTTATCCCGGGGCTCACCTTCCACTTACCATGCAAATTAAACTATCCAAAAGATTAATTATCTCACTGCTGTAATGCAACTCAAGGCACAAGGAAAATTGCTGTAAATGATGGGAGAGGGTGTCAGGCACATTTATGGTGTCACACATGAGGATATTGTAGGACTCAGAAACTGTTCCATAAAGTTCACCCAAGCTGCTCTGGAAGTGAAGAACTCTAGGCCTCCATAATCTGGAGCACGGGATGCTTGAAATCTCAATTATTTATGTGTTCATGCTATGGGTTAATGCTGACTGACACTAAAACACAGCCTAGATTTAGCTTCATAAAATTTTTATCCCCACTATGAACAGCAAGTGTTTCTCTGGTTTCAGCGGATGGAAATGGCCAGCTAGAAAGCCTAGACAAGCTCACCCTTCTGCTAGGCCAAAATCTTGGAGCTCAGTTACCATGGCAACTGGTCATAATTTTTAATTCCCTTCCTGGTTACATCTGCACAGGGAAAAATAAATTTTCTTGCTTTCATAATAACTGTCCATCTACTTGAAGCCGAGGGCCAGGTTCACAGTAATTCTTTCCCCTGTGATGGTACAAGGTGGATGTACAAGGTTGATCCATTCTATAAATGTAATGGTCTGGGAAAATGTAGCTGAAAATGCAGTGTACCCTGGCAAATATATATTAAATGTCTCATATACCTGTAGACCGAGCCCAACATGAGATATGGAAAAGTGAATAGCAGTGTATGGATTAGTCACTTTACCATTTCATTACAAAACAGGGGAAAAAATCCCACATTAGAATTTAAAACAAAACATGATGGCACTAGGAAAACATTTAGTTAATTCAGGAACACACAAGGTCTTGGTCCTCTTTAGGAGAAAATTAAATCTGATGCAATCCATGCCCATATTTCATATCTTGGTCAGCACAGTCAGACGTTCTTCCTATTGCAAAGGGCATAGTCATATAGCACAGTGGGTTGCTATTCACAATCCACCATCGTGGGCCCTTCATATGCAAACACCCTTGAACTTTTTGGTGTAGTTCATACAACTTTTGGGTAAGATATCCTCAATCTACCATGGGCAGGACCATGAGAAAATCAGTCTCCTGCTGCTCCAAAGTAAACATTCATCCCTGCAAATTGATGTTAGACAACCAGGATGCCATAATCAACAGGGAGTAACCATATACACAGGGAACCCAGCCATTGCAAAGATGGTGAGAGGTTGTCACTTCCTGCATTTTTTGTTTTCGGTTTTGTTTTACTTTCCGGGAAAACTTTGTTTTTTTAAAAAAATGTGATGGCCAATCAGAATCACTACTGTGGGCAATGTTGAAGGCGGCTTACCCATCTCCACTGTTTCTGGCCCTCTCTCATATGCTGCAGGGGGAATGAAAATTATCTCAGAAGTAGCTTCTTTTAAAAAAAAAACATTTTTGTGGAGCCACCCTAGGCACTCTAAGAAGGAGTAAATCTTTTTTCACATTCAATGGCAGACTGGGGGGAAGTTAGTTTAACACAAACAACCACAAAACTGGTGTTAAAACTAGCCTTCTCTAACCGTACAGCTGAGTAAGTTTAGCTATTCACCTGACGCTAATTCCACTTGTGGCCCAATTAATCACAGAGTCATTGAATTATAGAATCATAGAATCATAGGACAATAAAGTTGGAAAGGACCATTATAGGCATTCAAGTCCAACTCCCTGCTCAATGCAGAAATCCAGATTAAAGCATCCCAGATAGATAATCTACTCTTACTTGAACATAGCTAGTGAAGGGAAGCCCATAATCTCTATGATGAATTGACTCCACTATCAAATTGCTATTACTGTTAGGGCATTCAGTTGGAATACACCTTCTTTTAACTCAGATTTGGTACTCTACATCCTGCATTATAGGATAGTTAAGTATTAGCTATCCTACACAGTTTTTTCTGTTCCCTGAATAACCTCTATCTCCTTAGCCAAGCTATTAATATAAAAGTGAAAAGCTTTTTATTGAGCACCCCATTTGATATTTCAAATAGATAAAGAACTATTGAGGAACACTCTTTGAGTATGATTTTCTCACCAGTTATGGATCCCATGGAATTGATATGTCATGCAGCTTATATTTAAAGACACTCTTAAAACAAGCTTAATTTCTGGGGACTGCATGGACATGTCTATGGCAACAATATAGAAGTCATTTTCCATTATTCTTTCCTGGGATGTTTTTTCAACTTCCGAGTCTACTGTAGTGCTAGTGGTTTTACTGGAAGATTGGCAAGGAGGAATTGTGTAGTGGTGTGTACCTCTTTCTCTTAGGTACAAATAACTTCATGTGATTTTATAGGTTCATGTAATGGTTCAGTATTGTAGTGCAGAATTGAGCAAACATTTATTTTTGTCGCTAAATGGTCATAGTTGGGTTATACTTTGTTTTGTCTTGTCTTTGGTAAGACACTTACATAGAATAAGATGATCTTTCTCATCTTCAATCCAATTAACCTTGTGAAACAGATACTCCTTAACTGTGAGATGGTCTCATTGGTACAAAGACTCCTTAGCCTTGATGGTCTCATTCATGGCAGGAATCCTCAACATTGAACCTTGATGGTCTTATTCTTGGCAGGAGGGCAAAGGATTCCAAGGTAAGACAGACTTGTCCTCCTGTCCTTGGTAAAAATCCAGTGAGATGAGACCACTGAAAAGCAGGCATGTTTAATTATGTTCAGAGACTATATAAGCTAGTCAGAAACCTCCATGGGATGGAACTTTGATGCAAACCTATCTGGGAAGGTGCTGCATGTTTATGGGCCTTGAAAGGGTCCACCCATTGTCATCTCTCTGGGGTTCCCTGACTGGCAGAAGGGGCATAAGGTCTTTCTTTTTTCATCATATTGTATTCTTCAGTATTCCTGAATATTCTTTGATTGCTATCTCATGGTATGTTATTATGTTGTTTTCTTATACTGCCTTGGAAAAGCCCTAAACACTCATACTGTGTGGCCATTGCTTCTGAATCCAAAAAATACCTGTAACCCAACCCTGCTGGTCTAGGGACAGAGCAATACATCTACTCTACACTCTTCATATTTCCTCATGATTTCCCATTCAAGTACTACCTAGATCCAGCCCTGCTTAGCTTTTTCAAGATCACCACCAGCTGTACTTAATGAACTTGTTAATCAGAACATCATGGGGTATTTTTTCAAATGCTTTGCTGAAATCAAGACACATTCTGACTATGGGATTCCCACAATCCTGTAAGCTAATTATCTGATCAAAACATGAAGTAAAATTAGTCTGACAAGACTTTTTTAAAAAATCCATGCTAACTTTTAATAATCATGTCATTATTTTCAATTTGCTTTCAAACTGATCTTTGCATTATCCACAAAGGAGTATTGTCTGGTATCTATGTCAGTAGTTCTATAGTTCTGGATTTTTCCCTTTTTGTAGATGGGGACAATATTTGCCCACCTTCAATCATCTGGTACTTCACCTTTCAGGATTTCTCAGAGATAATGGATAGGTACAACTAGATGATCCACAAGTTCCTCCAATATCCTATGATGCAACCCATTTGGCCCTGGAGCTTTGTACTCATTCAAGATCATCAGTTTTTCCTTAATTTTGTTTCTTGTAAGTTTAAAGTTACCCTTGTGCCATCTACACTCAGCAACTGGCTTATATATTTTGTAATCTTCTCAGTTTGAAGCAGTTTAAATATATGAAACATTTAAGGAGGGGGGAAATTATTAGGAAGGTCATATAGACTGCCTGCTTTTTCACATTATAGTATTGTTGTAATATTACTCTCTGCTAGCATCAAAATAGCTTTATATTTATCCATGAACAATTTAACAGGACCATAGTAAAAAGCATGATGGTCTGTAATGGTCACCATAGCAAGAATACAGCTGAAGACACTTCTGGGAAGTGACAGCTATTTTTTCCAAGTAACATACCCTTCTCTGCCCCTCACAGTTAAAGATAATATAACTAAATTCTGTGTCTTATAGAGATGCAGAGTTTTCAAGTGAGACTGAGAAAGTCTCTAACAGCAAACTTGACAGTGTAGAACAAGCCTTATGATTGCTATTACTCTCTGAAGAGCAGACTAGTCAGTGACATTTGCTAGTGAATTTCTCACTGCTTGGGATAATGGATGGGTGAGTGCAAACATGTGTTCATAAGGAAGGGGATGCACGAGCATGAAAGGGACACTCTCCATTACATAAAAAAGTATCTTCATCCACTCAATATACATAACAGGGTTAAGGAAAGGAATGGCAGAGAGACCATGAAATACTACACATGTGGACATTAAGATGTAAACAAATGACCAGATTAAGAACAGAGCTTGAAAGTCTGGATGGGAGAAGGGATTTATTTTTTAAAAAAATCAGGGTAAACTAAGAGTGCTCATTGGAAGGATTGATAATGAAGCTCAAGCTCAAATGCTTTGGTCACCTAATGCGAAGAGAGGACTCTTTGGAAAAGACCCTGATGCTGGGAAAGATTGAAGGGAAAAGGAGAAGGGGATGGCAGAGGATGAGATGGTTAGTTAGCATCACTGAAGCAATGAGCATGAAACTGAGCAAACTCAGGGAGGCAGTGAAGGACAGGAAGGCTTGGCACAATATGGTTCATGGGGTCACGAAGAGTTGGACACGACAACGACTGAACAACAACAAACTAAGAGTGCAGGCAGAAGTTATCACAGTATTGGTGAAACACTTTATGGAATCTTTTCAGTAATAGTTGACTACAGAACAAAGAGTATTTAATAATAAAGTTACCCAAATTGCTCAAACAAGTTCAGCGTTAATTGACCTCTCTCTTTCTTTTTTCCACACAGTAAATATGAAAAAACATCCAGGATGAACTTTAATAAGAATTCAGGGTTCAATTTATTGGAAATTATTCTGAATCAAAATATTGTGCTGACATCATCTGTTTTGCATACTTGCTATGTATGACAAGTATAAATTCTCACAAAAGGCTTTGCTTTGTAATTACTATGAAAATTTTCAGAAGGTTTTTGTCCAGTTGGGGAAAACCAATATAGAAAAAAAGTGATGATTGTGGCCATTATTGCTTTTTATTGGCCCAAAGAATCAGAAAACATTGATTCACTGGAAGTTACTAGGTGGTCCTTTCCATCCTTAACTGCTTTCCCAATCCCAATCAAGTTAGTGATAGCAAGATTTCAGAGTTGTAGTAACCATTCACTAGTCTGGATTTGGCTAGGATGGGTGATGGTGTAAGTTGGACAATCCATTTGAAAGCATCTGGAAAGGAGGCAGCTTGGGGGAGGCCCAATCTCACAAACATTTCATGGCCCAGTTTAGCAAGAGGAAGCATGACAGCAATGACAGGAATTTGGAGAGAGAGGCTCAAAATTAATCAGATCTCAAAATCTATGCAATCTATCTTATCATGCCATCACCCCCACACCAATAGCCTATTATTTTATTCCTTTAGCACTTGGAAATGCAGTTCCACTATCATACACAATCATGCATGCCGGGGAGGGGGGCGCAGAGTGGGGATATTTCTGTGCATTTAGATTGAAACTGCTCTATGTCATCTACCTGTAAACAACATATACTGAAAAAATCCCAAATCCCCATCCCTGCAGTTTTTGGGAGATCTCTGGAAAACAAAGTAGCACAATGATGGTCTCCATTAGAGAATGCCTCCCATGAATGAAAAACGGGTTTTGAAAGAATATCCCTGATTAGATACAATGATCACCCAACTGGTAGCTGCCCGAGCATGTGCTTTTGCAGCTAATCAGTGCTCTGAGAGTGCCAATCACCCACAAATTGCAAGGGTGGAAGCACCCTACAAGTTCTATGGTAGTGCCTGCTAAAAGAACATACATTTTTATGCTAAGTGCATTTCTGTAGCAAGCTGTGCATTTTGGGCCATGCGACAGCCATGCTAATCAGATTATTCAATTCACAAAAAGCCTCTCAAGGATTTGTAATATTACACTCATATTTGAGGTGGGGAGGAAACTCCCACTTGAACTCTATTATTTATGGCACTCTTACAGCACAATCTCATTATGTAGGCAACAGTGCAATTCTTTAGTACAATATAGTGCCTGGAAACCCTTTTATCCCCATCCACCTAGCAGCCCAGCCTCCTGTGAGTTGCCATATTGTGAATATTAAAGACCGAAACATAATGGCCCCCAAAGAATATCTTTTCCAATTAGCTCACTGGTTGCCAGCATCAGGTGTACTGAATTAGTAAGATTGGCTTGTAGTACATTTCTTTGAAGTCCTCATTAATCCTGTCCTTGGATTTGAACTTTGGATGTGTTTCCATGTCAAATCTGGATTTTTGTAATGTCAAAACAACTGATTAGCTCTCCTCAGCTTGAAGGAAGTGGAAAGGGGAGAGCAGAAGAGGGTAGCGGGGTGGGTGTTGGATTTCATGAAAAGACTTATTTGCCTACTCATTTAGCATGACCAAATGGGAGACCGGCCAAGAAGGGCAATGCGCTGGCAATAGTCCAGAGTTCCTGTCTTGTTAGGGATTTCCATAGCAAATGGCAAAGCTGCCCTCATACTAATAGCCAGTCAGGCAATTTGGTTGGCTTCCACTAAAAATAGGGTGATATCCCACAAGCCTCTACAGCAAGCAGCTTCAAATCACGATGGCATTGTTTTAGAGTACCGGAAGTCTTCCTTTGGGTATGCATAATCAAACACAAAGAGTCACTCCAAAGAGGGCCACCTGCCAACTAATCTGCCTGCATAAAAAATGATTTTTCCTTTCCAAAATATGAGAACCAGCCACACTGGAGGGCCTCAGAGACACGCTTTGTAGTGTATCTTTTCAGCTTGGTGAATATAACGAGGAACAGAAAGAAATCGATGGTGGAAATCCAAGAGCTATGAGTTATTACTACATACAGGGCAAGATGGGAAAGATTGATCCCTATAGTCACCAGAAGTTCAAGCTGACTCAAACAGTCTAACGACCCCATGATGTTCAGATTAGCAAGCCAGTAAAATGAAAGATGGCACAACAGGGGGTGATGCTGAAAATGCTTTGCTGATCTTACAAAATATGCTAGTTAGTACTTTGATGGGAGACCACTAGGAAGTCCCAAGGCAGTAAGCTAAATTAGGAAGTTGGGGGGGGGGGGGAAGGAAACCTGGAAGAAGACAGTGGGAAACACTTTCACAGAGTTGTTAAACAAAACTATGCAGATGGGTCCATGAAATCACCAACAGTTGAGCTCAACATGAAGGAGACTTAACTGTGTGTTTTTCTGTTGCTTTGTATCAGTTTGTCTCGACTTATATATTGACTTCAGCTTTATCAACCAAACAACCAAACAAGCCTAAATGATGAAGTTGAGTCTGCCTAGTATTGTCAAACATCTGTGATTAGAAAGGGTTCTGTCTGATTTTAGAACATCCCAATTGCACAGAATGTAACCAGGCTGCTGCTATGGGCTGTTGAGCAACAGCATGCAAAACCGTGGGTTGCATTTTGGATGCATGATTCAAAGAAGCCAATTATCATATGCACAGGACAATTTAAAAATCAGCGGGGGGGGGGGGTACATCCATGTTTGGCAATGTGTAGGTGAACCATTTAAAGTTTCAGTCCTAAAATGAGAATTTGTAGGACTAAATTTCATCACAAACACAGCCTTAAAAATCTTGCTTCTCTTATGTCATGGTTTGGTGTTATTCCATAATGATGGAAAGGCATTTTATGCATATTTACTGGTAATTTATTTTTTCCAAACAGCAGTGGGGATAAGCATAAAATAAAACCAACTTTCTAGAATGAAAAATCATTTATGTTAGGGCTGTAAGCATCTATTTCTCCTCCTTCTCCTCCTCCTCCTTCCTTTTGATATTACAAATTAGGCTGCACCTCTGACCCTGCAAAAACAACAGGTAGCACTTCAGCAAGTGGTGTTATTATGAGTCTTGCTTATTTTTTATCTTTCTTCTACTTTAAGATTCTCATAGATCCTTAAAGGTAGGAAAATGATGGGACAATTTTTGGCAATCTGTTTGCAAAGTTCTGCAGACTATGTCCATACTTTCCAAAAGCCTCTATGACTCCTAAAGTGGCCTCACTTTTCTGTGTCAGAATCAAGGTTCTCACTTTCATCTGGAATGTTGAAGACAAATGAGAGAATGTGTTTCTATAACTTCTTCCAGCCACCAAGGTCTCTGCAGGCCTTCCTTCTCTCTAACCTTTGCTCTGTATTTGATTCCCACAATAACCCAGTGAGCTCTAAGGGCACTCACATACCAGTGTTTTGGGACCAGCTTCAGACCTGACTGATCTCTTGTCATCATCTGTTTTGGGGACCTGATCAATTTCTGACTCCACTCAGTTTTGTTAGATACTGCACCAAAATGGGTATTTTTTGTTTTGGTCACTCCACTTCTGCATACTTTGTGGACAGTCTCTTTTCCCATTAACAGAAACTCTTATCTAACTCCACCTTTGGAAGATTTCAATGCTCTGTTTGAGGTACTCTGAGGTCATATAGCTTCCTATCATAGGACAGACTCAGTGATGATAATAACGATGATGATGATTTGCAAACTAATCAAATAAATGCACACAGAAGGATGCATGAAAAACTTGGAGGGGATGTTAGCAATTTATTTTTATGTTAGTTTTGTGTGGAGTGGGGATGAGGAGGTTTTCTTATTCAGTGACCAGTGGTAGCTCAGAGAGGAGGATACTGATTGACTGTTACTCCTTTCATTCTTCTAGAGAGAAAAAGCATGTGCCCTCATTGGCTCATGGGATTCCTGTAATTCAAGATTTGGAGACATGAAGATGATCAGATTCAAACAGCTTTGAGTCTGGAGAAACTGAATGTAGGCGTGTCACCACACACTAATTGCTAAAGTCAGGCTAAACCCTGTGTCCTATCACGTGCCTAAGATTTCACACATATAGCAGGACATGTCTCTGCCCATCACACACTGCAAGCTGCAAGGGATTCATAGCATATAGGAAAGTGGATTACAAAAAAATCTGAACCCTAGACCCTATGAAAAAGATCTGAAGTGAAGTAGGAAGAAAATGAATCAACATGTCCTGGACCCTTGAGTTTGTATGTGCTCATAAAGGATTTTAGAGAATATTTGTAAAGGTAGGCAGGGAAGCAAGTATAAGTCACCCATTTAGGAAGCAGTTTGGGAAGTGCTGTAGTGCAGTAGTAACACACATACACACACACACATCAGCTATGAGGGAGAGGAGGTGGTAGCTGAGTGCTGCAGCTGAACGGCATAAACAGCTGATGGCAGAATTAGCAGAAATGGCAAGACTGACCTGTCTGGTCAGGGATAAAACAATCAGTACAAGGACTGATTTTTAAAATGCATTTCATACTTGATTTCCTCTACTGAAACCCTGTTGAATTTATTCAGCTTATATTTTTATTTCATTGCTTTTTTATGCTTTTTATGAAATCTGCACAGAGAACAATTGCTCTTGTTGGGTTCCGAATATAATAAATAAGTAACTAATGAAGTCTGTTTATTATAAGGACAAGCTTATGCAAGGGTCTCAGGCTTCAGTACTGTATCCATTTACCTGGCAATAAAGCATGTTATATTCAATGAAATTTACTTCTAAGTAGAAGTAAGGTTACAAGATGCACTATAAGAAAATCCTCATCTTTATCATTCAGAAGAGTCTTTTGTGACTACTAGTAAAAAGCTGACATTTCTTGGGATAAAGTATTTTCACTAGTTCAGGTTAAACCAGAAATCATTTGGAGCCTGCCGTGTTGTTTCTGGCCCATTGCAAAGCCTCTATTTCAGCAAAATTTACAGGCTTGTTGCTGGGGGAAGGGGGGTGCTCTACAGTTATTTAGTAACTTCTCAGTTCAATGATTTGCGAGGTCAGATGTCTTTGTTCCTGCCAATGCTGGGCAGGCTATAAACTACAAAAAGAGGGGGATGTAGATGCAGAAATACTACCCTGCACCTGGATTTCTCTGCAGGATTCAAAAAAGTGATGGGTCCCATATCTTCTCTGCCAGAAAATCCCAAACCATTTTTGATAGCCAGTTTGTGGCTATTTTCAGGGTGGATGATTATGTAGAATATGTTATGAAAACAAGAGATCTGATCTACCATGCCAGTTTGGGAATGGGGTTCTTGCTGAAGGAGGGACTTGTGAGGGGTGAAAAGAGTAGCCATTGCTGAGATGTTGGGCCAGTAGGGATGACAGAGATCTGATGGGCATGTACTTCTGATGCCAAACCAAGAAGGGATTGTATTACAGAAACATTGACCAACAGTGAAAGAAATATGACCCATGCTTGAGCGTATTGCCATCTGTTGTGTTGAACTATCTGGTGGACCAAAGAGAAGGCATAGCTGCAGTTGATCCTATTTCTGGATCTTTTTCAAAGATGACAAGACTGCACACTTTGAGGCTGCCCTCTGATGACCCACAATCAAATATGGTGGGGGGATCATACCAACAGAAGCATGGATTTTCACTATTTCCCCCTGCAGTTTAAACCTCGTGGGTTCCCTATATGTCTACAGCCACCATTCTACCACAACTTCCAGAAGACAGACCTATTGGCCAGTTGCACTTTATAGGCATTTGGTTCTGCTGACTGAGCAGCAGAAAAAAGGCTAAGTTATATATATAGTAGAGTCAAAAATGAAATGGCCATTTCAGGCAAAAGATGCTGGGGCAAGGGGACAAGGCTGGCATTCCTCTGTACGCACACACACACACACACACACCCCAAACAAACAACCTATCCACTTACCATTCTTACTTTCTTAAGTCAGTGCCCTTGAGCTGGCAATATTTCTTACAGCTGCCCTGGACTGTCTGGCTTGCCTAGGTCACCTTCTCCAAATACATGCCAGGCAGCATGAGCTCCTGAATGAACAAGCAGGCAGAGAGGCAGTCTGTTCCGCTGCCCTTGCACTTCCTGCAATTATTCATTTGTTGGAATGGATAGCAAGGGAAAACTGGCAAAAGGTGTGAGTGACAATGAGATCCTGGAGGTCAGACCTTGGTGTACAGTGAAGGATATTGCCCTTCCACCAGTGGTGAGGAAAAAAAAAAAACTCCTTGATTAGTTCTGCATGTGGAATTGGGCAAAGGAAGATGTCATCTCCAGTAACAGAAAGTCTTGCTTGACCCTCTTGTGTTGTCAGGGATGATAGTGTCTTCCTTGTGAAGATAGCTATAATGTTCCTCGGAACTGTTCCAAAAAGACTTTCCAACTATATTCAATCCAAAATGTATCTATTCTGCTCCAAAGTCACCAACCGAAAAAACAAATGAAAAACCATCCAAGTCCTATACAGTATATTTAAATCTGGCTTGCATAGAACTGGCTTCCTCCTAACATAACAAAGAAAAGCCCATCTTTTGCATTGCAAAAAGGGTTTTTTAATGAATAGGGGGCAAATGAATAAATAGAAACAGAAGACTTGTTCTAAACTGTCCAAATCACAGGGAGAAGGAATAAAACTTTGGGCTAAACCAGGATTCAGCTCACTAGAATGCACAGCTTCCATTTCACTTGCAAAGCCAGGCCTTCAGGATACACTTTCATATGGCAGCAATATGTTCCACAAGTACAGAGAGGAGAAGACTCTCAAATCATTCCTGCCAAATTTATCTATCTGGTTCCCAACTTCTCTGCAGTCTGTCTCTCAGAGCGTCTCCCTTTCTCTCTTGTCTGTGATACTTTATCAGGGCTTCATTTATAAACCATGATCATCTGCAATTTTAAGAGAAATTGAACATAATTAGAAGCAGAGCCTGGGGAGCTTTCAACGGTACTGCCCTTTATTCTATATCTGTAGTCCTGCCAAGAGCCTGAAAGATCAAGGCTACTACTGTTCATCTATAGGAGGAAAGCCTAGTCCCCTTTAAACAGAGGCAGGAAGTTATCACTATTGACTCCTGAATGGTTTCAAGCAAGTTGCTGGCTCTCTGTCTTCATTTAGCAATGCATATTTTCTTTGGCTATTTGGCTTTTGTCTTCTGAGCTAAACCCAGTGTCTATGACACAGGAGCGCAAACCTTCTGGGACCAGGGAATGCCCTTTGCATGGCTGCATCTGACTATTGGAGACCTGCAAGAGGCAAGCAGCGATGTGATGACCTCATCCAAAAAGTCAGGGAGCAGTTTTTAAGGCTCCTTCTATGCTGAAGAGTGTTTAAAAACTAAGGAGACAGAACCAGGCTGTGGCACCCACAGAAACCTAAGCTCTCTCTAACTGTATGGCAACGTTCTTGATGCATCTTGGAACTACAAGCACAGATCTTACAAATTTGGACTGGACAGCTTCCAGGACATTAAACTTTGTGAAAATGCAAATCTGAACACCATACAGAAGCTGGGAAACAACCTTTGCAAGAAAAACCTTGCAAGCTGCAGAAATAAAATGTGCCCTCTTTGAATGGAAGAATCTGAAGCTGTGAAGGTACACTGGGCAACACTTGCCCAAAAAGAGAAATGTGTGCTCCAAGATAAGGAAGCTTGGAGCTGCACCCGAAGATATTTATAAGTACGAACCTACTCTATTGGAGTCCTATTAATTTGCCATTTATGCATCCTACTGTTATGCTGTGCAAAGACTAGCACTTTACTTTTTTTAATAATTTACTACATGTTGTTCTTTTAGGCAATAGGAAGCCAATGCCCTCAGTGCCCTTCTCATTCCCACCTGGGAGATAGACAAAATTACTACATCATCTGTATATAGGGCTACCTTCTCATATATTACATGAATAACCCCTTACTTTTTACACTTCCAGTGTCTACCTCTGATGCCTACTGTTTGATCGCTGGTCAAATAAATAGGCAAAGGGGATGTCACATATGCATAAAATAATATGTAATCTTCATTTTGGGATTATCATGAAGGTGATCCATCTCTTTGCTACTGCCTCCTGCATATTTTCTAGGAATAAGGACATATTTTTTTTATTAAAAACACATACACACACACACATTCATATACTACTTCTCATTTACAAGAACCCTAAAGTAGTTGATAACAAAAGCCTAAAGAAATGCTAGAAAATAAAAACAATCTATTAAAGAGACCAGTACTTAATGAGAATTTCCTAATGGGAATTACTGGCCGAAGAAGACCAACCTAAGGGTAAAAGGTGTTTTACAGAATCCCGAAAACATCCAGATTTTGGGGTCTGTCCTACAGCAAGGGCAGATCATTCCAAAGGACAGATATCATCACAAAGAAGGTTTAACTTTCTTTTGCCAAATCACAACTCACGAGTCACGGTATAGACAGCAGGGCTCTCCTGAAGACCTTAGGTGTCTGGGGCTGAGAGTGTACATGAAGGATATCAGATTAACAGGGAAAAGACATGTGCCACTTTTTAGAGAAGTAGAACTGCTGCAGATCCATCACTTGCATCAGCCAAATGAGCTCATTAAGTGTATAATTAACCAACACCGTCAAAATAACACCATCAGCCAGAGTAAGCAGGCCAACGCTGAATGTATCAGAACTAGAATCAGAAGGGGGCAGAGGAGGTAGGATTGACACCCCCCTTGTAGATGTACATTTTGTGGTGAAGCGCAACCGAGCTGCAAAGCATCTGGATTTGGCTGCAGCGCAGAGGTACCGTCCACCTGAAAGAAATGTTCTCAGTTCTGCCATCGATGGCAATGCAATCAAAATGCAGTGCGCCATAAGAAATGCTTGCCTCTACATGGCTCTCTTCGGCTGGCAATCAAGATTTTATTATGCAGCCCCTGTGTTCTTGCACAATTGAAACAGGACCTTGGTAATGATGTGTGAACCTCAGGGTCACCCTGTGAAGTGTTGTTTTTAGCTCTGTGGCAGCTTACTATTTAGGAATAAAAATGACAATTTTGCTGAAGTAAATTACATTGTGGAAGCACAATAAAATTCTGCAAGGGCAATTGGAATGATCTGACGGCAGATTTAAACTTGGAATACATTATGGGCTTCCTTGTGGTTGCCAGCTAACACAGTCCTAGATGATGTGTGGATCTTCCAGCCTCCTTTATCTCCTGATGCATGAGTTTGTAATTAGAGTTGGAGGCTGAGAGGAGATGAGCAATCTCTGACCATATTGGATATGGATGAATTATTCCATTTGCTGTATGCTTTCCTGGATGATCTTGAAAAAGCAAATACTCAGAATGCTTGTTCCACAAAAATAAGTTAATCTTGCAGCGCACCTGTGTGTGCAACAAAATAGGCTTTGCTTTGTTTTTTACCACATCCTAGAGTTATTCTTTCAAAAGGTTGGAATGATGTACAACACTGAGCTTCCAAGCCGGTGGAGAGCCAAGGGGCAGGAACACAGTGAGGATGCCAGATGGGTTCTTCTCTCTTCATATTCTCTGGCACTGGTCTTCCCCTTTCCCCACTGATACGTGACTCTACCTCTTTCAGTATTAATTCCACGTGCAGCTGATATACCAGTAGATCATCAGTCACCAAGGTGGCTTTTAAAAAAATATAGGATTTGAATTCCACATTTCTGTGGGCGTCATTCTGGTCCATTGTCTGATATACTGTATCTTTTGTTCTGAAAAAGGCTGTGCCCTCAAGAGTCCAACTGCAGCAAGAACTGTGAGGATTCTGCTGTGCCAAGTTCCTTACTCTTATGCTTCTTTATATCTAGGAGTGTTCTGACAATTCAATGTTAGAGAGCCATTACCGATTTTCCTTAAACACCAATAACGAAATAAAATGCCGATCTTTTCCTATCAGTGTTCTCGAGTTAATGCCTCCATTTCGTAAGAGCACACATGAGGCTTTGTGTAAGTATATTGCACATCACGATAATACAGCAAGTGATGGCCACAATGTGAAATTGCTACACAAACAAACCTGCCAGATCTTTTTTCTTTCCGAATGTATTCTGTTTACTGCTTCGTCTGAAACACTTTGTTCAAGAAAGATAATAGGTTTGGAGACCAGTAGAGTGGAACTGGCATCTTTAAGTTCTTGAAACATTTGCCTTTTTAAAAAAAAGAAAGAAAGTGATTAAGAAGAACTGATGAACCTGTTTACCTTACTGGAATGTTTCCTCAAATTTAATATATACATTCTTGTTTTCCTCTCTTCTTCTGCAAAGAGCAAACTTGCATGGAGTGTGTAAATATAAGCTTCAAAATGTTCAAAAGTTGTAGCCACTATGTATGTATGTATGTATGTATTTGACAAATTTATATGGCTGCCCAACTCACACGTGGTGATTCCAGGCAGATTACAGAAATTGGACCCCAAATACAAAACCTACTATACCCCCCCCCCCCGGCAACAACAACACATTCAAACTAGCCATTTAATGGACTCCATATCAACCTGGGATCCCCAGGCCCACTGTCAAAACCACGTCTTCAGGGCCTTTTGGAAGAGTATCAAAGTGGGGGCCAATCTTATCTCCAGGGGTATGATGTTCCATAGGGAAGGAGCCATCACGGAGAAGGCTTTTTTTCTCAGTCCCAGAACACAGGTTCCCAGTTCACACAGTACTCTATTAATATAAAAGAAATGCATAGGAAAAAATTGAGCAATCTTTCTTGTTCTCTTTGCATGTTAGAACAAAAGGGACTTTTCTATCACTGATTGGCCTTCTTTCTGTTGTGATCTTTCTGGTGTCTGAAAACCTGTGGCAAATACAGCTGGCAGCTCTAGCTACTCAAGTTTTCTGCAGAAGTTTATAATTTACAGTATATATATGAAAGTGTTCTTAAAATATAGCAGAAAAGAGGGTGATCAGCCCTCATGTAGATAGAAGGAATCTCTTTTCATAGGTACAGTAGTCTTCTAATGGGATACATCAAAGAATAATTTCTCAATAGCTTCATCTGAAATCCCTTTCTCCAAACTGGACAAACGTAAACATACACAAATACACTTCTGATCTAGTAACTCATAATAGTTGTACTCCTTTTGTAGATATTTTCAGGGAGGCATTCTGATGGTTATTGAAGTCCTCCATGTAGACAAGGCCTCCACTGTCAAGATACTAAACACAGAAAAAAATACATTAAGACGTTACATTCTAATTAATGATAAAACAGTACAGTCAAAAGCTAGAAAGCAATCAGACAAACCATGTGTTTATAGTGAGAAGGGAAACTCATCAGTGTGGCTATGAAGACTGAAATTAAGCTTGCCAGTATGCCAGCATCTTTTAATCATCTACAGCATACAGATAACATCATGCCAGGCTTATGGGAAAATCAAAGTATTTCCTTATATTTTTTGTATACCATCATTCTGTCATATAAGCTTTGCCCATAGGAAATGTAAAGGAATATGCACTGAGGAAAGGTAGTAGGACTGGCAGATGAGAAGTTAGAAAATAATTTTGGTTGTCCTAGAAATAGAGTGATAGTTTTTTTTACTGATCAGTCTCTATTCTCACAATGCCTAGAAAAAGGATCCATGTGCTCATTCCCAGTAGATCCAAAAGCATTTCAAAAAGCCAACTCTTGATGAATAAGGGTAAGAACAGATTGGATCCTCTGCTCCCATGCCTGACAGCAAGGTAGCTAGACGAATAGACTGCAGAAGATTATAGCTTATCACAAGGCATATAGATCCCCGGCATTCTTGCTTCTATAGCTTTCTGACTGCTCACCATCCATTTTGTTGTTATTGTTCTGTAATCTCTGGGTCATTTCTAAAACTCTAGCAAAACAGCATTACCGGGGAAAATGTTCCATGTAAAATATTATATTCTGTAGGCATGTGTGTACCTATCTTGCTAAATGGCTACGTAGTGAAAAGCAACTGTGGGTAATGACTCCTTCTGGACAAGAATATATCTGTTGATGCCAGGGGGTTCATTTGGTTTGTCCTGTGGAAGTGAAGCAGAACCTTACAAAGGCTAGTTGCCCTATTTATAACCCCAGTAAGAAAAATAAAGGGAAAAAAGAAGTTTCGTGGTTGTTATAAACTAGGAAGGGAACTGACAGCTAATGTTTTATAGCTAGTTGGCAAGTTACATGCTTGATCCAGAATGAAACACACTGCACCAAAGGACTGTCTTCTCACTGAATCACATACCGAACTGAGCTGGCTAAGGAGGAAGTCAATGGAAAGGGGATTATTTCATTTAGTCGTGGGATCATTAACAACTGATGGAAAATGGGAATGACCTGCTGCCTGCCTTGAGATGTAGTAAAGATTTTAGGCAATGATATAGCTTGAAATTAGCATTTAATAGGACAAGGGATGTTGCCCAAACTACTAATACACTTCTCAACTCTGTAAATAATGTAAGTAAATTAGCAAGGGATAGAGGCTGCAATGAATAAAACATAAGTATTTTCTATTTATTCAGAGGATTTAAAAAAAAAAATCACTAGATTTAGGTCATTGAAAAAACTAGATGCCAATATTCAAAATAATATTTGGAAATTAAACACCAAGGGTTTATTTTTAGAAGACTATTTAAGGTAAGGTGAGGCTAATGAAAGATGTTTAATCACATGGTGCTACTCCAGTGCTCTGACCTCAAACATCAGTCCAGACAATGATGTTCTTAGAGGCCCATCTCTGAATAAATTTTGTTTGTTCTCTCATTTAGTGTAGCTCAGGCAAGAAATGACAGCAATCCTACTGACTGATCCATACCTCATAGCCCCCGCCACAACCCAGTCCAGATATTTCTTAATGCCTCTGCCTTTCTTCCACATGGCATAAAATGCCAATCTCTTGGATTGTATTAACTTCCCTCCCCTCCACCAAAAATGGGTTGAAGTACAGGAGATGCCAGAAGATTGGAGAACAGCTAATGATCTACAGATTACCTTGTAAGCCAGCACACTGATTCTTGATATCCCACCATGTAAGAGTATATTCAGTATATATACCAATACACATTCAGGATTGATTTTTGACAAAGTAATTTTCAGATCTTCCTGTATCAAAGCTCAGTTTTAAAGCTTTGTGTCACAAAGGCTCAATAGTTGTACTGTACTCTAATGATCCCTAAATGTATCAGGTTTTCAGGTCACATATTTTACACCTGCCTCATTATTTTATTTTTATTATTATTTTTTTTACTGGAAAATTACTGCGCCTTTTATATATAAAATTGTTAAAGATTTTAACTACAGTAATAAAAACTAATACAGACTAAACTCAGAGACAGAAAGTAAAGTAAAAAGAGAGTAAAAAGTGCAAAGAAAGAAAAAGTTAAAAAAGAAAGGAAAAAGGAAAGAATGAAATAAAGAAAAAGAAAAAATATATAAAGAAATTACTTCCAATCTTCATCACAACAACTTTGTGATGAAGAGCTACAGTTTGGTAGCTCTTCACCCCCTATAAGGTTACAAACAGATATTTCTTCTTCCCATAACCCATCCCTTATCTATAAGGAAATCCATAAGACATCAAGTTTTCAATCCTGGTGTCAGCAAAAAGCCTATAAAAGGCTGCCAAATTCCATTAAAACATGACTTATTTTAACCTTGATCAAATAAACCAACTTTATATTCATTCATTTTACCTCTGAAAATCTTAATCTTTAGTTCATTCAAATATTGGCGTAGGATTTGATCTCTCTTCAATTCTTATTTGTCCCATTGCATAGGCTTTAACAAGCCTCTTTTGTAAATCCAATAAAAAGACATTGCCAGGTCATTCTCTTGGTTTATCATTTGCATTTCCCTTTTAATTTTTAAAACTTCAACCAGCTTCTTTTGTACATCCAATAAAGAGTTCTTTTTGGGGTCATTCTCTTGCCCTGCCACTTGTATTTCCACTTTAAATATCTTCTCTATCTTGTAATCCACATTTTTATTTTAAATCCAATATTTCTGATTCTACTATTTCTACATCAAACAAGATTTGCTTCACATCTGTCATTCCTTCACTAAGATCCTTTAAACATAATCTATCCATAGAAGCAGACATCATTACTGATATTGTTGATATTATGCCTACTAATTTCTGGCCCCATTCTTCAAAGATCTCCTTTAATATTTCAAATGTTATAGTGTTTTGTGTCATTTTGTAAATCCCAATCTGAAACAAAACCAAAGACAGGATTTTTTTTTTTTTTTTTTGGGCCTGGAATATTTAGTCCTCTTGTTTAAATCATAAGGTCTCTAATCTCTGTTGTCACTTACAGTAGACAAAATATTTATGGTTCCCACAAAAAGTTGTTTATTTTATATAGTTATTTCCAAAATCTTATAGTAGAAGCTTCAATATTCCAAATTTGTCTGGACCTTTAATTCATTTATAACTTTCTTGGTTCAAAATCTTATTTAGCTTTTTCCCATTTATTTCAAATTCTTTACGTTCTTAAACCTATAGTTAATTTTTCCTTTGTTCAGAAATGAAGATAGACTTACCAGTTAGCTTTTCAAACTTGTTCTGAAAATTTCTAATAGCTTTAAGATAGTTAAATAGGCAGTTTCCAAAAATGATGAGAAATGAGGTTAGCGAACTTAGTGTCCTTTAAACAGTTCCACCACAGTTGTGAGCTTGATGATTGATCCCTTTGTCTCTCAGCACTCAAACCCATGGGGGACCACTGTCCTGCAGTCTCCTCATGAGAAGCAGCCATCCGGAGCACATGTGGACAATCTCCCATCCGCTCCTTGTCCGGTGAGGTTCCAAAGAACCAGTCTACTCACTGGTTCTTCAGTCTTTGCTGTGGTTGTTATCTCCACTCTCTATGGAGATATCTTTAGCTCACCATCCCTTCACCAGAAGTCCACCTTATTGTTTTAAATGTTGCACACTGCCATTATCAGAAGACTTGGGGCAACTTATCTGATATAAATATATTATTCATAGAAGAGATATGATCTTGACTTGAGATGAAATGTCTTACTTATATGCAAAAATGGCCCATATTAGATGTTCTGCTCATAAACTCTTTCTTAATATTCTCTGGAGGCCTGATTGCTACAAAAAGCAAGTATTTCTGCTGTGTCAGCATGGATTCATTGAAAGCCTCTAGGTCAAATGATCATGCACTTGGCCTGGCATTGTTCCTGATTCAACATGGCCTAGTTATATAGAACTGACAAACTTTGGCCTTTGGATCATATGATCTAAGCACATCAACTGTCAGTTTCCCCATGTTGATTGTTTGTCACATTCCAACCTAAAGTAAGGAAAAGATTAGCCTTGCTCAGAGGATGTCCTCCACTCTCATTACAAACCTTGGTAAGAGAAAACCTCAGATGACAGGGTACATTTCTGAAAAACTGGCACCAGTTAACATAGTTTTCCAAGTCAGAATCAACTAGAGCTGCTTCTCATAAGAATAAATTCTGATGCAAGTTTGGGCTGTTTCTCCAGTTGGCTAACTATCTATGCTCTAAGGAGGTAACTTCAGGGAAGTTTAACAAGGAATGAGCTTTTACCCTTTTCATATCCTTATGGGAAAATCTTCTTGAGCAAAACTCATTGAAATTAAAATACTGGATGAGTAAGAATTGACAGCATGCATTAGCATTACAAATCACATCACCCTCGTGCTGAAACTATCCCCAAGCATTTCTACATGTTGGGAACAGAAATCCATAAAATTGTGAAACATTTTCTTCTAGTGAGCCTCTGGCTCCTGAATGCTAGCCCATCATTATTGCTTAATATTGAACAGCCTATTATTAGTGATTGTCCAAAATAAAGGCACTTCCATACCACCATCTCCACTCCTGAACTCCTCCAAAGTCATTTAAAGCTGACCTGCAACTGTCTTCACTTCTGTGCACCGGAAAATTCTTAGAATGCACAGAAGTCACCCTGAGTCAATGAGTAGCCCCTCCAGCTGACCAAAGGAAGAGTGCAAAGAATGGTATACCAGCCATGTTCTGTTTCCTGAGCTGCCACAAGTCTGGGAGAAACAAAAATCCTTTCACTACCACTCCACATTAAAAAAAACAAAAAAACTAGTATACTCTTCTCCAAGTTGTGGTAATGGGAAATTAAGTGAGGAACGTTCATTTATAAATTCTGAAGCTTCCCTGGTATCATTCCTCCACTACATTTAACAAAATGTTGTTGTTTTAACTTTGTATGCTGCCCAAAGTCATTGTTGTGAGATGGAAAGCCATATAAATTATGTAAATAAATAAATAATAACTCTGAAAGTAAAATGATTGAATATTAGCTCAGAGCAAAGGAGAAGAAAGTCTAGGAGTCTAGGTAGGATGAGCCTAGGTCAAGAGTTCCTACCAATGGAAAACAGACAATCCTTTGTAAAGTCTTTGTGTTTTAAGGGGAGGGAGGGAAGGGAGGAGAGGGAGGGGAGGGTGGAGATAATTAATATTTCAGAACCAGCCAACATTATGACATCACACAGGTCCAGAATTGGTTCTGAACTGGATGAAAGCTCTCCTATGGAGGTACCTTCAAAATTTCAGAAAGCAAGAATAGACAACCTGACAGCTCTAATTTCAAATGCTCTTTGCAAAGGCAACTTCATCCCCTGAAAAGAGTGACAGGGAGAGAGAAATAAAAGTTCCAATAGAAGAGAATATATGTAGCTCAAGGTTGAACTGTGGAGTCTTTGGTGCTCACTGAGCTTGGTTGTTTGCTTGCAGAAGTTTCATTACCCAATTAGGTAACATCATCAGTGCGAATCAGTGTAGGGTTTGCTCCCTGTTTATATACAGTATAGTAGCTTGCCCTGCCCATGGTGGTGGGGGTGTGGTTTTCTCCTTAGTAGTTCCTTGACTAGGGTATTGTTTTCTGCTTGATTATTTCCCCGGTGTTAATCCCTGCTTATTTGGATGTTGACTACTGGAGACAATGTATTCTGGTCTTTCTGTTTCCTTCTTAGCTTTTTTATTGTCTCTTTTGAATTGTGTGTAAATGTGGTTTATTTCTATTGATGGCTGATTTGCCTGAATGCCAAGCTTCCAGGAATTCCCTAGCATTTGTGGATTTAGCTTGGTCTAGGATGCTCACAGTTTCCCAGTTGAAACTATGGTTGAGTCTGTCAATGTGTTGTGAGATTAAGGAGTTTTCATTGTGTCTTCTGACTGCTAGTTGGTGTTCATGGATGCACTCTGCTAGTCTGTCCTACATAGTGCCTGTCCAACCTTACAGTGTATGTTGTGGATGACTCCTGTTTTTTCTTCTTGGGCTACTGGGTCTTTTGGTTTACTTAAGATGTTTTGAAGGGCTTTAGTTGGTTTGTGTGCTATGGTAATGCCATGTGGTTGTAATAGTCTGTTGGTTGTTTCTGAGATGTTATTGATTATGGCAGTGTCATCCTTTTCATGGCTTATGTTGGTTGTGCTGGTGTAGGTTGAGTGGTCAGACACTTTTGGATAAAGTTGTGTGGGTATCCATTTTGTTGGAAGATGTTGTATAGGTGGTTTGTTTCCTTTTTCTGGTGTTCTCAGTTGCTGCAGTGTGTTTGTGCTCTTCTGAATAATGTTCTTACACAGCAACTCTTGCAGGAGGTTAACAGAAAGGAAGGGAAGGTGAGAGAGAGAAAGAGTGGTTCCGGACACCTATGGCTTTGGCCAGACCCCAAATTCAATTCTCAACAGAAATGATTCCCCTTCCCTATCCTAGGAGTTGACCGTGTGTTATTTCTACCCTAAAGATGTTCAGAGTAACTGTGGAGATGCATGTTTTACAGGTTGGATCCATACATTGCTCCCAACCCAAACATGGTTGTTGGAGGCTTACCATGTTGCATGTAGCCAGCCAGTATGTTGAATGTACTGTGAGAACAACATCATACTGCTTGCTTCACAGGCTGATAATTCTGACAGCCGAATGAGGATTCAACCTGTTCCGTAAGAAGAAGAAAAAAGCAGATTAATTGCTTCAAAGCGCCCTTTGATCCTTTGCTGCCCCAGACCTTCCAAGTAACAGTAATAATAAACAGCATGTTTGTGTACTTAATGAGTGCATGAGTGCTGGTCATTCACCCCAGATTACAGTTAACCATGCCTTGGCTACATCACAGCTAGACTACTGCCTTGTGTACTGTCTATCCATATTAATGTAAAATATGGTAGCTAGATTGCTAAGTAGTACCTGGTGCCACAGTGATATCATGGCCACACTGGAAGATCCGGCTGGTTTCCACTTCTTTTCTGGGCTAAGTTTGACCGTTATAGTTTTC
Organism: Python bivittatus; assembly: GCF_059951505.1. NCBI lineage: Eukaryota > Metazoa > Chordata > Lepidosauria > Squamata > Pythonidae > Python > Python bivittatus. The sequence continues at coordinate 8,416,667 of NW_028277035.1, read as the reverse complement.
AATAACCTGGGGAACATGTTGCCCTACTGAGGTGGTTAGACTACTGTTCTCATCATCCCTTACCACTGGCCCTTCTGGCTGGGGCTGATAAGAATTGGAAATGGCTTAATTTGGGTTTATTTGGCTTATATACCCACAAGACCGCTCCTTTAGTCTGATGTGTATTTCCTTGCTTTCTACCCTTTCCACTGGGAGGAGAAACCCAAATCTGCCTAAGATTAAGACATTTTATGGGACAAACATCCTCTGCTATTGTCCCTGAAGCACTTTATTAAACACCATTTATTGTAATAAGTAAGCCACTATTTCCTCTGCAGAAAGATGCTAAGAAGAGCCATTAGTCTGGTTGTGTTCACAATGCAGCCTAATGTCGACTGCCTACTTGCTGCCAAAGAGCAGAGGAGCAGTGCACACCCTGCCTCCTGGTAGCAAAAAACAATTAAATTAGAGTCCCCACTACAGCAAAAGGCCCATGTTTAATTTGTATAAAGTTTCCATTAAACAATGCTGTCTGCAGAAAACATACAGTACAGCTCCCCGCTGTCAGTTTAATGGGAAGAGAATTTTTAAAAGGGTATTATGAGACTTCCTAATTAATGCCACGCATATTGGAAAATATTAGTGAGTTTGCAAACATCGACCAGTTAAGACCAATATGTTACTCATATATGATTCAGGTGTAGCACTTACAGAAGCACAAAGAAGAAAAATGTGTGCAATAATATTCTGTTTATTTTAATGTCACCATCATTTTCAGTAATGATCCTAAAACATCACCTAAAGGTGATATAGTTGGATTATAAATTTCCCCAGGAAATTTATAATCCAACTCCAAAGATTGTTATTGTTTTTAATGCTGTTTTGCCTTGCAGGTTTTTTTTTTTTTTTTTTTTACGTAAATGCACAAGCACACCCAACTTCACCATCACATAAAAAGAACTCACTACTGGATTTAGTTGCATGGAATATTAATATTGCCATGTCTCCCTGTTTTCCAGTGGGTGCCTCTTCCATGAGTTAAGCAACTCAGTGCAATAGGCTTAGGACTGCAAAGTTCTGCAATCAGATGTCTTCTGCAACTTGCCAAGAGCAAGCTTATCTGAGCACATCCCCAACTAAGACTGTCCTCTGAATCTAAACCTTGCAAGCCTGACAATTACAAAAGGCATGCACATCCTCAAGAAGAACATGTGAACCTCATTATTATTTCCTGAAGTTTCCAGGACACAGATTGTCTATTACATTACCACCAAGAGTCCCTTTAAGTTTGGGGGGCTATTTGCTAAATGCAATGATTTTTGTCTTGGAATAGTTAGATTTTAAACAACTCAGTCTTGGGAAGTTCATACATCAGCTGCAAAGATAATCACCACAGGATCTGTGAAAACTTTTTACTTTATTTTATCCAGAGGATTGCCATTTAGTGCCTCTGGCAATAATGATTTTCAGAAGGAAAGTAGCCCTACTTTACTACAGTATTTGATGCAGAAATCCTGCAGTGACTATACAGCATAGAGATTGGGGGACTAGAGCAACTGAATCCACTGGAAGTGATTCAAAACAAATATATAAGAACCATCTTGACCTCCTGTCTCTGCTGTTTTACTAGAAGGGAACGGACTCTACCCTCCTTTCCTCTAAGAGCAGTCAAAGCAATCTTCCTCTTCAGTAAAAGATTGGTTGGTAGGCTTGATTTGTGCCCAACTAAACAATACTTGAAAAAATAACTGAAAGGTAATGGGTGGGTTTGGAATGATATACAGCAATTTGAATGTTGTTGCCTTTCAGTGGAACAAGTATTCAAGCATCAAGGTTAATTTAAAGGACTGGGTATTTCTGGTCAATTCCTTCCAGGACTGGGATATAATTTTTCGCAATGGGTTCTCCAAACTGTTTTTGTGTGGTTAAGCTGTATGAAAAAATAACAGCCTATTTACACATCCATCCCTGAGATAAGCCTTCACTGAACTTTGTGCCTCTGTGTATTTGAAGGGGGGGGGGGCAGAGGTCTCCCAGTTCTGAAATGGCTCTGTATTTCTGGAGAGTTTCAGGTTGAAGATCTAATTGATTATGTGCTGAACTGTAAACTATATAGGCCTCCTAGAACCCAATTTATTTATCCAGACCTGTTTTGGCACTCCTGGGATCCCTGCAGTGAAATAATCTGCTTTTGTTGGCAGATTTAGTTCATAAGATAACCCAGCAAGTGACAAGATATGCAGGGGCAGCAAGGAAGAATCAGGGCTAGATCTATGGCAGCTATGGCAATCAGCTGTAAAGGCAATAAATTGATTTAAAGATTATATTTATTGCTACTGTATGTATTTATGTATGAAGGCCTTGGTGGTTTAGCTATCCGGCAGCTTTATGGATTTTAAATATACGAATCTTAAAGATGAGACATGTCTCCTGAAGTATGAGTCTCTTTTGCTAAGATGGTTTGGTAGCAATAATTTGGTTGCATACAGTGCAATCATTCATATGTACACCCACACACACGCATATACATATATACACATATTAATAATCAGATTAATTACACAAGCCTATGCTGTCCACTGAGTTTAATAGAATATACTTTCAGGGAAGGATTACAGTCGTCTTGCTTAAATATTAAACTGGAAGTTCTGAAGTTGCAGTGTTATATTGGGAAAATCTCTAATACATAACAAGTAGTCCTCCTTCCAACTGTGCTAAAACCTCCAGTTATACCTGATTTGTCACATACACAGTGGCAATGAACCCTAAGATCATTGATGGCCCTGTATAGCTTGCTGGTAGCTGCTGTGCTGAATCAGTGTACTTTACAATTTTCTATCTAGAAGTCACCCCAGATTCAGGGTGCCAAAGAGCTTTGAGTCGCATTGCCCAGACAAGCATTGTTTGTGAGTTTTCCTTCACTTTACACATAGAGACATTTCAGAGGGGATCCATTGGTATTCGGTTTAAAATGGATACAGATGCTGCCTCCAGATGCTTCTGTGCCTTTTAGACTCTGGCCAAGTCTCTCCATGAACCCCCTTGGTGTAACTCAATCAAGATGGTGGGAACAACTGGGAATGTTATATTTGTGGTGGGATTTGCATCAAAGCTTTGGATTCCAGACTGTGTTGAACATAGGAAACATGTGCAATGTTACATGACTTTCCCATGCTCTGCAGCATTCAGGCTTCAAGACACTGTGACAGCATTTAACACTCAATGAGAATGTAACACAGGAGAAGAGCCGGTGGTTGGAAATAGTCCCATTCACAGCTCCACAGCAAGATCTAGTAATCTGATTCAAACTGCATCTGCTATGAATGCAGGTGACAAGAAAATCAGTGGGATACTAGCACAATTAATCTAAAACTGTTTCTGGAGCATCACCTATCTTTATTCTGGATGCTTGAAATCTGAACAAATAGTAAGAGAGGAAGCATAAGTGAGATGTCTCCAGCTTTCCATGCGTTTTTTCATGGCATCAGTATTGTTGATCCTTTCTTCCTCTACCAAATCTGGATACTTGGGCTGGGATTCTCCACACTGCTTCTGGAATTGGCTCTCTCATTATGGTAATTGTTATGTCAAAAATAAAACACGGGACGACATCTTCATATGAATGGATAAGTTCTAGAAAGATACAGATCTTGCTGATTGACTCTTAAATCCTTAACACGCCTGCCTTTCCTTTGGAAGTAATTACACTCATTAATCCTTTATCATGCATTAATCCTTTGCACATGACATTTATACAAGTTGCTAGTAAGGAGTTCTCCTGTAATGTAAAATCACTGAGATAGATTTAAACTACTTTCAGCTATAGCTTAGTGTCTTCAATAACTGAAACAGACACAAGCACAGGCATACAAAGCTTATGGACACACAAGCTTCCTGCATCCCTATTTGTGAACCTGCAGGCAGGATTGTTTGCGTTAATTAGCAGTATGATATGTTAAATTAAATAGCTGTCAGACAGCTCAAGCCTTTCGCATTAATCCTTTTAGCATTCTAAATTCCAAAAGCAGTTTGCTCTTTCGATATATCCCTAAATCTTATCCTAATCTCCCCCTCCATCTAAGCCAAAATTTATTCTACCAGATGTGATGGATTTTTAATTAAGATATTTACAAGAAATGATGATGTGCAAATACTCTGTCTGGAAGTCAAATCTGGAAGAGTAAAGATCCCAGATAGCAGTCGCATTGATAATGGATGCCTTTATCAAAGTAATGACTTCTATTTTGGTTTATTTTATGATGCTGTGCATGCAGGACTGGCTCTAGGCTAAAGCCAGCTAGGCACCAGCCTAGGGGTGCCAAATTTTGGGGGGCACCAAAATTGAAAGGCTTCCGAAAAGCACAATTAAAAAGCCAAAAGCAGTAAAGGTGCACTCCATGAGCCAGCACACTGCTCAAGGGTTAACTATAATTTCATAGAATTGTTGTCATGTGACAACAATGGGTGCTGATGTAGTTAAAATTATTTACTGTGTGCATAGGGTGAAAATGTCTGAGAATAGAAAAAAAATGTCTGGGCCTAAAAATCATAACTGTAAAGCTCAAAAACTCAAAGAAAAAAAGAAAGAAGAGGGCACCTTTATGAAATTCCTAACAAAATCAGAAGATGAGCCAAACCATAGGGGGCACCAGAATATGACTTTGCCTAGGGCACTATTAGCTAAGCTGTGGATCGGCCCAGTCAAATGCTGGGATTGTTCACCCGGTGCGAAGAGCAAAAATCACACACAAATCAGGAAATTGAAACCTGTTTATTCTGTACAGTAATAAAGAGGCACTCTCAGGACCTAAGTCACAAATCAAGAGTCCCAATACATAAATTAGCATAGCCTTTATACATTTGTGAAAACAAAAGCACATGATCATTAGTAAGCAATAGGCAATAAGCAGTTAATTATTCACATCCCTGGTTGGGCAGAGCCTCCCCAAGAGGTGGGCTCCTTGCTAAAATATTGCAGCCTCTTCCCTTCTATCTGTCCCTAGCTGATAAGGCTGCTATGTAAAACTTTTAGCTAATTTATCTATAACAAAAAGGGAATTGGCCTTGAGTCTAATGCTGCTCTGGGTCAAGATGGTACTAGTTCTTTGATAATGGCAACCACATGATCATTCCAGGAATTTGCAGTGCAGGGAAAAGGGGCCTGAAAGGGGGCAATCATGAACAAAGATGGACAAAATGGGGTTTCTCTGGCTCAAGCCATCTGTACCAACCCATCATTTCCCCTCTTTGACACTCTGTACCTCAGTAAAACAGAGGTACTGACATGTCACCTTGAAATTGATGTAAACATAGGTGGTAATTGGGATCATGTTGGGTCATGTATGAGTTAAGGACCATAAGCTTAGCATTTGTCCTTTTAGGCAGGACCCCCTTAAGCATTGATATACACAAAGGCATACATTGCAAGCAACAGCATATCATTATCCCTATAACAATTTAAAACACAAAAGAGATAAAGAGGAATTTTAACCATCCAAAATTAGGTAAACATGGAATTAGTAAAAAAGGAATTAAAAAAAAAAAAAGGAATTGTCAGCTTGTGCAACATTATAAAAGGTGGCAGACTGCTGTAGGAGGACCTGAACATCAGTAAGAACTTTGCTTTGCTGGTCAACACAAGTGGAACAACTAGAATTAATTAGTGTGCACACTTTTCCCTGGCTAGCTAATAAAAAATCTGAAGCCATGCAATTTTGGATGGTTACTTGAGAAATTGAAGTAACTTCTTCTAATTTGCTGATTGTGCCTGCTGTGGCATTAGCATAGATTTCAAGAGATGCAGAAATGTTGAGGAGGGCAAACTCCAATTCCACAATTCCCACTTGCGGCAAAACCCAATGAAACAAAGAGTGCAGGGGAGATTGTCATTCTACCAAAGGATTACATATAGATTACAAAAACAAAAAGGACAATTGTGGTGCCAGCCAAAAAGGTGAGGGGAAGTCGAATATGGACAGCTGGAACCGAAGCCCACAGGATGCAAGCTCCATACCATATGGAGGGCAAAACCTCATAGGTTATATGATCACAGATCTAAAACTAACCAGGCAGTGGAACTTTTCTGGGTCTCAAAGCAGCAGGGACTATATGATTCCACATACAATTGGTAATATTAATAACAAAAATAGAATTGTCCCAAGGTGGACTCCGGGAGATACGGTATATGTTCCCTTGATTGAGGAGTTCAGTGAAAAGACAAGACATTAATCAATTTGTCCTGCACCATGGTAATGGAAGAGTTATGCAGGTGGAGAAAAGAAGTAACATTAAACCTCAAAGGAATACCAAATAAGGAAATTCCTTCCCTTGGATGGGCAGGTAAATGAGTACACACCCAGCAATCTCTCAGTTGTAAGCTAGCAGCTATATGAGAAGACATATTCAACATGAAATTGTCCCTCCAACTAAGTTGGTGATTGTGGTTAAAAAACACCCAATCTCCTTGTGAAGGAGGAGACAGTGAAGGTGAAGGTGTTTGAGATCTCTATCCCTATGGATAACCATCGCGGTGAAGAGGCTCATGGGGAGTTGAGACTCAGTAAGAGTGATTATATGCCTCAACTTACATTGCCCCATTGCAATGGAAGATGATATACACTGGAGTTTATTATCTTGTCCCTTGGCCACAAGTTCTTGTTGAAAACAACCTGCGTGTTTCCTATAATACAAATAGGCAACAGTTTATACAGCAGGGTAAGTACAAGTGGCTTCCTTATTATGGCAGGCAGGAGAGCAAACATAATTGGGGCTTTGAAAGGCAAAAGATTCATCTGGAGCAGCTTGCAAAAGGAAAATGTTAGTTAATAAAAATCTCCAGAGCACTAATCCTGGCTGAGGTACAGTCACATTAGAGGAGGTCATCCTGACCCACTCACTTAGGTCTCTTTAAACAAAAATTTCAAGTCCTCTACAGGTCCAGTTAGTTTTTTCTTGGGTGCCTGCTCCTGGTGGAGTCACCCCTGAAGGTTCCTGTGCTCTTCTGACTCAAGAGTGGTGAATCCAAATTTTTATTCCTTCCATTTTCAGGGAGGTATGGGTAGCTAACAGCACCTGGTAGGGTCCCTTCCACTTAGATTGCAATGGTTCCTCAGTCCAGGTTTTGATGTAAACCCAATCTCCTGCTTGTCAAGAGTTAAAGGTTGTTTTTCTATAACATACCTGGAAAAAGGAAAGACCAACAGACAATGGGGCCAAATATCTATTCATCAACACATCCCCAATTATCGAAACCCTTATTTTGACCACTGCGTAAGGCCGTCCATCACTCCCAATCTCTTCCTTGGAGTTATCCTCATTCTCAAAAGAGCCAGTGGTAAAACCTGTACCCAGGTTAAGTGGGTTTCTTGGGCCAATTTGGCCAAATGCCTTTTCAAAAGCCCATTTGCCTTTTCCATCTGCCCACTGCTGGCAGGGTGCCAGGAATAATGTAATTTCCATTTAATGTTGAGCACCTGTGCCACCTGCTGGACTACCTTGGCTATAAAATGTGGGCTGTTATCTGAGGCTGCAAAATGGTATTATAGTCTAGCCTTCCCTCTGGGGGCCATTTCTTCTGGTCCCCTAATTGATAACATGGCCATGCAACTTTGCATAGGAAAATCAACTGACTCTTCATTAATGGATCTCCTCCTCCCAATTTTTTAAAATTTTGTAAAACACAACCCAAAGGCATTCCCTGCCTATCCTTACTTGGTCCAGACCCCATTGCTCATGGACACCTTCTATGGTCCTTTGGTAACCCAAAGTTTTCTCTGTTTCACACAACTTTTCACTGCACCACACAGCATGCACACTTTCACTGTCCCGCTTGCTTTCTGCAGTCCTTGGTCAACAGCTGAAGCCTAGCAAGGGTGCAGGGCATCTTGAACAGTTTTAGTGCACAGCCTTGGTCATGGCTGGGGATAAAGATACAAGGGTCATAAACACACCTAAGGCTGCCGATTTCCATCCTGACCATAGCCCAGACAGTGGGCCTTATCCCAAATCTGTCTGAAGGACCTCCAGTGGACTTATAACAAGTCTTTAACCACAAGTAAATTATACTCACCAACCAAGGCCAATTTATTATTTGGAGGATTGCAAACTGAGACTCAGTTGACTCCCCTTTGGCAATTTCCCTCTCTTCTGGGACTCTGCCGTTGAGTTACCACCAGCCTGAGGCAACCCACGAACATCCTGATACCAGCTCAACCAGCCAAGGTGCATCTTACCTGGTTGTTTGTCAATTCCTCTTAACGGCCGTCAGTGAACCAGGAGAATCCTTTTGTGGTCACCAAAAGCACCAAAATGTCTAGAGCCAGCTCTGTGTGCATGCAAGAATAGGTGTGTGTGTGTGTGTACACATATGTATACAGTAGTATACTGTATACACACTTGGCTCCATTCGAAACCTTCTGATGTGAAACAAGAGTAACAGCTTTAATTAGAAGCACTTTTCCCTTAATGTCTGGCCATTAGGTAGAATTATGCTTCAAAACCAAGTTGCTTCATATATGAATAATGAGGTTTCCTTGTGTGGCTCCCATTCAGTGCCATGGGCCATATGCAAACAGACTTTCCATTGGCTTGTGGTTATAGATTCCTTTTGTTTCTATAGAAGAGTCTTCCCCAGTCCAGCACCCTCCAGATTTCTTGAGACTAGAACTCCCAGAATGTCCAACCAGCATGGGCTAGCTTTTCCCCATTCTGGGTAGGAATTGGAGTCCCAATATCAGACTAGGAAAGTTGCTATAGCATTATCAGATGTAGAAATGGAGCTAATGAAGCTGGGTTTTGCATATGAAAAGCTTGATCCATATAATCAAATTAAATCAAGTTATCTGATCTGATTTGAAGATGAATAGCCATAATCCATTTCAAATTTACTTCATCATGGCTGTAAGTTTCTAACAGTTAATGTAGAATCACAAATCCAGCATTCTTCACCATTGGCCGTGCTAACCTAGGCTGCTGGGAGTTGTCACAGGGAAGAGGGTACAAATTTATTCACTATAGCTCTGGAGGGTAGGACAAGAACTAGTGGAGAAGAAACTTTATGAAGGGAGATCCACACCTGAAATAAGAAGAAATGTCCTGGCCATGACAGCTAATAAGCAGTGGAACAGCCTGCCTCTGGAGTTGTGGGAGCTCCATCACCTACCGCCATTTGTCTGAGATGGTATGAGGGTTCCTGCCATTTCAACTCTATGATTCCATGATTTTATGATTCTATGTTCAACAATACCTAGCAGGATCCAGGATCTCATCCTGAAGGGAAGGACAGCCCCTTGTGGCCAAGTCCAGTGCATAATAAGAAATATAAAGGAGCAGGGAAGGATACAATAACAACCTGTGATGGAATGGAATTATGAAGGCCAAGCTCAGGGAGATAAACATTTTTGATGTCAGGTCTAGCCCAAGGAACTCCAAGAGACAATGCCAATTCAGTCCACCTATGTTTATTAGCTACAATCTCTAGCAAGAATCTTCCCAGACTAAAACCCCAGTTCCCAAAGTCCTCCAGCCACAACAGTGTGAATTCCTCAGGGAGGTGCCGGTCTCATCCTCTTGTTCCTCTCACGTGGTTCTGGCGAGCTAAGAAAATGATTATCTCCCTGAGCTGGGCCTTCATAATTCCATTCCATCACACCACCAGACTGATCTTCTCCTTATATTCTCTCCACATGATGAGCATTACAGCAAAGCTAGACTTCTTTGAAGACATTTTTTTTCTGCGTTCCAGAATTTTGAATATTTCAACCAGTTCTTTGCAGAAATTACTTTTTCCTTTACCTAGTGCCCAAACGGATTAGAATCCTGAACTTGGAGCATATGTAAAGCAGTGGCCAGGCTGCCAACAGTAATTGGCTACCATAGGTGAAAGGGAAGAAAAATTAGGAAAAAAGAACAAAGGTGTCCTACTGCCATGAGTGAAGAATGTTGAGATGCCACTTGTAGATAACTCTAGTTTCTTTTTACCCAGAGGAATTAAAGAAAGGGCAAAAGATCTTGTGGCCTCAGGGAAAACATCCAGCCCTGAAGGAAAGTCATCTGTCTCTCTCACCCATGGTGGCAGACACATATTAAAGAGGAAGCTGCTTGTTAACAACCCAAATTTTGCATTTTGGCCTGCTCAAAGTCCAACCCTTTGGTGACCTTGAGGTCAAAGGGTCCACCTCCCATTCATCAGTCCCTTTCAGGTTAGGTTCAGTTATTGCATAAAATGAGAACTTTCCTTTTTGTACAGAGCACAGATGGTGTGAGCTCCTGTTTGTGTAGAAATAGATCTTCTCTCTGTTAACTTTCTGCCTAAGAGACAAAAGCGCTCATTAGATGCTTTTCTCCAAATCCACAGTGTCATTTTTGGTCTAGGTACCACTAGCCTTAGTGGTCCTTTAAGAATTAAACTTACTACTTGGTTTCCTTAACAGGTTTCCTCCTTTCTTTAGCAATCCCAAGTGGTTTCACTTCACTTAGATGACATGCCAATTTATCTGCTGGTTTCAGTGAGTGATATGCCCCCTTTTACCTGGCTAACATCTTCTGGGGACATTTCCGCATGTTCAGCTGGTCTATAATTTGAATATAAAGCCTACCTTGAGTAAAATCTATAGGGACACTATCTTCCACAGGCCATACGTTAACAATAATCACACACACTCCAAAATCCACCAACCACAAAAGGCATTTATTTCTCCTTTGCACATCAGCAGATTTACTGATGGTATCATTGTTGTGTTGAAAGTGTCATCAGAACTAAAGGTTCTGTTTTGGCTTCATAAACAGTTTTGTGTGGTGCAAAAGCTTTTACATCTGACCATTTAGCACTCAATTTTAATAATGTGCTGCTTTCATTTTCAACACTCTCTAACCTATTGCATCCTATCACCAATTTTCTATCCTCATTTCTTTGCAAAAATCCCAAAATTAGTGATATTAGGCCAGATGTTCATTTGTGTTTGGCCTGCATGTACGAGCACACATGCACAGAGGTGGAAAAAGGAGAATTCTGGATGAAACAGATATATTTTCACTAGTGAGATACATCTAACTATCTGTCACCCTCTGCAAGGACTTAGAACCAATATTTCAGTCCCAGTTCCTCTCTGCAACCAAATTACATGATCTACTCTTCCCACCCTCTCACAGATAACTGCTGAAGTAGAGTAAACAGGCAATCCTAGAGACATCAGGTTTGTAGCTTTGTATCTGGGAAGAATGTGTACATAACACAACAGTGCTATAATATGGCCAAACCAACATTATTGACTCATATCTATGCAAAATGAAAAGATAGTTCAGCACAACCATTTATGAGTGTCTGTACTCTCTTCCTTCAATGCAGGCAGTTGGTGATTTCATCCAAATGGGGATAAATTGTGGTGAGTGTCAACTCTAGTTTGCCAAAACAAGCCAACTTCAACCCATGGTGGCTAATCATCACTATTTGGGATTAAAACTAGTTAAACACAGTGACAATCTGCTAATAGTCAAAAACTGAAGTAGATGCTTTTGATCTTTTCTTGGAGATTGCAAGGAAGGTAGGGAAGAGTAGACTTTTCTCAAGCTGGGTTTAGCATAGCCTTCCCCAGCTTCAGCTGCTAAGATGGCCCAGCCAACTTGAAAAGAACAAGCTTTTGAAAGCTCAAACTCACTTGTATGTATGCAGAAGCTAATATTGAGGGAAACGTTTGGATTCTTAATATTGATCTTGGGATGTGTATTGTTAGCACCAATGGGAAAGTGAAAGAAGAAAACTAGAACTGGAAATAGGGCATCACCACACCCCCATCATTTTGTGTAAAAAATGATTTATGCAATCCATGGATGCCTTCTCAGAAGTTTACTCACTTTCCCATGTAAGCATGTCTAGGACTGCAGCTGAAGAATATGATTGTACATCTGCCTATTTATGAGGCAAGTTTCCTTGAGTCCAGTGGGTCTTAGATCCAGCTATTGGTTGCTGACTTGGACCAGGGAGGTAAAAAGGAGGCAAAGCCCTACCTGAAAAACAGCACCTGAGGATTTTCAGTAACGGCAGCCGCAGATATCAGTTCAGGCCCCAAAGAATCCAGATGTCCAATATGCTGTGGTAGATGGATTAAGACTAGAAAGGCCTGGTTTTAGCTCCAGCCTCATTCACTGGCTGACCTTGGGCTTCTTATTACTGCTGAACCTCATCCCTCTTACATGATTTTGTTGTTGGGAAAATTGGAGGAGGAAATGCTATATCCTGCACCTTGAGCTCCTAGAAGAAAGCCAAGATATAAATCTAATAATTAAAAAAAAAAAAATGAAGCTTGCAGCTTCAGGCTGTTTCATGTGGACCCGTTCACAAAATCTCTATGTCATTTATTATCTTGTCACCCTTTTTATTATATAACGCTGAATTCTACAGGCTGGAAAGTGGCCTCTGCAGGAGGGAGGCAAGGAGAAGGCAGAATGATGAAAGCAGAAGGGCAAAGCCATGACACGAACCCCACCTCTTTGTATGTGTGTCCTGACATTGCTTGCATGCATGAAAGAGGCAGTACTCGTGGCATGATGATGCCATTTTGATGAAAGCGGCAAGATCTTGCTGAACATATTTTTCACATCTCCTAATGTCATTGTTTTCCTTGCAGGTCTCAAAAAGAACCACCCCATTTGCAGGGGTGGGGGGGAGCTGTTTTCCATTTCACTGTCATGGACTTCATAATTACAGTGCATGCACCACTGTGGTACTGCTTCCCCATGCATTCATTGAAATGGGTAGCATAGGATTTCCAGTCATGTATTTCATGCCAGGCAGCTATTACCAAAGAGTCAAGTTCATACCCTGCTCATCCTGCTCATGAACTGGGCCTGGCAAATTTATCACCATTTGGAGCAACCCATTCCCTGAGATTGAAATTCTTCATGTTTTGCTCCACTCAGGCACCGGCTCAGCCTAACCCTCTTAGCTCAGAAGAGTTCTGTGCACAACAGCATGGCTGTAGGCAAAGCAAGAAACAGATGTCAGGCTAGATGTCATCACTCATTGAAAGACTTTATTCTTCCCATGTATTATTGATCCAATATTTGCTCCTTGGGTCAATTGGTGTTATAGTGAACTCCAGCCATGCTTTCATGCCCAAGGCCCTTTCTATGAATAACAGCAGGAAACTGAAAAGCAGGTGCAACAAATGAAATTACTCTTCCTCATATGTTAGGCTTGGAGCTTAACAACCCCAGCATTTTCAGGATATTTTCATTAAAATGACAATGGGAAGTTATTGGGAGCAAGAGTATGCCTTATATGAATAGAACTTCTAGAATCTCCTTTTTTTGCTATCCGTGGTTATACTGTATATGGATATTTATGTATATAGATAGATATGGATATTTCACCTCATATCTAAACACATAGATACTTCATGGAGTCTAGTAGTCTTGTGTCTTTGTATTTCTACTATAAAATTAGAAGTGAACATCATAATGCAAAATATGACATAATATTTTGAAAATATGACAAAATATGACACAACTGCAGGGACTTGTTCAGGCAGCCCCCAGGAGTCAACACTGACTCAAAGGCACCAGAAAGAAAAAAGAAAAAAAAGACATAATTCCAATAGCAAACCTTGTGGTTTTACAGAAAACTCTCAAATGTAGACTCAGCATATAAAATCAGAACTTACTAAATGGAAGCATGACAACCTGTACATAGTATTTTAAATCTGGTTACTAAGCTCTTGTTTGTTTTATGAGTTCTTTCATGACACTGATTACTCCAGGATTGTAAATGGTAGCTCATTTCAGTCCCCACTGGTAACTGGGAGACAAGAGTTGTCAGGAAGTATATTATGAAGATGAAGCAGCCTACAGAAGGCTCAGAGACAAAAGATTCACAGCTTGTGTGGCATCAGCAGAGAAGTGCTTCATGTTCATTAGCTATGGTTTAGTACCTGCTACATTCATCCAAATTATATGTGCATAAAAATGCAAATTAAACATAGCCCTTGGGTTCATTGTACGTTTTGAAAATGCCTTGTAATATTGAAGAAGCTGCTCACCTGTGATATAAGGATGCAAGAGGTGGAAAAGCAAGGGTCTGATGAACCAAGTGAAAGACAGTGGGAATGGATGTAAAGAAATATTCTTATTTTTGGTGTAGCCTTTGTAGTCCAGATGAATAACTCCTCTCAGCAGCCTCAGTCAGCTTGGCCAATGATCAGGGAAGATGAAACTGTCTTTCAACAAGATTGCCCATCCCTGTTTTATAGGATATGTAGCATCTGCAGCAGTGATCCCTGGTTTCAAAATGGCAGATGTGATTAGGAGAACAAAGCCTCACCCTTTTTAAAATGCATGCCATGCATGTAAAGGGAGTGGCTTCAATGAATGGAAAAAGCATACATCATCTTTGAATAAATGGACCTTCTTGGTGATAAAGAAGGTCCATTTCTTTGTCCCATTACAGTTGTCTTCTCCAAAAGCAATGTCTTGTTTTTGCCACAGGAGTTCATCAAGGGTATCGTAGGCCTGGGAATATATCCACCCTCTACCAAATCACACCAATGGCAGGAATGGCTGTTGTAGGAGACATAAGCAGCAGGATGTAAACACAAGTAATGGTAAAGAAGTCCATATGCAGCATATGTTGTACCCAACTAAGATCCATGTGCTTATGCAAGTTTTTCCATTTTGCTGAAGAAAAGAAGCACATAATTGGGGGGGGGGGAGGGGAGGGGGAGGTGGTAAAATTTAATGAATTACTATGGTTTAGTTTCATCACTGGGTTAAACCAAAGGTTTTTGTTTGCTGACTTGCTTGCTTGTTTTAAACAAAGCTGGGCTTCAGAGACTTCAGTGATTGATTATGTCTGGTCACACTTGATTCCTACTACGTTGCTTACGTCACTTGGGAGAGTCTTCTGTTTCAAGGACTCTCAGAGAAATAAGCTTTTTCTGAAGGAGTACTCCATCTCAGGGTGCTTCTAGCCGCACAGTTCCAGGTGCAAAAAAACCATTGCTCTTCTGCTGTAAGCTCAAAGCTCTGTAGCTGACCTGTTATCAGAATATATTCCGCTTCTTTCATGAGAACAGAAGTAGGGTTTTCTGTCCATACGGCTAGGTCAAGTATTATTCTGTTGTCTTCTTAAGTCATTACTAACAGTAAAACTATGATTCTTGAAAAAGAAGAACTTCATGTACAACATCTCTATCTGTCAAGGCCGTTCCATTCTTTCATTGTTAAAAAAATATATCCTTCTGGGGAATGAAGAATGGACACAACAATGAGAAAACATTGGAAAATTACAAATGAATGACAATGATTGCTGAACCACTTAAAATCTGAGTGAGAGAGCCATGGTAATTCCAGAATAAATGTTTCATCTGGAAGCAGCCAGGATTTGGATTAAAGAAAAAGTTCTTTTAGAGAAGAGAGGAGAGGAGCAGGAGGTCAGTTAGCCATAGGCTTCCCCACTAATATGTATCTTTGGTTAAATTATGTTTCTAATTTTCTATGCAAATATTATGCAAGTCTCTGTCATAGCTATATATTACTAAAACTCTCATGTCTGTAACCTTCAACTGGCCAAAATGGTGCATCACAGGGCAACAATTTTTGAAGCAAGGTACCTCAAATGAGCTAACTTACAGAATGCATCCAAAATCAGGGACCCATTACTGCCATTGGATTGAAATTTGGGGAACTTGTGGCCACTTCAGCACTGCTGTGCTGCTGCACTGCCACAGTCAGACCAGGTCACATGATCATCATGGATGTATCCCCAACCTCTTACTTGCCTCTCTCTGTCCCCTGTGCCCAATCAGCTGGTGGCAAGGCCTGACAGGCAAGCAGCAATTGGCTGTTTTGGAAATAAGGCATTTCCCATCACATTAGTTTTTGGGTGACTTGAAGCTGCTGAACTTCTGTTTACTTGAGTTATGCAACATAAATGGCAAATATATCATTTTTTTTAAACATCAGTTGTTTTTCAAGGTTACCAGTGTTTATACAAATTAAACATCAATAGCAGACCTTGAAAATACTACTTAAACATTAGAAAAAGAAGCTCTCGTATATGGCAAGAAGAGCGATAATAAAAATATTCAGAATAGTTGCATTGTATGCTCTGGACCTTCTGTTCAGTGTCCAGAATATCCAGGGAAAGCACCAGCTGAGTTAGCATTGCTCCTAACTCCACACTGATTTAATCTGATTTAATTTAGAGTCTTTAGATTTAAGAAATAAATAAATGGCCAAGCACCCACCTCAAGTATCCTATTTATTTCCAAGGATGTCACTGGAATTCAATTTGACAATTAGTTGGATAGATTATAGAAAGAAGAGAGTCACAATGTAACTTTCGAGAAAGAGGTAAATCTACAATCGTACTTATAACTGCTGTAAAGAAAATTGGAAGCCACTTCTTTATATCCTTTTTCTTTCTTTTCTTTTTCTTTTTTCTGCACTTTAGATTTTTCTTTGATTTCTTCCTTTTTCTTTTCTCCTTTTTTCTTTTAGTTTGCATTTTTACTCTTGCTTTTAAATCTTTTAATAAATTTATATTTTAAAAAAGGAATTTAACTAGGCTCTAGGGTGTTCTTGTACACAAGAAGAATGGGTAGTTGGGAGCTTAGTTGTGCTTTGTTAGACAATACTTGACCCAACAGGAAAAAGACAAAAATAAACTGGGAAGGAAGCGTGGCAGGACATCCAGTTTGCCATGGGGTGAATGGGTGTTTTACGATTAGCCACACCCACTATGGCAGCTATTTTGTGAGTCTTTTCAACTATTAAATGTGACCATTACCACCAAAGGTTAGGAAGAACTGCAGGGTTAGGGTTTTACTCTCTGGGTAATGTAGCTTCATCTGAATGGTCAAACTTCAAATCATCTAACAATCTGGGTTTACAGTTCATCAGGAGGTCTTGCTTATGGTGACTCGTGCATTAGCCACCTCTTGTTTGGATTATCGTGACATGTTCTACTTGGGGTTGTCCTTGAACAGCATTCAGAAGCTGTAACTGGTCCAGAATGCAGCAGCGCAGACCGTTTTTGGTGTTTCTCATTATGCTCATATAACCCCGCTACTGTGTGAGCTCCCAGTAAGCTTCTGTGTGCAATTCGAGGTGCTGCTTATCACCTATAAACTCCTACATGGTGCAGGGCCTGGCTATTTGTGGGACTGCCTCTTTCCACATTGTTTCCACTCACCCCACCGCACCTAGCAGAGAGGGCAGGCTTTGGGATCCCTCCACCAAACAGTGTCATTATGTTGGACCCAGGAGTCGTACCTTCTCTCTGGCAGTGCCTGCCCAGTGGAACAGCATCCCCCTGGAGATTTGGAGTATGACCCCAAACCTGTTAGCTTTTTGCAAGGCTCTGAAGACCTGGCTGTTTCCTCAGGCAATTGGGCCAGGAGGTTAGACAAGCTCTGCTGCTGATATGGCGGGGGGGGGGGGGTGTTAATTATTAGGATGCATTGTTTACTCAGACATCATGGGTTATTGCTTGTAGCTATTGTTTTAATCCTTGTATGCTGCCCAGAGTCACTGCTGTCAGATGGGTGGGGAGAGAGAGAGAGAGAGAGAGAGAAGCAAACAAGCCGACAAATAAGCAAGCAAGCTTAGGCCTAGTAGCCTTAGTTATAAAGGGAAAATGGGCACTATTTGTTTAAAAGCCTGATCCTGAGGAAGGGGGATTTCCTGTTCTGCCCATCCAGGTTCCAAGCGGGGGAGAACTTTCCATTCAAGAAAAGGCTGTGACTGCTTAACAACTGGACCCAGAGGAAACTCTTTCACTCAGAGGAACAACTCACCAGGCTCAGATGGGGAGATGAGAAAGCAGAGATGGCAGAAATCTGTTTGTCTGTCTATTGTTTATTTATCTTCTACTTAACTATCTATCAAAAGACACAGAACTTTTCAGAAACACTGGAAATAATACTTTGAGTACTTACCATGGACAGTCCCAAAGGAGTGGACCTTTGTTATTGCAGTCTTAAGTGTTTAGTTAGGCAGCAGACACAATTTAGTGGATGGGGATGATGCGTCCAATAGTAATTGTGTCCACCCCACCCCACCCTCACAATATGTCACTTGCAAAATCCAAAAACATTGGAATTGTTTTAAAAGGTGCACACACTAATATAAAGCTGCAAAGGATTCACCTTGAACCCATAAACTGCCATGCTTGTTCTGAAGCTTTGTTTTAAGGCATTGGTAGCTTATTGGAGAGAAAAAGAGAGAGAAAGATGAAGATTTTTATTTGAGAAAAAGCTGCAGCTGTTTAGTGAAGGGTGTTTCCCTTCCATGGAAACATTTACATCATTCATTCATTCATTCATTCATTCATTTGGACACCTGAAGAAAAGGTAAATCCAAAAATTAATAATTGACTTGAGTATTTATTTGTTTATTTGTTTGTTTATTTATTTATTTATTTGGACACCTGAAGAAAAGGGAAATCCAAAAATTAATAATTGACTTGAGTATTTATTTATTTATTTATTTATTTGGACACCTGAAGAAAAGGTAAATCCAAAAATTAATAATTGACTTGAGTATTTATTTGTTTATTTGTTTGTTTGTTTGTTTGTTTGTTTATTTATTTGGACACCTGAAGAAAAGGGAAATCCAAAAATTAATAATTGACTTGAGTATTTATTTATTTATTTATTTATTTATTTGGACACCTGAAGAAAAGGTAAATCCAAAAATTAATAATTGACTTGAGTATTTATTTGTTTATTTGTTTATTTGTTTATTTATTTATTTGGACACCTGAAGAAAAGGGAAATCCAAAAATTAATAATTGACTTGAGTATTTATTTATTTATTTATTTGGACACCTGAAGAAAAGGGAAATCCAAAAATTAATAATTGACTTGAGTATTTATTTGTTTATTTGTTTATTTGTTTATTTGTTTATTTGTTTATTTGGACACCTGAAGAAAAGGGAAATCCAAAAATTAATAATTGACTCTTGAGTCTTAGTTGCAGATCCTGGGGCGCAGTGTTGTGTGAGCAGATTGCTGGCTAGGCTGAATTCTTCTCCTGTGACTGAAGGAGGAACTCTGTGTCAAATTGCAGGAGCAAAGCTTGGTTTGACTCCATCATTCAGCTGTGCTAGAGAATTACCTTGGGCTATTTTTTAAAAAATGCTTTGATTTGCTTTCATGCCAAGAAGACGTATTAAAAAATAATTCACAACCAGATTAATGAAGGGAGGGAAAGTCATTAAAAATTAAAAAAAATTGAGATAATTCTGCTATAGACGTGACTGATGTCAGTAAATAAATCATATTTGGCTGACATAACTTAATTAGTTAGAAATACAGTCCTTTTTTAAAGTTACTTCAGTTAAGCTTTTAAGCTTTTGACCCATAAATTCTGAGCTAAGTATCCCAGATGTCAAGAATATTACTATAGCTCTTCATCATGCCATTTTTATATAAAAACTGTATAATTCTGAAAGATTTGAGTTAATTTTTTCTAGAAGGCAAGATTCCACATTTTAAGGGTGATCGTTTTGAAAGGTGATTATTTTGAATCCTCAGATATTTAAGAATTGGCCCTCATGTCCATAAATGAATTTATTAGCTGATGGCATGTCTTAATGGGCACATTTGTTATATTTCTGTTTTCCTAAGTATTATCCTTTAGAAGCATATATTAGCTTTTCATCATATTTTAAGACCACCGAAATATGGAAGTTACAGTTTCCTGATAACTGAAGTAAATTAGGTTGGGGAAAGTCGAGATACGTTATCTAAAAGCACCTCAACATTTGTACTCCCAAATTAATTATACTTATTCCACTAGGAGCTGGACATTTAGGGAAAGTACAGTGTTTTCTGGTATTATTCTACTTACAGCAAAACTTGCTCACTTCCCTTAGAACATTGTTGTCCAAACTTGGCCACTTTAAGATGAGTGGACTTCAACTCCCAGAATTCCCCAGCCAGCCTGGCTGGGGAATTCTGGGAGTTGAAGTCCACTCATCTTAAAGTGGCCAAGTTTGGACAACACTGCCTTAGAGTGTAAAAGAAAGCCTCCTGAACCGGGGCTCTGCAGAATTCTAAGGTTCCACAAGAGGCTGCTAGGGGTTCCACGAGAGATCATGACTGGAAAAAAAATGTATTTTTTGAACTTCATGCCCTCCCCACTTGCAGTGGGGAGAATTTTTACACACCACGACTTAGCTGCCAGACTGCCACTTTGCTGTTGTTGTAAATTTTCTAAAACATGGATTGTCTAAGTTAGAAGTGAACTTATTTTGAAGTTTTTGTATTTTTTGCCATTTTTATGCAGGGATCCCCTCAGACCTGAGAATTATTTCAAAGGTTCCTCCTGGGTAAAAAGGTGAAGAAAGGCCAGTGAAAGAAATCCTATGGGTGTGAAAGGTTTATTAATGTACAGTAAAGCACATTCTGTATTCCAGTGGTCACAGTGATGTATCACGTATATGATGTGAATTTTGTTGATTTGTAATGGCATTCCTAGCAGGCATGGATCGATTAATTTAGCATTGCAAGTCACTTGACTGTCAAAGCCTGGTGCTGAACTCTTAGGCCAGGTGATGGCCTTCTGTTTCACCGCACTACTGGACTTGAGGCAAACCCACTGAACGGATACTGGGAAACAACGCTAGAATACTGCAGGCAGCTGGAGAGATGCTTACACAAGGAAGGACAGCACACACTCAGTCAGTACACAAGTACCTCATGTCACCCATGAGACATTCATTCAAATTCCTTTCTAAGCTGTAGATGACTGCTCCAATTCTGTACTCTTTCCATGCTTTTTGCTCAGTAGGAATATATAACACGAACATAAACAGGACATGCTTCCATAAGAATATATTCATTCTAGATTACGTATATTCAACATCTCATACAGGATCAGTCAACACTGTCCAATCATGACATTTCTAAAAAGGGCTATGTTGTTTATGTTATATTTATTTTATATTGTTCATTCTCCACAGAGTTCTAGGGGCTCACAGCAATGGCAGTTAAAACTTTACAGTACTCTAATACCAAACAATCCATAAATCAACAGCTAAAAAGCACTCAAAGAACATTTTAAACCATCATAAACAGCAATTGATAAAAACAGTACTGAGGATTAGATTTTAAATTTTAGAAAATCTAAAAATAAGATTTTCACTGACTTCTGGGAAATGAGGAACTTTAGGTTGGGAAAAGCTGAGATTCATGATCAGAAAGTACCCTATCTCTTAGACGAAAGGAACAACTGCTAAAAAGACTCTTTCTTCTCCATTTCTCTCTGTCTCTCTCTGTCTCTCTGTCCCTTCATTCTTAGGCATAAGCAACCAGGAGAAGCTATAACGACTTTATGTGTGACACAATGTCATCAGACAAAGGGTGTGAATTATGCAATTTGCATCAGTTGCATCAAGATTGATGCAAATTACAGAATATGCCTCATTTGCACAATGATGTAATGATGCACATGATGTTATTTGCACCCCCAGTGGCTGCTCACGCTGTCATGCACAAATACAGAGAGAGAGAGAGAGAGAGAGAGAGAGAGAGAGAGAGAGAGAGAGATGCATGAATAAGATAAGATTTGTGATTTTTTTTCTATTTATTAAAAAAAATACCACTTCTCAAATATTTTCAACCAGCTTACCGTAAGATGGTAGAAATCCAAAAAAAGTCATTATGTTTAACCAGTTAATAGAAAGCATACACATTAAAATGAATGGGAGGGGAAAATGAAGTGAAGTGAAATGAATCCAATAAATAACCATCTTTCCCATTCACATCAGGAAGGCTGGGAGAAATGATGATCTTTAGAAGGTGCCTAAGCAGTACAACAGCCCCTTGAAAATCAGGAGGGAAGAGACTTTTTACCGGCTTACCAATTTGTGGCATCTGAAATAGGAGTTTTCCAGGTAGTCTTAATGATTATAATGTGGATAGTTACCTACTGGGTCCCAAGTTGTTTAGCTGAAGCTACCCAAAGATTTTGAAACACGTGACTGGTTTACCTTTCCCTGGATCCCTGGGGCTTCCTGTGATTTCTGGCCTCTGAGTGCAATGGAGGGGTGCATTCTTTTATATACATTTCTAGAGTGGGATGACATCTCAAATGAAACATTAAAGTGCAGCCAGCATAGCATGCTTAAGCTGATGTTCTTTGAAGCTCTTGGTTGTGCATTTTCAGGGAAAAGCAATTCCCTTTGGAAAGGGAAATAGACTATTAACCTGTTTGTGACTTGTGTTAATCTACAAATGTGGTTTCTATTCTTTCAAAAATATACAGGACTAGTTTAGTCTTTTAGAAAGCTGTGCCAAAAGTACACTTTGGGCAGCTTCTACAGACAATTTTCCATTTGGCTGAAATGCTTCTCCCTCTTTATATTTATGAAAATTGCTAACACCTAATAAATACGAAAATGAGACTTGTTTTCAAAAAGCTAGACATGCCTATATTCAAAGCAGCTGAACTTTTCTTATTTACCTTCAGGCATTTGTTGAATGCTATTATTACTGTTGGGGTTGGGGAACTATCTGAGTACCAAGGCTGTACAACAACATAATGCAAATGCAGATCTCAGAGTAGATTGGGGCAATTTGGAGTAAGTTGCTCAGCACTATCTGATACATGCAAAATATGCAACATTTGCTTTCACCAAACAAAACCATTCCTATTGCCCAGGATGATAGTAACCATGAGATGGGTGAAGGAATTATACTCCTAGATGAAGCTTCAACTATGCTGAGGAGGATCAGTTACAGAAACATCACTTTTGATTGAATGAAATAAAACAGTTGTGATGACAAGAATCAGGTCCTGTCAGCCCATCAAGGAGGACCAATTCAGAAAACAGACACACAAGACATACTAGTATTATTATATAGGCTATAATAACAGAATCTTGAACGCTTGACTGTGTTCCCCTTTCTCTTCCTGTTATACCAAAGAGAGTCAATGTGGGATGATCTTCAGTTTCTTTCTCATACTTTCTTGTTTTCCCAGGCTTGGGCTTTACTAACAGTTGACACATATCTCCAGGGTTACCTCTGTGCTCCTGTATAGGTCTGTTTACAGTGAATCTATCTTCATCTAAGATTTGATCATGGATGTTAGGGAAGTTTTGGCATGTATCACCAAACTCTGTCTTATCATGGGCAGATAACATTCTCATAAGTATGAGATTGATGTGAGCCATAGACCTTCACAGGGAGAATGGGCTAATTAAGAAGGTCTACCCCCATGTCTGATGGGCCAGGGGACTTTCAGGTGGCACTTGAGGAGTTTCCTAACAATTCAGAGAGCAGCCTCTGGATTATGGAGATGACTAGGAGACTGGGGAAATTGCTCCTGAGTGATCTCTCTGCATCTGCCATTGCTCTTTGGTATATTGGGGGGCTGCAAGAAATGAAATGAAGAGATGCCTAGGGTGATGCCTCACAGATTTCAAGATTTCCAATAATATATTTTAGCTTCTAACATCTTCTAATCAAGTTTTATTTTGCTAGGAGAGGGGGCTAACTGGCCATCAGCTCTTCCTTCACCTGCTTTATAATCCTTCCTACATTGATCATTCCCAGGAAGAATAGCTAGATGCTGGATTGTTAGGAAACTCCCCAAGTGCCCCCTGGAAACACTTTGTCATCCCTACAGAGGTCTAGAAAAGAGGAAGCCATTTGATCAGAAAGTGAACTGATAACAGTAAAGGACTGATCATCCACCAATTCCAGATCCAATGTTCCACTGAAAGCACTAGGTTTAACATGTGACTGCCAAAATGAGTACAGGTTGATAACATGGGACAAGTCCATCCTGGATTCTTAGCTCATGATATGTGGAGACTCTGGCTAGGAGGTGTTTTATTCAGCTTTGGCTGGTGCATAATTTCTGGAATGTGGGTCACTGATTATAATCACTCATGCCCTTGTCATCTTTTGATTGGATTACTGTAATGCACTTTACATGGGGCTGCCCTTGAAGACCCCCCAGAAACTTCACTTGGTACAAAATGTGGCTGTCCATGAGAAAGTGGATTAGACATGTTATTGACATGCTTCACCATTATTGTGTGAGCTGTATTGGCTCTCAGTTTGTCTGAGTTGCAATTAAGGTGCTGGTTATCACCCATTAAGCCCTGTATGTTTTGGAACTGAAGTATCTTTGAGGCCACCTACTCCATGTTGAATCTGCCCACCCAATATATACAGGTAGTCCTTGGTTAGCAACTACAATTGGGACTGGCAACTCTGTCACTAAGCACTGTGGTTGCTAAGCAGAAAATCATGTGACTGCAAGGGACTTATGACATCACTTCCTATTCTGTGGTTAAGTGAATCACTGTGGTCATTAAGTGAGACATCACATGACCGTGACTTGTGATTTTACTTCCATGTTCTCCATTAACTCTGCTTGTTGGAAGCTGGTCATGAAGCACACAAATGGTGATCACATGACCGCAGGATGCTGCAACGGTCGTAAATGTGAGGATTAGTCGCAAAGCTGTTTTTTTACACTGGCATAAATTTGAATGGTCATTAAACGAGGCAGTCAGTAAGTAAGGACTACTTGTATGAGCAAAGTACTTATGTATCAGGAAATGTAATAAGAGTGGGCTTAGAAGCAGGCATTCTCTGTAGACCTCCCCTCCTATGGAACAGCTTGTTCCTGAAGGTGAAAGTAGCCCCTTCCCTCATCTTTTGAAAACTTATTGTTTTAGACTGGAGACTAGAATTTTGTTTTTATGTGTGAAATGGAACACCATGGAATTGTACTTTTACCTGTAATTATTTTTTGTACTATTTGTTCTACCATTATACAATAACACACTTGTTATTGTATTGTTTCTAATGGTTCTATTGCATATACTTAACTATAAATTGCTTAGAGTCCATCAAGACTGAAGTGGTATAAAAGCAATATAAATAAGTAAACAATTGTCTTGATTGCTTATTTATCGAGAGCAGTGTTTCTCAACCTTAGCAACTTTAAAATATGTGGACTTCAACTCCCAGAGTTCCCCAGCCAGCATGCTGATCTAGAGGGATGTGGGTGTTCTCCTTTGGTAGGGGGCTTCAAGGAGAGATTAAGGTCACTGTTAAGGAAAGGCCTCCATGTACTGTGCGAGAGTCCTTTTGTTAGGCCCAAACTAATTCTATTGCTCTAGCTCAGCCATTGAAAAAGCTTCATGAATTAAAAAGAACTGAAACATATTGGAGATTTCATTTTTATCCTATAAAGATTCCAGGTCTTTTCCAATACTCTCCTTATGATGGCCCTTTGAAAGCTGACTGAATTCAAAGATAATGTGAGTTACCTTTGGGCAGATCAGTAGACATTTTAGAGGCAGGAACTCTTTTGTGAATTGTTGAGATAATCTATGCACCATACCCACTTGGGGCTTTGTCCATCGCAAAAAAAAAAAAAAAAAATCTGGCATATTCACTGCCATAGCCATCCATTCACCATCCCTTATCTGTTGTATCTGAACACCAAATACAAATCTATTATATTTGGGACACAAAGATTGAATCTGCATGACTTGTTTATCTATGGTTTATGGCATTAACCCCATTTTGTACTTTGTGCTGACATTTAACTACCACAGAGGCCAAGTTTGCATAACACTCCAGGCTCAAATGTACTTGGCATATTGTGCTTCAGCGTGCCACGCTTACCCAACCATCTGATAGAAGAGCACAAGGCAGCCATTTCACTGTGCCTTGAATTTCAGATCAATAGAGAATTATTACCTAGGTGCATTTATATTAATTCTTTGAGATTTAAAATACGATTTTCAAAAGGATAGCCCACCACACAAAACATTGGAATGATTTCAGGTCTTGGTAACCTTTTAATCTGTAGTGAGTAAGTATTGAAATCTCCATAGGTGTTTGCTAGAACTTTATACCTAGCGTGGGGGTTTTAAAAGGAAATGCAGTTAGTCTCAACTTTGGAAGAGTGAAACTGTTAATTTTGTCTTCTCTCAGTCTTCCAGTCTGTTAAATGCATCACATTCAGTTCATCAAATCTGATTTTTAAAAAAACTCAAAATTTGAATGCACTTTGATACGTATTTTACCAAATACAGTTTTTTGTTAAGTATATACCATTTTTACAAATATTTTCCCTAAATATAAGGAATACATTATTTTCATGAACATATGCATTTCGTATTTTTTCTAACATGCATTTCACTGTCCATATTTACAGGATGCAGTCAGAAGAATACGTTTCTTCCCATTTGGCTCCTTAGAACTGAGGGGTGGGGGGAGACCAATGTCCAAGGTGGTTTTTTTTTTTAATGATGCTTTGGATGCCTTACACACCTCTTTCATCCCTTAACAATCCCCTCAGTTCCTGAAAACATAAAAGGGTTCAAATGTGTTAGGATGTTCTCATGGGAAGAAATGCACCTCATTTCGTTTCATCCTCATTCATCTAGATGGGCTTTGAGGTCCACAAGCAGGTAATGGAGAACTGCACATGCAAATTGCCTATCCCAGGTCTGTATGGAGGAGATGCTTCAGGCATCTGAGTGACCAAAAGTATTTCTGAAGCCTGGTTAAAACTGGTATCTAAGACTATAATCTTTCTGTCATTGCCAAGCACATGCCAATTTGGATTTCCCACAGTGAGGATCTTACTTCTTCTGGAGCAGAGGTTGGGAGCCGTGCTTTCCAGATCTTGGGGAACTGCGGTCTCCAGCATCCCTCATCATTGGTCAGACTTTCCTGGGAGCTCAATTCAGTAACAAATGGGAAGATGAAAGCTCCCCACCCAGACAATAAAAGATTGGAAACCAGAAGTGCCATTCCCCTTACTTGGTGTCCTTAGAAGGCAGAAGTCTCTCAACCTTAGCCAAGGCTTTTAAAAACTTTCTTCTGGTTTCTCAACCCATATCCTGTATCTTGCAAGGAAAGCTGATGCCCAGAACAATCCTGCTTGGCATGCAGAGCGGGGAGCCACGATGGACGAACCACTAACTTCCCAGACCTGCCCTGTTTACCCAGACAGGGCAGAAGATGGGGATAATAGCATTTGGGAGGGAGGTCCTTTTGCAACAATATATATGTGGTTTTGTTTTGGTTTTCTCTGTTTTTGTTTAACTGCCTTTCAATTCTTCCAATGGGTGGGAAGTAAATGATGCCATTACTAAAATACATAGAGTTTGTATTTTGTGTATGCATCCACATACACGCATGTGTGTACGTGTCAGTCAAACAGGATTTTGCTCTAAAATTTTCTTTGTTCTGCCCCCTTTTTTGTCCTCTTCACTGTAGCAACGGCAGGCCAATTCTGTTCTTCTGTAGAAGAACTGCAAAATCTTTGGGGCCCTGAGCTGCCCCGATCAAGGCCACGAAACGACACTTTTACAAAAGTAACATAAATGACGCCAGGCATACTCTGTCGCTCTCTCAGCAGTGCCCTTCCGTCACGAACAGATACTTTCCTCTGATATCCTGGGGCAGAATATTACCTACATTAGATATTTTTCCAAAGTTTTCCAGACAAAGATATATCCACCCTTGATTTGTCAATCAAGAAGAATGAGATAGTCTCCATGATTTGGTAAAATATATTTTATTTCTTCAAATAGTATGAATCAGAATTCCATCTTCCTAAAAACCTCTGTGTAAAATTAATTTGTGTTGTACATACCACAAAATATTCAATTTACAGTTTTTGCTTGTCATTTGTTTCCTTTTACAAGTGTACCATTCTAAGCCATAACTTGTTATAGCAAACTCAAAAATATTGCTAATATCAGGACATACTGCAGTGCTGAATGGAACTCAGCCATAAATTAATGTTATAGGGTGAAAAGACATCTAACCACACCTCCAGGTTTTGATGTATATGCTCTTGCGAATGGAACAAAAATTAGCAATATTTTATGAAGGCTATTATCTATGCAGTTCAAACATCATATCATACATGACCCTCATAGCCACTGTAATATTTAGGTAAGGCCTCTTCAGTTAATTGGTTTCAGAAGGTTTCCATTGAGTGGGCTGTTCATCCATGATTAGTAGTTCAACGTTTTAGCAGTGAATTGATGGCAATATCATCGCTCAAAAAACACACACACAGAAAACAAGGTATATGGATACCATACCTACTATGCTTTGTGCAGCTAGGGAAGTATCCTTAACCCATTCCAAGAAGAGATATGAAAGCCTGAGCATTTGCTCAGCAGTCCAATCCAAAAAAAGCAAAAGATTTTGAAATGGAAAACATAAGGCCCCTAGAAATTAAATATCACTCCAACGTTCCTGAACAAAGGATGTTGCTTGGATTGACTATATGAGAAAGCCATGTGGCTATTAAAGACATATCAGAGTTAAATGGAAGTGTATTTCGGTGGCCATATAGGCTGCATCTTCTAATGAGTCCCAATGAAGATGGGTCCAAATGTCTTCTTGCCTGTAGTGCAGTATTCCGTCAGATGATATAGTAAATTCCTCAAGATCAAGGATGCCCAATGTAAAGGATGAATATTTACAGAAAAATCTACACCCTTGGCCAGTGTGTATAGGTGTGTTTGCATATGTATTGGTGTGGGTATACATGCATACCTCTGAGGAATCCCCCAGATTAATTTTCTCGCTGAGTCACTCACTATATCCAATTATTTCTCAAGATAAGAATAAATCTGATAATCCCACCCAATCTAATCCATATTTGTCTTGGGGACTTTAAAAACTTATTTTGACTCTGTACAGTAATGCACCCAGTCACGCACATATAGAGAACAAAACTTTTGATGATGTAAGCAGTGTCAAATCCTCTCAATCTGCAATGGGCTTTGGCTCACAGAAGGGGCCACCCTGAAGAAACTCACTCTGACATTCATCGTAGGACAGCGCTGTTGGGTATATACACAAAAGATAGCTGAAGGGTTTGTGGAATTATTTGGTGAGGTTGGGATAAACTATACTTCCTGAATATCCATCCATCTCCAGTGCCTTTTTTGGCAAGTTTTGTAAAGTGTGCACTCATCTCTGATCTATACCATTTAGCAAGATGTATTAAATTGAATTAACTTCAAATAGTACTGTGTTTTTGTGCTTATATTTAAACCACTTTTGTGAGGGAAGGAAGCCCCATATGGGTTGAATGTGACAATGAGCTAAAGGCATTAACTTGTTTCATGGGATAGGACACCACTTGCAGAATGATCAGTCATTGTGAGAAATCTAACAATTAAAGTGGGATTCAGAGAACAAACTGAGGACTCACGTTCCTCTTCTGTAACAGCAGTTTGAAAACTAAGCTTTAAAAAAATTAAATACTGTATCGTTTGCACTGTATCTCCCAAGTAAGCACTTCACATTTCTTCAGCAGGAAGAAGTTAAAGCTGGACAAAATCTGCATCGTTCCCCATCCAAAAAGCGAGAGATCAGAGAAACTGTAGATATTCACATAGGAACTCTATGGTGTTGCAAAGTTTCTGTAGAGAGGGAGAATGAGAATATCTGATCAATGAAGATGGGGAACAGGAGGCAGCAACAGCTCCGTAGCTGGACAGTGTTTCCTTCTGTGCGTACGCCACTTCCAGCCATGAAGGCAACTGACTCAGGCTTCATTTTTTTTTTTTTTTTTTTTACTTCCAGGCTGTTTCCAAGTCAACAAAATACAAATGTCTGTGGATTGACCTAGGAAGGAAGAAAGCCCAGAGATGCAATATGAAGGGCCGTGTACAAAATTGTTTTGACATGCCTAGTACCCGTATCGGAAAAAAAAAAGAATAATAATTATAATTATAATAAAGATTGTGCTTTTCTCATTGTCTCTTAACCATCAGCTCCCCCTGCCCCCCTTTTTATTTTTAATATTAAAGTTCTCCTGGGAAAATACCTGGAAGCACTTTCCAGCACAAGCTGAACCCAGGCCACAAAGAGCCTGGCAGGACTCAGCATGGTGGAATGTTCAAAACAAACAAGAGCACAACTATGAGCTACAGTGGGGTTAGGCAGCTTAGTGAATTAATTGCTTAGGAATTAAAAAATAAATTATTATAAAATAGATTTCTGTACATTTTACATATAGACCTATCTACATATGTAGGGGGAAAGCAAGCTGAAAGACAGGATCGACTCTTGCAAGTGCCGTCAATCCCAGCCGAAGTCATGGCCAGTCATCTGGTAGAACTTCATGTTGAACGGCCGATAGAATTCTCGCAGCCTCCGCACTACTTTCTGGTCAATGTTGGGGTGGGTCCGTCCTTTCGTTTTGCCCAGGCAGTGGGGCTTGCTGCTGCCTTCGGCCTTTTTCAGGCATGGGAACCCCTTGGTTTTGTTGAAGTAGAAATGTTTGTCTGTGATGATCCTTTTGAGGCCCAGAAAGTCCTGGACCCGGCCCAACTCGCCTGCTGGATCACTGATCAGTCTCTCCCCACTGACAAAAAGGATTTGCCCAAGGGGGAAGTACAGGAGCCAATTTTCCAGGTGCTTGGCATAAATGCCAATCTGGATGGCACTCCAGGAGGTATCGATCAGGCCCGTAGTTCTGTTTTTGAAGGTCAGGCTCTCAAAGGTGGGGATGTCTGGCTTCTTGGAAAGGGTTTGTGTGTAGTCAGAAATGGCTCGGGTGACCGGGTCTCTCACCACCACGATGAGCTTGGTGTCCTTCGACATAGAGGAGATGCGAGCTGGTGCTTCCTTAGTGACAAAGTAGCTGGGAGTCTTCTCCATGGTGATCTGGCCATCAAGAGTTCTGGGCATCAAATCCCTGAAGAGAGAGAGAAAGGAATTAGCAGACTGATGAGAAAAATAAGAGGATTGGTTCAAAAGTTTGTTTGTTTTTTACTATTCCTACCACTGGCTGCTTAGCCAATTCCTGCTGCTGACCGTTTGGCAACAAAGCAAATTCACAGGGCCCCAAAGTCAAACGATATCCAAACGTATATGGTACAAAGTGAATTGGCTGGAATAACTGACAAGATTCAAACTGATGGATATCTGATTAATTTGAAATATACCACTAAGTTGGGAAGGGAAAAGTATGCAAGCCAAAAGTATGTTAAAAATGAAGCATTTAAGAATTACATCGACAAATGGGATATTAGATCTCACCGGGCCAATAAATGCAGCTTCTAATAGGAAAGTCCCATTTAGGGAAGGTGGGATATGGATGGGCCTCTCTCTTTCTGTCCTATTTCAGATCAGGACCACCATTCCTTTGGCCAGTCTGCTCTTGTTCTCTATATCAAGAAGCTACAAGCTATTAAAACTTTGTATGGATCAGAAATTGTTCACCAAAGAAATGCACACATGAATGCTCATACAAACTTATACTTCCCTATGCTATTTATTACTAATGGTTATCATTTTATTATTTTACTGATTTAATGTATAAAATTGTCTTGTATTCCACATAGAGAACTCAGACTCCTGAACAGGTTAGAAATACAATAAGTATTCAATGCTGTTGACAAGTAGAAAAATACCTTGCTCTCATCCAAGTAAAAAAGATTAAATGGGCCAACTAATCTGACCTAACCGTAGGATGAAATATCCCTGTGACATTCCAGATTTCCTACACAAAGGAAATAATAACAAAAAGTAACCAAACAGGTGACTTATCATCTGGAAATTTACAACCATTGCTATGGGTTCTGATCAATCTTTTCAGCCTGTGTTGCTGTCCAGAAGTCTAGGTTGCAACATTCAATAACCTGGAGGATACCAAGTTGAGGAAGCCTGAAATATGTCTTCATTCATTTTAAGAGGCCGATGTGTAGCAAATTTTTGGGTTGCTTTCTGTACTACTTTGTGTAATGCAAGAGGCTTCTATATATATTCTTAAATTTTGAAGATGTTAACTATATTTTTTTTAACCAAGCAATTGGTTAAAACATTAATTTTTAACCAAATAGTTACCTGTGAATTGAAAGAGGAGGCCTACATTTGCAGAGAAGCATAAATGATGCTGTTGAAAGCAAATGAAGAGCTGGAGATGCAAAGAACTGCAGACATCACCGCTGAGGAGTCTGGAGGCCTTTGGAGATTAGCTTTGGGAGGGGCTGCTTCCCTACTGAATTTTAATCCTTTTTGTGAGGACTAAACACATCTGGAAATTTACAACCATTGCTATGGGTTCTGATCAATCTTGTGCTCTCTCTCATTTTTGTTCCTGTTTCATTCCCTATTCTATGGCCTTTTCTTCTCTCTTCCTCTCCATCCAGTTTTGTTTCCTGCTTCTGCTCTCCCAGTGGCAATTATCCCATCTCCATTGTCCCTCCCTCCCTCCCTCCCTCCCTCCCTCCCTCCGTCCATCCGTCCATCCGTCCATCCATCCATCCACATGGCTGCCTATCTCACATTCATGACTCTGTGCAGCTAATAACAGTTAAAAACATCATAAAACTATAAAAACAACACAGGCATAATCAGCAGCTGAGCTACACAACAGAACCACCAACATTTCTGCCATTTGTGCTAGAAGGAAGGAAATACATGTGTGTGCATTTATGAGTCTCTCTCTGTATATGAGAGAATGGCTGGTATATGTTGTTTTTTTAAAATTTATTTATTTATTTATTTACTCACTCCCCTTGAGTCAGTTTTGACTCCTGGCAGTCTTTTTTTGGCAAGATTTCAGAAGTGGTTTGCTCTTGCCTACTTCCTAGGACTGAGAGAGAGTGACTAGCCAGCTTTCATGCCTCAGGTGGGACTAGAACTCACAGCCTCCTGGTTTCTAGCTTCATGTTTTAATATTATACTTTATTTTTACAGGAAATTTATCATAGTTAAAAATTCAGGTTTTGTTGTTGTTGTTGTTCTGATTCTACCCTTTTCTGAAATGTGGCTTCAGGGATGGATGGATAGATAGGCAGGCAAACACAGACATAGACACAAACATATATATGTGTGTATGTGTATGTGTATATGCTTGATTATATACATAGATGTGACGTACACTTTTATCAGGAAAGGAGAAATTTTCAGGATTAGTTTCAGCCAAGTTGCCATTCTTGGAGTGACGTAGTATAGAAGTAGGACATTGCACAAGTTTTTTTTTCCAGTATGTATGCATACATATATAGTACATACATACACATATGCCATTTACTCTTCCTTTGAGGAATTTTGATCAGCCTCTTCCCTAAACCAGGGCCTTCCAATTGTCAACAGCTGACATGCATCATGTTTTAGGTTCGAAGTAAGTAATCTGCAACCCTAGGCCCACAAGTGGTTCTCAGCCTCATTGTATGTACCTTCAGAATCCCAAACTCTGTGCCATTCAAAAATACTCTTGCAAAAGTGGTAGGGCCTTGCCAGGCCAGCTTGTGTGTGAGAAGGATGAGGGAGGGAGGGAGGGAGGGAGGAAGGGAGGAAGGAAGGAAGGGAGGAAGGAAGGAAGGAAGGACCAACATGAGTCAGAATGGTTAGCCTCACCCACCTTGCCTCCTGTTTCTGATACTTAATTCAGTTCTGCTTATATCACTGGCATACATCAATCCTCCAAAACATTGTCATCTCTGGTTTTGCTGGGTGATCAGCTGGACCAGACTCTCTTCAAATGGTTAAAATGGTATATGAGCGTGGCCATAGATAAAGAAGCACCAATGCTAACTGGGCAATGTTCTGGCAGGAGAAGCAGGACTATCCTACAGACCCAATGGAACCACCTCAGGCCAAGACAAGTAACAGGCCATGTGGTTTAAGGTTTCCTCCACAAGATGCTGGCATAAGTGCAGCAATGTACTTAGCCTGCCAATGGATTAGTCTGCTTTGCCCATTACCTACTTAGTCTTCATAACATTAGTATCCTGCTCAGACAGTTCTAATCCCCAAAGTTCTTTAGTCTAAACACACAGAAAACTTGAGTGCAGGAAGCAAGTTCCTCAAGAAAAATGCCACCTTGTTCTGATGTGAACAACAGTTCAGTGAGACAGATAAGGCACCAAGGCAGATGGCAGGTGGCCACGTGGTAATCCAATCACAGAAAGCCTAATGCCTTTTGTGACAGCTTTTTGTCTGCCCAGAGGGATTCTCCTCTAATCTGTTGACACTTCTCAATAAAGGAAATTGAGGGGGAAGGGCTTTGCTAAGGAAGAGGGCAGAGGATGAGGAGAAGTGCTCTGCATGCTGTGGCTACATCAGGCTTACAACAACAAGATGGCATATATTGACAGCCACACTCCTGAGCTTCTACTGTAGAGCCTAAAACTGTAGCAAGTGGGATGCAGGGATAATGATGGCCTTTCTTGCAGAAAATCCAGGGTGTACAGAAACACATTCAAGTCAACAGCAGATAAAGAACAGGATAGAAGGGAGGATCTGATATCTTCAAAAAATGCATGGGCCATTTTCTGTTTTCCATTTTTTTAAGGAAACTGCTGCCATAAGATGTGGCCACTTCTTTGTCTGAGAAACCCACCCATCCTATTTTGCTTTTGAGGTTTCTCAAATGTTAGTCAGCCATTGGCCAATCCCCTGCTGCCTTATTCAGTTTCACAGTGAAGAAAATGATAGGATCTTCTCCACCCAATGAATAAAATGAGGAATAAGATGTAGAACTTAACAGTTGTGAAAAGAAGGCCAAAAGTTCCATCATTGGCTCCGAGCTAGAAGAGTGCAAAAATATTTTGAAACTGAAATGTTCTAACCTCAGAAGAGGTTGTTCAACCTGTTCCAAGGTCAGACCATTTCCAGAATATTCAGAAAGACTTGTTCCTGTGTTCATCCTTGAAATGTCTTGCACATCTATTCCCAGCAGCTTTGAATTAAAGTGTCATTGGTTGCTTCTAAGATATAATGGAAAGTTTTCAGTTATTCCAAAAATGCAAGGAGTATATTGAAGTGGAGTCAGAAAACTGCCAAAAAATAATTTAAGAAGCAGTCTTGAAAATCAACTGGCACAGCAGTCATAAACTTGGAAGAAGGATGGCAGTCCATGTTGATGGAACCACATATTATAGAGGAAAGAGGGAATGGCCTTGAGGGACAGGAGGAAGAGCTCCTTTCAAGACAACAGTCATATAAAAGAGAACTGAGTCTGGGGCGAGAATGTGACTTGAGTAAACATCTCAGACAAGGCTCTCCCTTGTTCTCAGGAAAATAAAGGGAGGGAGGGGGAAGTGCATCCAGACTTGCAAGATTCTATTACTATACAATAGTAATATTGTACTATACTATACTATAGTACATTATTACTGTACAACGGTATATAATAAAAGTAGTCTTGACCTACATGACACTAGATTCCGAGTCTGACTACCTTGAAGGGCTGACACTATCCCTAGTCTTGCTGGTTTGCTGTATTCAGATATTTTTGTTTTGCCCTCCCATGGATCCAGGGGTAGGAAAATAGCTCTGCCAAAATCAGGACTGTCAGAGTTGAAGATATTTTCAAGGAATAAGGTGGCCTTAAAACCTGCAGAACAAGGCTATCCATGACAAACTCCTAAAGTACCCCATTTTGCCCAACTGGATGTCTACATTTGCTTAACTTCAGGCAGTTTTTGACCAGCTGTATAATCACAGCCTACATATTGCCTTTTACATAAGTGTATCAAGGATACATTGACATGAAGCAAATCCCACAATGACAGCAGCATTCAACATTCTTTCAGGCAGAGAATAATGGCTGCCAGGTACTAGCCAAAACCGCAGTGCAAACATCTCCAACATCATTATCATAATGCAGATAATAATCATTTACATGTAATACAGCTAAATGCTTTATTCACTTTCAAGTAATTCATTTTCATTTTATTCTTGGTTATGCGACAAGCAATTAAGACTGAAATTCTCTGTCCATTGGCTCCCATGATCAAGCTGGAACCATGGCTGAAGCTCCTCACCAATTAGACAGTACGCACTAGCAAAAACCTTTCTTAATATTTTCCAGACATTGTCCTTATGACAAATGGTAAAAT
Organism: Python bivittatus; assembly: GCF_059951505.1. Classification (NCBI taxonomy): domain Eukaryota; kingdom Metazoa; phylum Chordata; class Lepidosauria; order Squamata; family Pythonidae; genus Python; species Python bivittatus. The sequence continues at coordinate 8,380,828 of NW_028277035.1, read as the reverse complement.
ACAGAACTACAGTTCTACCAGTCAATTTTACAAGTTGCCTCTATCCTTCAAAATTAAGATTTGGACATTCATTATTCACTGGCTAGTCAATATTCAAACCAAACTATTGAATGCACTAGGGCTGAATAGCTGAGTAAAAACAAATGGTAAAGTTATTACACAAGAATTGTCTTTTCAGACTCAAGCACAGAAAAACAAGGAAACAGCAGAAGCAGGTTTAGGTTTTCAAACAGAATAATTACCACCAGTATTATTGCAAGTACAACAAAAAATTAATATGCAAATCATTTTTCTTCCTGCCACTATGCAGGAAACAGATTCTAATTTTTATATCTATTGCACTTCATTGCATGATAAGGCAATAACACCCCCATGCTCATCCAAAAAACCCATAGGAGGCATACTATGTTGAAGAACTAAAAGTTTCAGCCAAAGTTTAGTGGAATAAAATTTAAATAAGTACTATACCACCAATGGTGCTATGGTTAATGTGTGTGCTTGCCAGATATTCACAGTACTGCAAGCTGCTGGCAAGACACATAGTACAAATATATGTATACTCCCACAAAGAAGAGATACTCTCTGTCACATACACAGAATCAGATACCTCTAGCTCCTTCCTCTGCTGGAGATAGAAAAATGAAGTTTGGCTGTTTTAAAACTAGGAGAGAACTCCAGTGAAAGTAGGGACAGAGGCTGGTTAAGGAATAGGCATTTCCATCTCCCTAACGACCTCTGAGGAAAGCTTGGAGCCCACAAGATGAAACAATCCAGGAACTTTGAAACAGAGGACATTTTGCTTTAGAAAGTCTTATATCTCTGTAGAAATAGCTAAAAATAGCCAGGAATATTAATTGTTTGATTTGTTGTTGTGTGTGGTGCTAATTTTCTATATATCTCTACATACGTTAGGGGATTGTTTTTATTCACACTTCAGACTGGGTTCTTTTCCTCTACAGGATCTTGTTGACATCATCAATATTAATTTGGAATTCTCTATCTCATCTCATTACAAAGTAGACCATCTTGTGGTCTGCCCAGAGCACTGAATTTTCTTTCAGATCTTCCTTCAGTGGCAGTGACATCCTAGTAATTTATCTATTTCAACATTGCATGTTTGCATTTTGAACATTTAAAGTTAAAAATTGAGGTTATGTTTAACTTTTTTAAAAAATAAAGTTTGATTATGTCTATCTCTGGTGAGATAGGTGTATCTCCCAAAGACCAAAAGAAGGTCTAAATAATGTAGTCAGAGACCTCTCTATTTCACAGCCAGGAGGTTGCACAATATAAATTATTTGGTGTTTTGCATTTTTAACTTTTAATCACCATAAAAGAAGCACAGATTGTGCATGCCCTGTCTCACACACACACTGGGGTTACACAGTGGATACCAGGTAAGGTGACCCCATGAATATAGGTGGTGGAACAGGAACTGCCAAAGCAGAAAGAGGGGCCAGGGATCCAGAGAGCTTCTGGGAAATATCCAGCTTTCCACCCTATGGGCTCAGCCCTCTGCCTCAAGGCCTTTCAAAAATATATATTTTTAAAAAAGAGAAGCAGAAGGAATCTCCAGAACTCTTAAAACATAATTTAATCTGTATGAGTTTTTAAATTTTTTTAACTTACTTACTTTGCACTTAAACATTGTAATGCATAAGCACTGAACAGATTCCCTTGCTCTAAGCTACTGCATCAGCTACCTCTATGCTAGGCTGTAAGTCCCAATGCCCATTCTGCTGCCTGAGGATCCTGGCGGTCTGTAATTATCACTCCTAATCTCCCATAGTTCAAAAACTTGGAGCTGGGTTGACTTGCTAATATTCTATGGCAATCCACAGCCTACTGAGCACTAGTACAAAAGTAATACTATCCTGGGTTCCTCCTGCCTGGGAGAAAAGGTGGGGGGGGGGGAAGAGAGAGAGAGAGAGAGAGAGAGAGAGAGAGAGAGAGAGATTGCCCACCTTTTCACTATATTTCTCAAGATTAATTATACAGTGCAATTTTCAAGCAGGCTACCAAAAATCCTGATTTGAGCAAACGCTTATTCCTTTGCACTCACCTGGCATCTTGCCAAGGCATCTTAGTAGATAAACCATCTCATGCATTGTGTGCCTTGAGGCAACCTGCTTCTAGAGATCCAATCCCTTCTATCAAGGATCAGAATGAGATATTTCCCATGGTCTTTTTACAGCATAGCTGAGAATAAACATTAAAATGTCTAGTCTCACTCCATTCAGTCAATACACATTGTGGCTTATGTCTTGTCTCAGAGACACCCATCCTTTCGCACAGATTGGAACTCGATTGCTAGATCGATTAACCTTTCGCTATACCCAAGAGTATTTGAGGCAAGCTTCGAGCACCTCTGGCCTTCTTTAAAAATATGTAGGAAATTATTCACTCAGCTGAATACTGCACTATGTAGAACTTCGCGTTCTGAACTAGCATCTTCCATCACTCCAGCACATCTCTTGTCACTGGTCTTCCATTGTCTCACCAGACTGTCATAAACCATGTATATCAACCCATCACAAGTACTCAATGATGCAAACAGAAAGCAAGCTGTTATTTGCAGGTAGCCTGCCCTTCTTTCGGGAGATTTGTACTGATGCAGAAAGCTTTCAGAAGGCGTAAGCATATCCAGAGAAGAGAGGCGGCCCTTTGAAAGAGAGACCCAGAATACAGCTCTTCAGACATTCCAAAATGCTTCTCTCTCTACTAGCAAAGTGTAAGTTGATAATTATAGTCTGCAACGTTCCTGGACGTAGTATGGACACATAGCATGTTAATCTCATTTTCCTTCTCAAAACTGAAATATTTGATATAGCACCAGGCCTCTGATTCATGCTGCTGAGACTGGATGAGTTATTTGATTTTAATTATTTTTATTTACTTGGCTGGGCTTTTATTGCTTTGGGCTATTGGTAAACCACCAAAAGTCATACTGGAATATGGTGGTATATAAACATCGTAAATAGATAAATAAGATAAATGGATTACCGTGTGTGTGTGTGTGTGTGTGTGTCCCCTACCCAACCCCTGAACAAACATGAAGCAATTTCATTTCCCAAAGTTTGCTACATCATCTACCTCAACCACCCAAGGCCTGGAGGAAGTTCGTAACTGGCAAGACACTGTTAGAGGACTTTAAACAGGTATCAGAAGCCTGGAGTTCATCTCCAAAGCTGCTCTGGATGTAGTCCTCCAATTCTAGCCTTTCATGAGACAGAAAGGAAAACAAAGCACATGCGAAGTAACCACCATTATCTTTTAATGAATTTCAATGAAATGTAAATTAACTACAGTATACCTTTTGTCCTAACTCTGCTTACTTTTTGCAACCCAAGGTACGCCCTCCAAACCTCAAGCATGAAAAAAGCCACTGAGCCTGCTCTGCAACGTGGCACTTTTTCCACTCTCAGGATAGGTTCTCACTTCCAAGTATATTCTTGAAGAAAAGGCTGGTCTATTCAGGCTGGTCATCTTGGTGACATTCCAAAGCAGGGTTTCTCAACCTTGGGAACTTTAAGATGTGTGGACTTCAACTCTCAGAATTCCCCAGCCAGTCCACACATCTTAAAGTTCCCAAGATTGAGAAACACTGTTCCAAAGTTAGGGTCCCTCCATTTGCATGGATAAAATGCTTGCAACAAGCAAAGCCAAGGGAACTTTCCCTTTGGGGATCTGTTCTTCTTGGTTTCCTGCAGGAATAAGGAAACAGGCCCAGCAGGCAGGATCCTATCTTCCCTGCTGCCTAGCGTTACAACATCACCCCTGTGTTCTTTCCCCAGAAGAGGGGGTGCACTGCAAGTCTTTGGCTACGTCACTTTCACACAGCTCCAGGTTGTTGGTCCAGAAAGGAGCTGGTGGGAATGGAAAATGAGCATGAGGCCTGGATAGCCGTTAGATTAAGAGGCCACCACTGTTTATGGAGCAGTTTCTTTAGACTCTTTCTCATCATTATCAGGGATTCATTAGCATGGCTTGCCCGGAGAGGGAGTCAAGTAATCTGCAGCCATTTCCTGCTTAGGATTTTATTGTTTTTGGTCATGTTAGGGAAACAAAAGGCAAGAAGATTTCTTGGAAATAAGGTGACTCAAAAGAGGCAAAGGAAGGGAGGAGGGGAGAGAGAGAAAATGGAACAAGAAAGTAGCTAAGGGCCTTCCCAACAAACGGACCTTCTTCAAAGTGCTGTTCTGCTATCCCTCTTTATTTTCTTAGTTCAATTACGTTGGCTTTTCTAGCATCTTTTGAGCAACATAACAAACTGTAGCATATTCTAGGATGAGCCACTGCTTAACCACCATTCCAAAGTCCCTCTGTTTTATTACAGGACAGGGTCTGATGGTTATGAGAGGTGGAGAGACCTGCTTAATGTTCTCTGCTGGCAAAGGCATTGTTGGATGACGCTCTGGCTTCACTAGACCAAAGGGTTTGTGCATTCATTAATACCACTGCTCCCTGAAGCTGCATTATTCATAAGTTTTCTTTAGTTCTGAGAGCAAAGGGGAGGGAGAAAAAAAACCTATTACCAGACATCAGCAACTTTTATGCTTTGCATCCAGCCAAGTAAGCAACCCACAGATTATTTTAACAATGAATCAAAAAGAAGGCACAACTGTTCCTAATTTGGTATTTAAAAGCGACAAGAACTGCAGTGCACACTTTGGTTGCAGCACTGCTATTTTGTATCTGCAGGACTCTACGGAATAAATTTGCTCAAGAACTTCCTACTGCAACACACTGTCCATCCCTGCTCAGGGTTCAGATGCTAATCCCTATGAGAGGAGAAAAGGGTAACGTTTCAATTCTCCCAGTTGGATGATCCAGATGAGATTGGAGTAGTGCACTAAAGCTAGAGGGTTGAAGAAGTTTAAACATTAGATCTCCCCCAACACACACACAAGTAGCAAGCACAGACAAGGGCTTTTTGGCAGCAATTACGGGTGAGTGAATACATTTAAATTCAATAGGGGCTGCTTCAAAGAAGTTAAGAGTAACACAGAAGCTTTTCAAGTGGCCAAGAAGGAATGTAAAAATTGAAGCCGCTCCAAAAGCAGGAGACATTTGGACATCATGATTAATTAGGTCTTGCTTCCATGTAACTAAATTGGTTAAACTGCATTTGTTTTGAACTTAACACTCATACAGCTCAACAAGAGCTGGCTTAACAAGCATTTGAGGAAGAACTGCAGAAAATTCAAAACTGCAAGAACACGGACCTCTCCTGGACAGAAGGAAGCAAATAGACATCAACTCCTATAAGATTTCATATGGCTAGTTAGTAGAAGAGTTTGCTAGAAGACGAGAAGAATGGTAGTCTTAAAATGTATAATGAAAATCATATATTATGAATTTGGGAACCAAGTCATCTGTATCATATGTATGTTTGTTTAAAATTTAAATAGGGAAATGCCAATGCATCATTATGTGATTTAGTTATTAAGGATTAAACCATTCTTGAAAAGGGCTAGAATATCTCAGCAGCATCTCAATCTTCTTCAAAGACTCTTCCTCACAGTCGCCTTAATGTGTTTCCATCCTGTCCTTGAGTTGAGAGGAAAGTACATGGACATAAATTGTGCTGCCTCCACAGCCTACCTTCATTGCTCCTGAGCAACAAGGGCACGCATTGGGCTCATCCTCACACCATTTAAGGTGGGGTAGTTTCAAGGCTGCAGTTGGGGTCCTTTCCTTTCCAACCCTCAGGGTCACCTATTCTCCTGAACATGTGGTAGGACAGAATTTGGGAGACTATGGGTGTCCCCTCAGAGTGGCCAGTTCTATCTGTTTTCTGTCATAGAATAAGTCCTATGGGGGGGAAAGGAAAGAAGAAAGAAAGAAAGAAAGAAAGAAAGAAAGAAAGAAAGAAAGAAAGAAAGAAAGAAAGAAAGAAAGAAAGAAAGAAAGAAAGAAAGAAAGAAAGAAAGAGAGGGAGAGAGGGAGGGAGGGAGAGAGAGAGAGAAAGAAAGAAACAAACAAACAAACAAACAAACACTGTGGATCAGTGTTTGAACTCAAGGCAGATTTAGGAAAGAACTGAGTTTCCCAGTCCTCCTGAGGGAAAAAGCTTTGTTGAGTTCAGGATTAACTCAGGCAATTCTCCCTGGCCACACAAGTTTAAAGTTAGGGTTAGGGGGTATAAGGGGATGAGAAGGGGGAAAGACTGGCTTGGAAAAGTCTGAGTGGAGGCCTGCCCCACTTCCCTTGTGAAGCCAAGTCAGTATTAACTGCAAAACATTCTAGAATCTCAACAGCCACAGAGATTACCAGCACGGATCTGCTTCCCCTTTCATATAGTAGTTTATTATTACACCACTGCCTTAAGAAAAAGTTTTACTTATATCAGCCTCCTGAAACACAAAGTACTTGGTGGATTTTTAAAATCTAAAATGCTGATTCTCAAAAGTAAAAGCAGTCATCTTCTGAAACAATACCCAAAGTCCAGTCTTTTCCAACCTGATGTTCCCCAGATGTGTTGGACTGGAACGCTATCATCATTGCCCACATTTTGAAACACCTCTAAGCAGGTGATGTTTGCTTTGTCTGCTTTCCAAATACTGACAAGACAAGTGATTTTTGTAAAAAAAAGTTACAGTACTGTATAGAATCATTTCAGTCTTCGGAATACTCAGAAACCAGATACCAAACCACCCAAAAAGTTATTTTCAGTCCATTCCAGTGAATGACTTGAAGACTGCCATCTCTCCAGAGACAACGTGGTTTCCATTTTTAGCCCCAAAACATGGACAGCATTTTCAATTTGATAACTTTGTCTGTAGCAGAGAGAGAACTCCCTGAGTTGACTTTAGGTGAAGCAAACTGGTCACAAAAAGGCAGGCAGATACATTTCCATGAGACACTAAAATGAAGACCTGATTTGGGTGATTTTGCGGGAAACATTTGCTTTTCTCTTACTGCAGCAGGAGATTCCTCTTCCCTAGAGCCATCTTGTTTCATCTATTCTGTGCTACATTCAAGCTGGGGCCTCTAAATACCAGCCCGCCTTATCACCCCATTCAGTCTGCTTCTGTCCTTCCTCAGTAAGAACCAATCCAAATTCAGTCTGGAGAGGGAGGGAACTTTGAAACTGCACAAAAGACGCGCAGTGCAGAGAGGCCAATGGACAATGTTCGAAGCCCTGAACGAGATCAGCTAAACAGCAGCAGTTTTACCATTTTTTACCCTTGGCCTATTTAGATGGCTCCAGGGACAGGGGCACACCAATACTATGCTGGTGAAAAGCACATAAAGGGGAAAGCAGCTTTCAATGGGGACAAAGTCATTTTATTTAGCCAACAAGCACTTTGGTTACTGAACCAAACATCTGCACACAACAACAGCTTAACATCTTTCCACTAATTCTCCCTACCTTGAGGACACCAAGGAAGGTCAAACAGGGCCACTTATGAAAAAAGGGTCTTCCTGGTAGAGTAGCTAGGCTTCTTTTCTTTTTCTACCAAATACAAAGCAAGACTTTCTTAAAAGCTATATCCAGACGATTTCAGGTATAGAACTGATATTCTTATTTCTCAGCTTGTGTGAACAAGTTCTCAATTCCCTAAATGATTTTTTAAACATTAAACCATCTGACCTGGTCTTCCCCTCTTAGCTGCGGTTATTCCGAATACACACTTTGTCCTATTCATCAACGACATAGAATCAATACTTCCTTCTTATCAGTGGTCTTTCTAAATGGCCAGATATGAAAAGATTTAGATAAGAGGTGCTTTTCAGCCAGCCTGGGAGCAAAAATGGTTCAGCTAAAAAGACAAGGAGGTTTAACACATAGGCAGTACTGAATATAGAGTACTCCTGCCATTGCTTATTTACAGAGAGGTCTGAAGAGAGACTTTTCACATATCTACAGTGTCCCACATCTCTTCTGTCATTGTGCAGACCAAATGTCCTGGACCAGCTTTGTCACTATAAATAATATTACATACAAGCAAGTGTGATGAAGCTGTTAAAAGGTTGAACTATTAATTGAAATTGAAAAAGCCATAGTTCAAATTTGACCTCTGCATTAACTCATTTGGTAGCCTTAAATAAATCATACCTTCTCAGCCTCAGTCCTTCTATTCATCATGCAGGGGTAATAATGCTTGACTTAACACCACCCTGTAAGGCAACCATTCCAGTGAGATCATTCATGCTAGCATACCGAATGTTCAAAAATGCTGAAGAAGCAAAGGGAAACTTCAGAAATCAGCAACAGTGGAGCTGAACTTGAAGTTGTGCATTCAGTGACTCACAAATGTGATAAAGAAAACAGCTATTGGATTTACATTCTTACAGGCCACTTCAACCAGAGTACAACTGGTCCTAGTAGCAATTATTATCTACTGATCATCAGAGTCAGTGACTGGATTTATACCTTCTGCTGATTCATAACATGATTTTGTACAGCTCTGACTTTGTATCTTGGATCAGTCCAATCACTGTCATCTGCAAACTACCATTCATGGTTTAGCATTATTCAACAAGTCATGGTTTAAACAACATTTTTAGGGACACCACTCACTACTCACCTGTAGAAGGTAAGATGAGATATAGAACAGTCACTGAAAAGATGACACCCCATTAAAACCAAGAAAGAATGTGCTGCTGCGGTGCTCAGAGAAGCAAGAATTGCCAAGTGAGAAGAGCAAAGTGAGTGGCAGCATTTCTCAGGAAAGGAATGATGGACTATGCAAATGCCTTACAGAAGCAAGCTGAGCTATAAACTCTGACACAACATCCTTGATTTGCTCCATCAGCTTTCTTTTCTGCCCCATCTTTAAACAAGATAACCAAGACAGCTTAAGCATGTGAGGTGCTTCTCCTTACTTTTCACTCATTCCCCCTTTTTTAGGTTGAAATTCCCATCTTCTTTTTTGTGTTTGACATGTCAAACCGTAAGTTCCTCAAGATTATAGCACCTGGAGTGCTAAGACCCTGGAGGGGAATGTTACAGAAATTAGGATTCTAACAGAATGCACTAGCTTTGAGATGTTTTCAGGACAATTCTGTGCATATTTTCTTGGAAGGTAGGTCCCACTACCTTCAATACATGTTACTCTTAAGTAAGTTTAGGGCTGCAGCCTAAATTATTATAGGTTTTTAAGACTTTCTAAGAAGAACTTATATTTACTATCCCACCAGACAGGTCAGAGTAAGGACAAGATGAGAGACAATTTTTTTTTAATCACATCCTGTTCCATAAGGGGGTAAAACAATATGTCAGAAGTTGAAAAGGTCACTCTTTAAAACTACTTTATAACCAGAAGGTGACCTCGACAATGCAAACTGCACAATAATTTGTCTCATGCTGGAATAAGAGGTCCAGCAAATTAATATACTGTTGATCTTCTCTGCACACTGAGCCTTAAATGCATTTTAATACAAATGGGATTGCCTTCTCCAATCTCCCATTATTGGATGGGCGATTAGTCATAGAGAAAGACAGACTCTGTATCTGAACGTGAATTAGCCTGGTCATGAACAGGGAACATCAGTTACAAGGCATGCTTAGAATGGGAACTCTAGACTTGGGAACATAGCTAATTTTCCCAGGAAGTACAGTCTCTATAGGTATAAGCACTGGCTTGAAGCTATAGTTTTCCCCCCTTTTAACATGATCACAGTGTTCAGCTGCCTCCATGTCTGAAGGTTAAGAAGCCTAATCATCAAGGTTACTCAGATTGAGGAAGTGGGGAACAGTTCAATTAGTGGAGGCAAGACACCAATTCATGGATAGGACCTCCTTGTTTCTTACAAGAATCCTGACTCACTAACTGAACTCAGTTAACATGCAGTCCAAGCCCAGAAATGGATTTTTGTTCCAAAACAAAAGGGCTCATGGTCCTTCCAAATTGAAATCCAGTCCTAGTCACCCCAACCCTACTTCTCTTCAGCAATGTAGTTGAAGGGAAGGGCAATCATTTCTCCCTTATTCAACAATTAGAAGTTAGAAATCTTTGTTGATCTACTGCAGTCCAGTCCACCCACAGATCAACCTTCAGCTCTTCATCTATGACACAGTGACCTGTGAATGGCCCCGAAATATAATCAAGGCAGCAATAATAGCGGTGTGATAGGTACAATGGTGCAATGGCTACCATCACTTCTGTGTCAACAGGTCGCCTGGAAAAACAACTCTCCAAGCATGGCAGGATTTTCAGTTGATAAAGCATTTCAGTTGCAAGAAGTAAACACTTAAGCTGACAGGTGAATACAACTTGCTATGCAAACTTTAAAATCAGAGACGGCTAAGTCCAGCAAACTTTCTCTTCTGATTTTCATGTTTTCCAAGCAAACAGCAAACACATTTAAAATTTGGAGGAGGGGAGAGAATTAGGCTTATCCTGTGTATTGAATGAGTATCACCAGTGTATCTGCCTGCTGGGCAAGAATCCTGGGTGGATATTTGGGGCAATAAAGTCCTGGCTATAAGCAACACTTTGTCTTCTTGAAGTCACGGAAGATGAGCTAGACATGCTGAGAGATGCAAAAAGATTTATGAACTACAGGCACAATAGTGGTGCTCAGTTCCCAGAGTGAGCATGCTCCCGTCATTGAGAAGGAAGATTTGAGGGAGGGAAGGTGCTACTCCACCCAAGGGGGACATGATCCCTTAAGAGAGTCCTGTTCTTTATGGGATAAACCGTGTCAATTTCATACATTAGTATAACACAGTTCATCCTGCTTGCACCACAGAGAAGTTTACAGAAATGCTCACACGTGTACAGTTTGCAGTCCTGGAAACTTATATATTTTTGTTTATGGAGCTTTTGCTGGAGTTGCCTATTTCAGACTAGCTAGATAGGCAAAGCTGAGGCCAAGTCTCAATGTATGGATGAGATAATGGTATAAGAGAAGAGGGATCTGAACTTGTTCAGCATGGAGAAGTGCTTGGAGACAAGCCAGGCTGTCACAAAAAAAATGCTTTCCAGTAGGAAGAAAATGAAAGCATTGGGTAGAATTTAACACCTGACAGGAGGTAGACTGATCCCAGGAGGAAGAGTTAACTGGAACTGGGGAGCATTAGATTCAAAACAGACTATCCCCAGACGAGAACTGTGAACAATTTTCATAATTCAAAGAAGGATGAGTTAGGGTGTGAGCTTAATTCTAAAACATGGGTACACAATAAGGCAGACTAGTTCAGGGTGCTTTGCAATAAAGTGGCATAATTCTGTTTATACCATTATGTGAAATGAAGCCAACCACCCTTGGAGAAAGGCATCGTGTATCCATGCGAATGCTGGAAGCTTCCAAAGCAAAAAAAGAATGCTTGGTTTCAGAAAAATATAGTTGACTTCATGAAAACATAGGGTAATGGTGAGAACCAGAAGAACTCCCTGGACCCAAACTCTTTAGGAAGAACAGGGAAGAATGTATTAGTGGAGTGCCAATACAGTAAAGAGGATGGAGTGAAACTGGTATCTCAAAACAAGTAAATTTCTTCACAGGACTGCTGTGGGTAGAAAAACAGTATCAAGACCATTTTTCTCTTAATACATGAACTCAGGATCATCAAGCAAAGCTGAATCATGGAAGTTTCAAGACAGGCCACAAAAGTAGATACTAGTCACCCGGTGTATAGTTAAACAGGAATTATTCAGATGACTATAAAAGGGGATTAGATCAATTCACAAAGAACATTAATCTTAATGGGGGGTGGGGAGAGAGAGAACATTAAAAGTCAGTAATCTAGTGAAGGCGAAACAGGATAGGCAACAAAAGCAATGTTTTCTGTTGGATAGACAGAAAGGTTCCAATATCTAAAACAGCTTTTTTGTGAACTGGTATCTTCCACATGTGGTAGACTTTAGTTCCCAGATTCCCAAGGCAGGTTGGGAATTGGAATCCAGCACATCTGGTAGGCACCAGGCTGGGGAAGGCTGTTGAAGAGAAATGGGATTCAGATACTTCTAGCTTAACTCTTCAGATAGTATCAAGGTGTCTTTGACAAAGAGAACGACTGAGGCATGAAGGTGCTCTCTGCTGTAGGTATATATAATTTCTAGTTACATAGATAAGTTTTAATGAAAGACTCTGCATTTCCAGCTCAGTAATTTGACAGGGACAGAACAAGGTTGTAATTAAGAGCAGCTCCCCTCTCTCCCCTGTTACTAAGAAAACTGGCTGTTCATCAGGGCACATTCATTCCTTCCTCCTGGCTTACCGGAAGCTGCCACTTAGAGGGTAGCAATTTCTCTCTGCAGTGATAGGAAGAGAATTTAAATCAAGTCAATGCCCCTGTAATCTTAATCATCCAAGTTCACAGGAACTCCTGCACAGCAACATGTTATTATAAGTAGCCTTTTGGAATGAGCGCTCTTCATTTATTCAGATGCTTTGGATGATCCCCAGGCCGGCCTGAGATTGCTGAACACCAATTCATATCCATTCCAAAAAAGCTAAAACATCTGCCACCAAGCAGGATCTTTAGATATGTCAGAGATGCACTCTAGGGTAGGAGCAGCCAATGTGATATTCTCCAGATGCTTTGGACTACCATCCTGCCAACTGCAGTCAGCATGGGAGATGTAGTCCAAATATCTGAAAGGCATCAGGCTGTTTATCCCTATTTTAGGGAATAAAAGTATCAATCTATAGCCTTTACTGATTTGTCCCTATAAGCATTAGACCCACATGGGACTTCACAAGACTGAGCTTCTGCAACTGATTACCTAGCTCTTCCAAGGAAACCAAAGTACCTCAGCTCCTGTATTAGGTAATTTCCATTAACTAAAGGTTTAATTGACAGCCCCCACTATTTACTAACCAAGGAAAGGCAGTCAGAGCAACTTCTTCTGTTACAGAGATATATGAACCTTCTCAAATCCTCTGAACAAGGAACCCACTCTTACTGAACTACAACTTCCACTCCCAGCCAGAATGGCTAATTGTCACAAAACCCTGAATTGAAGCTTCCCTGGTTGGTCCAAACTGGCCTCCTCCCAGGTCCGGTTGGAAGTTACTGCTGTCCATCGTAAACCATGGCAAAATGCAGCTTTGTATAGGTGAAACTGGGCATCCAGATATCCTCCTTATCCCAATAACACAATGTAGGAATAAGAAGGTATTCATAACCTGGCTTGTTTCACATGGCAAATGGACACAGTTTAATAGGTTTTTAAAATTGGTCCTACAAATGCCAATCCAGGTTCTCAGGCTCCATATTACAGGATTTAAATCTTCAGCCCAGTGCCCCATCTGCTTCCATTTCCCTACAGATTTCTTCACAGTCTAAACTTAGCACTCAAAGGCCTTGTCCTCTGTTGATTTGCATGCTGAAATACCACCCTTCTTAATGTTTAACACTTAAAGATCTATTTGGCCTCCACCCCAAATGCACCATTTTTATGGGATCTTCCTAGGAGAAAAATGGAAGTATGCTTGGAACCAGAAAATAGAAGTGAGCATAGCAGTAAATCTAACACTTATAGACTATAGTTTCAGTAGATAAACTAAACACTTCAGAGTTTAGCTGTGGAAAACCTGCTCGCCTAAACTTTACCCCCTGCCCCCAACCAAGAGCACTGCTATTGTTGCTTCTTTATGGAGGGAATAGTCAGTTTCATTGTCATGTTTGCAGTTAACCTCATATTTTATAAGTAACCAGATGCCTTCTGATGTTTGTACTACCAGCCCCCTAATATTCAGCCTCTGATTATGCTGGTTGAGATTTATAGGAACATAGTGAAAAACTATGTTCACCTCCACCACATCCTTATCAGAGTAATAGTTTGAAGGCATCAGAATGGAGGGTGGGAACACAGCACCAAGCATCTCAGAACCCAACCTTCTAGACCAGGTGAGGCAATAGAACTGGGGGGACATGGACTTTTAAAATCAGGTCTAACAACTTCCCATCCTCTTTAATCTTAGAATAATCTGAGAGACACTGAGGCAGGCACAGGCACAACTCAACTCTGACCCAAACCAATAAGCAGTTGCCCAAAGGGCCTTGCAAGGCAGTCATGCAAAGATGCATCTTTCCATGCAGAAAAAGAGATGAGGGTTCCTCCTCATCTACACACACACCCATCTTTATTTTCTTTTACTTTCTGCACATTTGCATTACTGGAAAGATACATGGAGTGAAGGAAAACAGATTTTTCAGAGATGATGTAGCACTGAGTAGATATTTACCATATCCCTAGCCTGTGATGGTCTTAACTGCTACAGAAGGAGGAGGACTCACTTTCAAAAGTGCATGCTGCTACAAGAACATTACTGGCAGAGGCCTCTATCTCATCAATCCTGTAAATTCAGACAACTCAGGTGGCCATTGTTATCAAAACTTTTGCAGAAAGGCAAGATATATTTCTATCAGTTAACAAGACCTGGAGTGAAATCCTAGCTTGCCATCTGGCATTAAGAAAACTAGTCCACACCCTTCCCCAGCTTGCTGCCCTTTAGATATACAGTGCTGTGATCACAACTCCCTGAATTCCCAACCTACAATCGGCAATGACTAGCTGGGAATTCTAGAAGCTGTAGCGCAAACACAGCTGGAGGCCACCAGGGCATAACAGCTGGCTTGATGAATAATATTTTGTCAGCATTGCAGTAAGAAATAATCATGCTTTGGCCTTTTGCAGTTACTCAGTACAACTGCTTATATATGTATTACTCAATACAACTGCTTATATATGTATATATTCAAATTATAGACATTACATTCCAACTAATCACAACTCTGTACATTGCTTTCCCTTCTATTGAAACTGGCTATATTCTTTTGCTGGATAATCTAAGAAATGTTCCTCTTTCCCAAGGAACAATTGGACCCTGCTTACTGGACCACACCAAGCAGAAGATTAACCTCTCCCAGAAAAAGTTGCTCAAGACATATTGAGGCCTAAGGCCAAACACTGAACTGCCATCTCCCATAATGACAGCAGCAGAATTATTTTAGTCCATCTTGATCCCTACAGTTTTCTTGGCAATGTTACAAAAATAGTCTACTGTACCATTGCCGCCTTCTTTTTCAACTCTCCAGTCTAGCCTACAGGCTTTGGAATAACTGTGGAATAAAGAGTTGGAATTAAAAGTTCCAGTGACTAGGGGTCTGAAAGAACATCAAGTATGTTTTTGTATGGTCTTGAGCTGAATTCATCACAAGACTTTTTTTTTCCTCATGTTTACTGCCTACCTCAGGGAAGAAAGGGCTGGTTGTCAACCTCATTATGTTGGAAGTATAAAATGAAGGAGGGGCTGAATGAGCAGAATGAGTTTTAAATGGAAGATCATACATTTTTATTAGCTCCCTTTTCCATCTTTCTACTTTTTTCTATAGTTTTTATTCTTTTCTTTTTTCTATCCTCTTGCCCCATCCTCACCCCAAAGGGAGGGTCCTTGAACTTTGGACAGTGAAGTACTCAGATAAATCTTGTTTTCAGTTAAGTCATGAAAGCTTAAAATAAATTAACAGCCTGGAGTGACCTTCCAGCAATTGGAATCAGCAGGGGTCAGATCTAAATGAATAAATGTGAGTGTGTGTAACCCTGTCCAAGTTCGTTATCTTCATTTATTTTTTTAAAGAATAAAAGGTGTAGCTAATTTATTTTGAGTCCGATTTGACTTCTGGTATCTTTATGGCTATATCCACATAGTCTTGGCAACAATAAAGGCACGGAGTCTCACTACCTTCTTCTGGATTGATTTTTCAATATCTCAATCTAGCCTATAGTCCTGGAATTTCCTGGTCATCTCTCATTCAAAAACTAACCAGCTCAGCCCTGCTTAGCTTCTGATATTAACCAGGGTCAGTCAGATACTGCTGCTATTACTCTCTGGCTATTGCTTGTAGGTGCCCTTTCTTTTGTATCCCAGGCACATACAACTTCTGTGCTGTTGCTACAACATTGGGATTTTTTTGATCCATTGTAATTGCTAATGGAGAGCCAGTTTGGTGTAGTGGTTAAGGCAGCAGGCTGGAAACCAGGAGACCATGAGTTCTAGTCCCATCTTAGGCACAAAGCCAGCTGGGGGGCCTTGGGCCAGCTCCTCTCTCTTAGCCCTGGGAAGAAGAAGGCAACAACACACTACTTCTGAAATCTTGCTAAGAAAACTGCAGGGACTTGTCCTGGCAGCAGCTAAGAGTCAACACTGAATTGAAGGCACCAAACAGATAAATAAAAATAGCTAATGCCCTGACCTAACAGTGCCAGTACAAAGGAAGTCAATTTGTACTGAGGGAAATCATCAGCTCATTCAAAAAATTAGTTGGTATTTCTCCAATATTCCGTTTTTTAGCTGGGTTTCTTTATTTATCATAAATGTGAGCATTCTATGCAGCAAGTAGCTTTAAACACAATCCGTGTAGTTAAGGCTAAGGTGTAGTAAGTGGTTAAGATTTTAAACTTGCACCTAGGAATTCCATGAGCAACTTTGGGGCAACCACTTCCTCTTTGCCCAAGCCACCTCAACAGGATTGTTCCTAGGGGATTAAATTGTAGGAAATCTTCAGGTAAACCATCTCGAGCTCATATTCTCAGATGGGATTTAAATGCAATGAATGAACAAACACATAAATATTATTACTGATCAGTGTTTGGCATGTTCTTCCAAGATGCCAGACAGGAGTGTGTTTCCAGTCCTACTTCAAGATTGAGCCTGGAGCTTTCTCCTTGTATTTTTTCCTAGTGAACTACAACCCTTCTTGTCTCCCTGCATAATCAGCTGTACTCCTTAACTGCCCAGAAAGGAGAAGGAGGAATCATGCAATCATACAGTGAATCATAACTCTGTCAAGTAAAATGGAAGCAGCAGTGCTTAAAGTGGAGTAGCAATAGCTCTGGAGTTACATTACGAAGCAAAGAGCAAGATGAGGAAAACAGATTAAGAGGAGAAGTTAAAACCAACTGCCCAGACATCTCAAGCCACGGAAGAGAGTCTTCCCTGTCCCTGGATCACAATTTTTAAGATTAAATTATATGCCATTCAACATGTATAGCAGTAAGCTGTCTTACTGATATTTGGCACCCATCTTTAGGATACTATGGGTTAATACTGCAAATTTAGAGGAAGCCTTGATATCACTGCAAATTCTTTTATCTAGCTAGATTTTGCTTAATCTTTGGGCCTTAAATCATTATCTAAAGTTTTCCAATGTTGTTGGCTGCTAAAATTAAACAGATAATGAGTTCTTTATTGTTAAGCTTGAGGTTTGGTCCTGTAAATAAGCCTACCTCTGGGGAGCATTCAATTCATTTAGTGATGTTACTTATCTCCCCAAAAAAATTATGCCAAAAGAGTATAGCTTTATTGCATGACTACCACAAATGAAAGAACAACCTTTTTGTTTGACAACCTCTCCAACATTTGCAAGAATAATTTTGATATATATGTGCCAATCTGACCGGAGTCAATTGCCAACAGTATGTAATATTCTACTGCAGTTCTTGAATTGAAGCTGAGGTGAATCCACCCACCTCCTTTAAATCATGGGGTGGATCTCCTATTTCTAATTGCAATAATAACCTGTAAATTATTGAGATTGTTCCTTTTGACAATTCTAAGTAGTGAAATATTACATTCTCAAAATTGGTATAAGTCTGTGTTGTTGAAACTCTTAACATTTCTATTGCCCAGAAGAGATTTGAGTTGATATCAGAAGAACCATGGTAACTGAATCACCTATTCATTGCTCTATCTGATCTTTATTGAGAGGTTCCTTACTACTATAAAAATCTTTTAGTCTGTAAAGATTGTATTCTCTCAAAAATTTCCTTTTAGCCAAACCACGATTATACTGCTCTATATATGTTATTAAAGGAGTTAAAGGAGAAGTATCCTTTATCAAAGCTATGTTTTTCTCTTCCAAACTTGAAGCATCCTTTTAGTGAAAATATTTTTAACATTTTTTTGTTCTAGAAAAATGTTTTGGGTGAAAGAACCATTGATTTATAAAATTATTTGGCTCTAATATAGCCTCAGTTTGGATCCATTGTTTAGAAGAATTTTCCATAATGAATGGAATTATATGCCCTAACTGTGCTGCTTGATAATATATTATCAAATTGGGTATGCCCCAGCCTCCCTGTTTCTGAGGTCTATACAAAATCCTTCTATTTATTTTCTTTTTGTATGTTTGTTTGTTTTTTTGCATGAAAGCAGAAGCTGTTCTGTAATTTCCAGTGAGAGGCACTGAAATAGAAAATTGAGCCTTGCAAGGATTTTCATTTCCACCACTGCAATTTGCCCTAAAATGTTGAATTGTTTTGAAGCCCCATTTTTCATTTCCCTGTTTAATTTCTTCCATGTTGGTATTTAATTATTAATAAAAATATTAATATTTTTAGTAATAGTGATGCCTAAATATTTTAAAGATTTATGTACTATTGGTATCCCTAAATCTATAGAATTTTCCTTTTGAATTTTTGGGGGTGTGTGAAAAAACATCAAATGTGATTTGTGAAAATTAACTGATAGTCCTGACACTTCTGCAAATTCCTCTAATTCCTTCTTGTTAGCTGAATGGGAAGCATTTGAGAGAGTCAGAATCCTATCATCTGCAAATAGATTTAAAAGATACGTCTTGTTACCCAGTTTTATCCCATAAATCTGAATGTTAGATTTAATTGCTATTGCCAGTGCTTCTATAGCTAAATTAAATAGTAACGGTGATAAGGGGAAACCCTGCTTGGTATCTCTTAAAATCATAATAGAATCTGAATCATAATTGTTAAGTCTTATTTGGACTTTAGTTAGTCCGTAAGTATGCTCAATCATCTTACAAAAGCCAGACTCAATTTTAAATCTGTTTAATATTTGTTTTAAGAACTGTAATTTCAGAGAATCAAAGGCTTGAAATATATCTAAAAAACATATGGCTAGAGAAAGTTTATCAATTTTACTAATTTGTATAATATTTAATTATTTCCTGATGGGGTAAATATATTTCAATTTGTAATAAAACGTGATTGATCTAGATGAATAATTTTACTTATAATCACTTTTAAATGGTTAGCTAATAATTTAGCATATAGTTTATAGTCTGTAATTAAGAAGTGAGATGGGTCTATAAAATGCCAATTCCTGAGAATTTTTACTCAATTTAAGAATCAGAATTATCTTAGACTGTTTCCAAGATTCTGGCAAGGGGTCCCCCAGGTGCAAAGTACATAAAAATAGAAATTCAGGTATTAAGATCTCTTTAAATTCTTTGTAAAATTCTTTGCAAAATTCCATCAGGGCCAGGAGATTTTCCATTTTGAATAGTGTTAAAGACTTCAGAGATTTCTGAAATAATTCTGTAAATTGTATATCCTCTGGAGCTAATTCTGGGAATGTTAATTTATTTAAATATTAATTTTTGTTAGTGATGGATTATTTGAGGAACATAATTGTTGAAAAAAATGTTTGAATTCTTTACTTATATATTTAGTTTTAGTGACTATTTGGCCATTGGTGTTTTTAATTGCACTAATACATTTTTTCCCTTAGCTTTTTCAATTTATTTACCAGTATACTAGGATTTTTATTATCATGATTGTAGTATCTTTGCTTGGCAAAAATAATCTGAGAGGAGATTTTATCTGTCTCCAAATCACCTAATTCTCTCCTTTTATTTACTATTTGTTTATATATACTAGCTGATCCAGGCCCATTATAACAAGGGCTCTTCAATTGCTACATTAGAAAAAAATCACAAAGTTAAAATAATGAGTCACCAAAGGCAGGAACCATAATTCTGACAAATTTGGATGGATTTTATGGTTTACCTCAATAGCAATACACCATAATATGGTGGTACTTTACATATATGGTAAATTTGTACGTGTACAGTACCTGTCTCTATACTTATTTTTAGCGCTATAGGGTTTGTCTGTTTGTTTTTGTCTATGGATCTTGGATTTATGTTAATTTAGTTACTTGATAACATTGTGTTTGCTTGTTAATCATAGTTCCAAAAGAAAAAAAAAGAAAAAAAAATCCTTGAAGCCTAAATCAAACTGGAGCTGCCACATCATATTTTACTCATACATTGCACCAGACACAAAAGTAACTTTTTAACATTTTGCCTACTAGTAGTAGTAACTAATATAGCTAAAGGAAGCCTTCCAAACCAGGGCTCTGCCAATCTGTTTTTAGACTGCACCTTTACTCTTTATCAAAAACCCTGAGAGTTGCTTCTGTTAAACAAAGGCCAACCGTTTTAGACAGCTCCACAATGCAGCAAATATTTCTGTGGATGGTAAATAATTTCACAGTTTTTAGAGAGCTGTTCCTATGGAAGTTACATGCAATGCCCCAAAGCCAAATAAAACATGAGGAATGCTAGAAACAGAGCACAGTATTAATTTTCTCTCATATACACAACTGGGCACTGAGCATGGAAATCTTGCATACAGTACTACTAAAGCTCTTCAATCATGTTGGACACCACACAGTGACAACAGGTAGCATCAGATAGCCTTGGTTGCTTTCCAATCCTGTAATTAGACTATAAGAATAAACGAGATCTGGTATTTGCTGTGCTTTGAGGCCATATGGTTAACTACCCAGAGAGCTCTGGCCTATTTATTATCTTCTTAGCTCATTGATCACCACTCCTCTTGACAGAAGGGCAAAGACTTGGGAGGAAGAATGTCTGTCATCTTTCAGCACTAAGGAGCTGATGGTGGCTTAGCAGCTCTATGCCCTACTCAGCTCCACGGTTGAAGCTTCTGTCTTTTTGCACATCTAAGAAGCTGCTTGATAAGGTGTATGCATTTTCAGATGCAGCCAATATTTTCAGTTCAACTAGCAACTCACACTTGGAGATGTACCACTAGACTGACCTATCAAGTATTGAGTCTTATTAGGATTTGTTGACAATCACCTCCTGCAGAAAAGATTCTCATACTATGCTATAATCTATTAAAACAAAATGCATCCAACATTATGAGTAATGGTTAACGATTGATGGTTTGTTAAATTGTAGGATACATTGAGGAGTTTTATAAAGCTAGAACTATGGATGCAAGGTATAGGAAACTTCAGGATCCGCACAGAAGTATAGATTAATTGTGTGTGTGTGTGTGTGTGTATACACATACATACATACACACATACATATCAGAAACTGTATACAGATAACATTTTATCAGTCCAGGAACTGAACTTGTCCCTATAGGGTAATAAAGGCAATCTAACATTGTTCATGTCCGAGTAAGTCAAGTAAGGAGATCTGTCTACCCTTTTAAGAATTAGGCAGCAAAAAGGCTGTGCCAAGGAACTGAGTTCAGCATTATATAGGAAGTTGAAGAGATGCATCTCCTTATAAGATAAAAATACCTGAAGAAAATCTCATGATCACTTTCCTTCCTTCCTTCCTTCCTTCCTTCCTTCCTTCCTTCCTTCCTTCCTTCCTTCCTTCCTTCCTTCCTTCCTTCCTAGACTGTCATTTTTTTGCTTAACATAAAGTCCCACCACAACTTAGAACCACAACATTCTGGATTCATCAGTCAGACATGCTCAGTCCAGTACAGACTTGATTTTGGCTCATGAGGGATTTCAACTGGGCAGGTGAGACTGTGAAACCTGATCAGGAAAGACAAAACAGTTCCCATCAGTGACCTGCTGGGAAGTACACAGCATTTGCACCATATCAGGTGGCATGCATGAAACAGTAGTGCACTGAGTTATCAGCAATAGTAATCATCCTTGTCGTCTATTTAAGCAATTCATTGTTTAAATAGCAATCCCACCAAAGCACAAGGGCCTTGCTGATGGATCACAGGACCTCATTCTTTCCTTGGGATTGTGTTCTTTGTAACTGTCATGCTGCAACAAACTCACTTGCTTTGGGATCTGCTGGAAGGCATATTATATGCCTTGTATTGCAGATTAAAGTAGGGAACAGAGACCCCATCTTGACTCATACTGGGCTCTTGTCTCCAAGGAGTTTCAGCTTTTCAAGATGCTGCAGATACAGTCTGAAATAGAAGTGGAGAAGCCTGAAGCTGAAGTAGCATGAGATCAGTTCTAGAATCTTACTGTTGGGTTTATTTCTAGACACTGTGTTGGGCAAAGTATGTTGCATTAATACAGGATTAACACTTATTTTAGTAGTAGACTAGGCAATCTGGTGCCTTTCAGATCTTATGGACTATAGATCCCATAATAAGCAGGCATGCTCAGTGATTATAGACTATATGAGATGCAGTCTATCCTAATTAATATTCCTGAAAACATGCACATGCACCAATTAGGACCAGCTTTCTTAGATATCACCCCATCCCCAACTTTATAGAAAGTCTCTCATAATTGCTCTTAGAATTTTATTTCCTTCAAGAACAATGTAATCAGGCAGCTTTAGGTCCCTGAACTGAACATTAATTTCAGATAAACATAGACTTTAATAAAGATAAACATGAATTTCAGAGTAGCCCACAGAGTTCAAGAATCCATTTTGTGAGGAACACCTGTCAGCCTTCCGAGTAGCTGTATCTTACTCATTTGATCACCTTCCAATATGTTAAAGCAGAGATGCTTAGAACTATCACAACCAGCCTGTCTAAGTCAAGGAACAGACAATGAGGGTAATAATGACCATATGCAAGGTTACTTGTGCCGAGAATTCCCAGACAAACAGAACAGCTATTAGAACAGTGAAACAGGAAGCTCTATGCAAACTTTTTTAGGGGGTGAGAGGAAAGAAAATGAAAATGCACATGCTGTTTACATTCAGAAGCAGAAGAAAAGGGGGATAAACTTCCCCATCCCCAAAGAAAGCTCTTCTTTACAATCCTTGGTCTTAAAGGAAAGAAACTGTTTAGTAGAGCCAGAGTTTTAGCAAGCTATCTGAGATGGCGAGCAAGCAACAGCTTCCATTCTCTCCAGGTTAAAGAGTCATTTAGGAAGTTTATGCAGTCTGAAGGCAAACAGGATCAATTTCAGCTCCTTCAAAAAGGCAGCTAACATTTGACTGAGCCTTCCAGAATCCACATTGTATTATTTTTCGTTTCAACATTCCTAAAAAGACACGGGCTCCATACTTCAATCTCAGCCCCCCATGGAAGCTTGCAACAACCAGTTATTCCTTTTGGAAAACAGGGCCCTGTGATCAAGGGAGGCTCAAGGGCAGACTACACACAGCTCAGCTTTGTCACTGCAACAAATATTCCACCATTCCACCATACAAGTTCAGCGCAAATAGTATATTACAAAGTGTTGGATAAAAACATATTAAATTCCATATTAACTATTCCATTGCAAAACACTGAGAGGACAGGTTTAACTATGCACCCCTAAGTAGCCTGCACACTTTTCAGTACCACAGCCATTCTTATCACCTTCACCAATGGCAGCCAATTCACAGGTTGCCTGCTTAGATTTACTTCAAAGTAAACCCCAGGGCTCCTTGGAGATCATGTTAGACCTCGACAAAACCTTAATTAGGCTTAATGTACCTATTTTATTTTAAAAACCCAAAGAGGGGAAGGGGTAAAATCCTGCCGCTGCCCCCCTCCCCTGTTGATGTCTCTATACTTGCTGGTGTAGAGGCCTGAGAAGATGACCTTGGAGAAGGAATACAGAAGCTGTAAGGGAAATAACAGTTGGAGAAGAAGCATGTGTTAAATCCAGAGAGGTGGGAGAGTGCTTCAGAAAGACAGACTAGTGCCCCCCGCCCCCACTATAACTCCCTGGGTTATAAGAGAGAGGGAAGGAAAGACGCAAATAGACTTTCAAGATTCTGTTATTATAGCCTATCTCAATAAAATATGGTTCTAGTTTTCCTGTGAAGCCTACTACCTGATGTAGGCTACCTTGAAGGGCTGACATCTTCTGCGATTAAAAAAAAAAAAAGGCTGTTTAAAAAATGTTGCTTCCAGCCACAAAATTAGCTATGCCCTGATAACCGAATAATGTAATGGGAGAAGTCAAAGTGAAAGTTGTTGCCCATTAAGAAAGCAATTCTGAAAGTTTTAAGCAATTGCTGCATCATTTAAGCTAGACTATATGAAAGTGTATTTTCACACATTTAGGGTTTTTACAGAGTTTTTTTTTTTTTTAAAGGTAGACACGAAGCGACAAAAAGTACCATGGAAAATATTTCCATTTAAAGTCACTGAAGGTTAAGTTAGAAATGTATTTCCATAGATCTTTAGTGATCATTTGACCATTCTGGAGCTGGATAATACAAACTGATATTGTTGCAAGGAAAACTACATTGGTTCTCATATTTGCAGACCTAAGTTCAATCAGATAAAATACATCCTTTTGCAATGTATATAACTAATTATCACTAGTAAATAAAAGTCCAAAAATGTATGTTTTTATACACTTGCTTCTAACCTTTGGTTTATTCTGTTCACTTACAACATTTGAATAAAAAAAAAAAAAAACATCATTTCAAAAGTTTGAGATATACAACCTAAGGAGATTTTAATAAGGAAAACATTTTTTTCTGTCCCATTTACCTTGAAATTTTGTTTTCGTTGCTGTTTACTATACTATATTTACAAAATAAAGGAAAGTGTACCCATTTACCAGTTAACTGTGTGATTTAAGGACTTTTACAAATAGAAGATGTAGTCAAACAGAATGCATCAAGTTCTATAATTTCTTCTTTCAATACAGTTATTCAAAGGCCAGCCTTTAGCCTTCTGATATAGACGCAGCCAGACAGAGTTATAATATTGCTTCTAACTTTGGCATGCAGCTTTTAAAGTTCCTAAACAGCCAGAAGGTCTTTCAGTGCCAAACATTCAAAGTGGCTATACATAAATTTTAAAACTTAAGTTTCACAGTACTACGGACTGCAGTGGGCATGAGCTGGTTTTAATTAAAGCCTTGCAGCATGACTAGACTGTTGAATTAGGTGGCTAGATTTTCCTATCTATGCTTACTTTGGCATACTTCCATAGTGGGACCTATCTCTGAGTAAATAGGCCAAATTTTGCGCCACGTGGCTGCAATCCTAAACCTACTCAATAACGGTGCAATCAAATACAAGTCAATTTGTGCTCAATGAGACTTACTTCCAAGTCATACACTTGCCCTTAAAAATTTAGGATTGGCCTGCAAGAGTTTCAGGCAAGTTGCTCCAAAACCACATTGTGCAGAAGTCTTGCGTGCCTCCCATATTCGGCGATACAAACTGCAGAACTGTACTTATTTCAGTAGTATTTCTTTTTTCCCCCTGTGATCTTTTAATAGCTCTTCCTTGGAGTCTCAACCATGCAATTGTATAATTACTAGTTTCACAAAAGTATATTTCTTTCCAGGAGGAAAAACTGCTTGCATATTTGCTGAATTAGCCTTAGACTAATAGATTAGATACATTAATTAGAAAGAAGCATTTTATTTTAGAGAATCATTTAAGCTGAACAAGGGTGGTTGAACTAGTGCAGGTTATGCCAGCCCTAAAGCAAAGAGTGCTCTTAAATATTGACTTATTCCACTTACTGGAGCTAGGGATCCCATCTGCAATTAGTTTTTTCCCCTATTTCTTGCCCAGAAGGATTGATCAGCCATTTTACAGTCTAGTTCAAGCACCTAATTTAATGCAGCTCTCTCAAGATGCTTTAACATTGTCTGCCTAACCAAACAGGACAACTCTTTAGATTTCTCTTTCCAAAATGCTATAATGCAAACTGATGAAACTAGAGACAGGCAACAAATTTTGAATTCCTTACTTCATAAAACAGAAGACTCCCATTTATGCAGAATTATTTAACTATGCTTTCAGCATTTTTTTTCCAGCAAAGATTAAGTGTTGCTGAAATTTAGATCACCAGATCATTCAAAATCTATTCATGCTTGAATAGGGCATGTATGTCTTTTTCCTAAACTGTTTTTGTAATATCTCTGTAGCAGCAATAAAGTATCAAGACAATTAGAAAACACAGGCAATTTTACATGTCATGTAAACAGAGGTATTTTCTTAGAGGTTACATCTAGAAACAGTTAACATTGTTAGCAATCCTAAATCAGCCAACCTTAGACACACCCTCTCTGGTTTAAATTTTTCCCAGAAGCAGTATTTTCTGCAGGATAGTTTCATTCAATAGCTGAATAAAGACATAAAAAGCAGTAATATAAATTAAAATTAGAAACACACACATGGCCATTCTCAACATCTGCTTGTTTCAGGCAAAATTCCCCACAGCAAAACTCTAACTGAATCCACAATGGTCACATCAAAAGAAGTAATGAAAATTATCGCACAATCCAAACTTGGCTTTGGTTGAAGATCTGTCCAGAACCACACATTGAAGAAAGTTCTGAACTGACGTTTTATGGAAAGCAAGAAAACCACTGCAGCTTCTCCTTCCCAGATAAACATCTGAGACAATAGTTACATGTTTTAATCTAACATTTGCACAATCACACCATAATGCTAAACATAATACATTAAGACATAAAAGACAAAATGTTTGCTTATTACTCTAGTAAAAATCAACAGTCATTTAGAGTCACCATACAATCAATGGTATATTACTAATAACTTCAAGGCAAGCTATGTGGTTCTACCATGATTAACTTGCTATTGCATGAAATATAGTCAACTCTGAAGTTGAATTGGCAGCGCAGAGAAAAACAGCATTTACTGCTGTGCAACCAAATGATCCAGGTCCTTAATATGGCATTTTAAGGCTGCAAACCTCCACGCTCACTTAGAAAACCCGCATAAAGCTGGTAGATTTTGTTAAATAGACGTGCATGGGGTTTTCACTGTAAGATTATTTCAGTTCTTTGATTGTTGAAGGGGAAGGAAACTTTATGAAAGCATTACTGACACCAGTAAATTAAGCTATCGATTGCCCTTTAAATGCCATCAGCTCTACAGGGTACACACACAATTGATCTCAACATTTAAATTAAGTGTTTTATAGCTGAAATCATTAATCTGACAATTAATATTATCCTTTTTGGATCACTCTGCATCTACTTCATTTCAAGGCTTCTACTTCCAAATCATAGCTTGATTCCACAATCATACACATATCTAATCAGATGTTAGTTCTATTCACCTCAACGGAGGCTACTCAAAGGAAGTCTGTGTATAACTTCAAGTGTAACTTACTAAAAATGTCTTAACACCATAACTGAAGAGCTCATAAAAATTATCTATGAACAATTATAGGGTACATAATAATTGAATTGAAGCACTTCAGCTTACAGTTGCTATGTTGGTGCTACAGTACCCAACAGGAGTCAACTTCATATGGATTTAAGTCTTCAAGAGATCTAAACTATTTCTGAAAAGTGTTGCCAGTTACATATGCCAGTTATACCGCAACTAAAGGAATGTAGTTGTGCTGCTCATAACCCTAAATTGCCAGATAAGTGGATAAATACTGGATTAAAATATTCTTGTTTACAGTTTGTCTTTATTCAGGCAGCTTTACTGTCAGTTGTTTATACCCACTGTATTTTCCATTTATTTTTTTTATTTATTTTATTCCATTCCATTCCATTCTTAGGAACACCTATCTCAGTTTGTTGTATGTTTTTAAATGAAGTTTTCATATGCTTGCTTAGCTCAAGAAACTGATCTGCTTACATACCCAGGAACCAATGATTTTCCCTTAAACAGCCACTGACTGACACTGTCTGGAGAAGCATAGTGTAAGGTAAGAAGGAGTGTTCAGGGGTACTTGATTAGGAAACTGTTACATTCTTAATCAATTAAATAAACACCTACAATGCACTTCAGCATGTTACCTACTTTGTTTGGGACAACTTTCTTCCAGCAAGCAATAATTTGATATCAATTAAGTTTGGATACTGTGTATCAAGGTCTCATACTTGCCACTGCTTTCAGAGTATGGAATGCTCTCCTTGAACAACAAACATCGCTCCTTACTTAAGCAGCACTAAGAAGAATAGTTGACAATCAGAGAAAAAGGAACATCCATTTTTCATTATATAAATATGGTAACAATATTCTGCTGGACAGAGTAAACAGGAAATATATGAGTTAAACAGCAGGGGAAAGGAAGTGAGATATACTGTATTATATATTACAATATCAGTGCTAAGCTGCACCAGCCTAGCACAGTAGCTACTTTAAGCTAATTCCATTTTGCCTTATTTGTCCACCATGTTGAATACCCCCCCCCCCATCTTTTCAAGTTCTGTGGCAATTTGTTGCCATGAGATCTCCCTAATTAACACAGTTCATATCTGCATGACATGGAAACTTTTTTGAACACGGAAGAAGCGTACATGACAAGGCACTATTTTTTAGTAAGTAAGATTGTTATGCCTCTGAAAAGTTGTTTTCATCTGGCTACATTAACAGTCAATTTCATGGCCTATGTTGCAGTTATATAAAAATGAACAATGCACATTTCTCAAAAACCTTTGAAAGAGGACTTCAAGGGGGTGTTAACCATTGCTAGGAATTTCCTGTTGTTTGAAAGCCAGTCATGAACCGTACGCACGATGAACCCGGGAAGTATTTCCCAGCTAGTTTGAGTGCTCCAGACGTATTCATGTTTTCGCGTGTCATAATCTGAGCAACACAATCTCTCCAAACGTCTGCCTTTAAGAATACAACTTCCCTGGGCTTCTGGTTAGAAGGCCATATTAGAATGGGAGGAATCCACAGGTTTCATTTTATCCTCAATAGTTAGAAGGCTTAGGCAGTGTGCTGAGAAGAAATGTAAATGCACATTCCCTTTCCTCTACCCCCAACCTCTTAAATTAGCTGGAAACTTTCCTTAGTTCATCTTGCAGTAACCTCTAATGTTTCTTGTCTTCCTGACAGTTCTGCTCATTAGCGACAAGCTGCAGGCTGAGGAGGATCTTTTAAAAGCTGTCTACCTTTACTTGTCTCTTCCATCTGGGAAGGCAGAGCACCCAGGCAGCTCTGTCTCATGGACTCCACTAAGGACAGCCGCACAAGCACACATAATCACAGTGTGCTGTATGACAAAAGAGCTGAGCCAGGAAAGTTGGCAGCAGAGCAAATCTATCAAAAAATGGACCCCCAATTGTCTGAGCAATTTTGTCAAGTAAGCCGCAAATCCATCACTCAGATTTAACTGCAACTCCGAAACAAAAGGAAAACATTTGATGATTTTGGTTTTTAATTTTTTATTATTATTTTTTTTAGGATTTAGTTTTGTTCCTTCTTAAATTCTCTTGATAGTGGACTTTGTAAAAAAATTGAAAAACAAACTCTCCGATAAAGAAAGTCTACTGCAACAATGAGTCAATGTCATTTGTCATAACTTTTAAAAGCAGCTAGTACTGTCCTTTAGCCAAGCTCCTATTTCCTTTGAGATGTTTTAATCCAGAAATATTTAACATACAGAGTGAAAGTTGATAAAACATCAATTTTATGATTTTTATGTAGTATGGAAACAGAGTAGAACATTTTCCTTTGATTTTTCTCTCCATACTTTTACTGAAACAAGTGCAAAGGGGGGTGGTAGATAAGGAGGACTTCAAATGTGATCTTAGGGCAGGTCAAGGAATACAAAATTAAACCACTTTTAATAGAAACATTAAACTTTATTTAAATCACCACCACCATATAAATCCAGCCACTTCTATAGAATGTGATTTAGTTTCTTTTAACTTGCATATACTCCTGCAACCTGTTGTACATACTTCATAGTCTAAGGCCTACGGCTTCTGGTGTGCTGCAGTTAACATCCGCTATGCTCCACATACAAATATGCTTTTTGGGCAAAAGTATCAGAAGACTAGAGACAAGATTTGCTTAACTTTTCC
Source organism: Python bivittatus (assembly GCF_059951505.1). Lineage (NCBI taxonomy): Eukaryota > Metazoa > Chordata > Lepidosauria > Squamata > Pythonidae > Python > Python bivittatus. The sequence continues at coordinate 8,351,152 of NW_028277035.1, read as the reverse complement.
AGCAAAACTGCCATAGAATGCTTAGTGCTTCAAACTATCCATTTCTCTCACACCATATATCCCGTATAATCCCACTTACTCCATTTTCCATTTAGAATGGTTGAGCTCCTTCCCCGCAAAGGAAAGGGATCACACAGCTTAGGAAAGAGATCCGTTTATATGCCATTGGGATTCTAACTTTTCTTCCCACAGATCTGGCTTTGGTTTAGAATCGATGTTGAAAAGGCTAGGAGAAAGGGCCACAGATCAACGTGTACCAGCAAGAGAAGGAGCCGATGGAGCCAAGATTAAAAGGGCCAGGAAGCAGACCAGCTGGAGCCACAGATTTCTAGGCTGAGAAACTGACCCCGGTCACGGCCGTTGCAGCAATTTCTCGTTCTGCTATGTGTCTGCTAAGACACATTCACACAAGTAGGGAAGTGACACTTCCCTCACTCCCGATGTACCTGATTTTTTCCAGAGAGGCTCCTGATTTTAAAGCCTCTCGGTCCCTAAACCCTCGAGCGAGGTTCCGCGAAGGTGGTTTGGGGCGCGCTTGGAGGTTCCTCAAGTGTCCGTCAGGCCTGGATAGCGGAGGACCGCTTAATTTCCTAACGAAGAGCGCGGAAGCCGAAGCCGAGCACAAGAGCTGCAGTGCTCCCTTCCGTCCAGCAGAGTTTACTGCGCACTGGAGGCGTTTGCCTCCTGGCGCTCGCGTCCGCCCAGAAGGCGCTAGAGAGGAACGCCGGGAACGACTCCTCGCCGTTTGAACTGGGCTACAGAGGCTGAGAAAGTGGGAGAACCGCCGCTTTGATCTGCCACCTCTTTATTGGCCTGTGGCGTGGAAAAGAGAGAATGGGGCTTCTCTGCCCACCCACCTCCACCCGCACCCCCGACGCGTCTTGCGGAATGACTCTGGGGAGCGCGGGCGGGCACAGGAGCAGCTGCGAGTTCCCACATCGAGCGTTACAGGAAGGGATACTTAATGCTACCCCGTTACCGCAAGCAGGCAAATCTTTTCGCAACGCTCCGTTTAAAAGTGGATCCCAAACGGCGACTTTGGGATTCGGTCGGAGTTTTTCTTTCTTGAGCAGTTAAGAATACTTGATTTCCTCTTCTCCCTGCCAGCTGATGCCAACCTCCTCCGTACATTTTCTTCTCCATCTGCATAAATATCTGTAGATGCATTTTAAAGGACCTCCCTCTCTTTCTCTTACTGAGATATGAAAGCGGAGTTAAAATAGGGAGAGTAGTTTGCAAAGAGCCGACGTTCAGGAAGCCCCTATTCCAGACTCTGCGGAGTAACGGACCTTCAGGGACTAATTTAAGAGAAAGACGCGTGAGCTGAGCAATTAACGGGCGAAGGGAAGGTCCTTTTTGCAGCAGTAGCCCCTAGCCACTAAAGCACTCTCGCGATCAAGCCAGTAGCATTTGGGAGGGGTGCGGAGAGGGGGGGACGAAAAGGCGCTTTCTTAACTTGGACTTTTCAAGGAAAAGAAGAGAACAGACCTGAGTTAGGGTTGCTACTAAGACAGAAAGTTAATCGACATGCAACCATCACGCCGCGCTTTGGTCCATGCAGCAACTCCAGCTCGATTTAGGTACGGGAGCAAGGGGGGAAACGATCAGGCCGAAGACGGCAAGCGATCCCCGTCTTTAGCTAGGTTTCACGCCACCGCCCCAACTCATGGTGCCACTTTAAATGAAAGCGAGATGGGGCGCCCTACCTCCCCAGTCTGGCATACCTGTACCAGGTGAGGCCTCGTTCGTAGTTGCGATCAAAAAAGTGAGGCTCGGCGCCCACCGCCCGCACGTCCGGGTGAACCCGCAGGAACTCAAGCAACGCCCGAGTCCCACCCTTCTTCACGCCGATGATCACTGCCTGGGGCAGCCGCTTCGTCCCAGAGCCATTCAGGAAACTGGAAATGAAGCTGGGGGAATCCGGGGCCACTCCGTTGTTGGTGCCGCCACCCAGATCTTCCTCGTCTTCGTCCTCGTCGTTCTCCAGATCCGCTCTCAGCTGGCCCTTGGCCGTCCGGGATGGTGGCAGCAGCTGGCTGAGATCCGGACTGTGCGCCTTCCGAGCAGACGGCGAGGAGCCCAGCAGCAACAGCCCCGGCGCGGCCGAGGCGCACGATCCGGTGACGCAAGAGTAGACCATGCATAGCCACAAGGCGAGCATGATGAAGAGGAGAAGCAGCAACAGCCTCCTTCGCCCCGGCGGGAGCAGCGGCGACGAGGCAGGGGGGCCGGGGGCATCGGGGAGGCGGCCGCCGATCAGGCGCAGCTGGCCCATAGGCAGCAGCCCGCGGGCGGTAACCCCGGGACCATGATGCGCGGGGCCCGGCCGGCACGGGTCAGCACTGCAGCATCGCTCGCACCTTCGCAGCCCAGCTCCGAGCCGACGAGTGGCGACCGCACCGAGCAGCCTTCGCCGGCCAGGCTGGAGCTCGGGAGGGCGGAGAACAGGCGCGCCTGACTGGCACCCTTCAGAGCCTATAAGAGCAGCCCGCCGCATGGTAATTAGCCCCCCTTTTGTTGATCAAAAGCAGCCAATGGTGAGCCGGGGCTCCCCCGTAGGGCGGGGAGCGGAGGACTGCGGGAGGCGATTAGCCATTCTTATTGGCTAATGAGCCGTTAAAGAGCCGGGGAGGCGAAAAGGTTACGGAGCTGCAAGGCCGAGAGGCTGTTGGAGTTGATGCTTGGATGGTGGAGGCTGCGTTGCCGGGCCGGGCCGGGCCGGGCCGGCGCCTTCGCTCTTTCCCCCTGTGCTGCAGATACCCGGGAATCCTGCTCAAGTTGACCTGGCTCCACCAGGCTCTGTGGAAGGCGGCGGAGAGCGAGCCGAGTCAGCGGGCGGTGGCGGTCTTGAGGCCGCGAGCAAAGCTGCTTCTTTGACTAGATGGCGCCACGTGGGAAAGCGCGACTGAGCAGTGGCCAAAATGAGCCCTGCAAAGGCGGGGTAGGGTGGGAGTGGGGGTCGAGAAGAGGCTTTTCCGGCAGCTGGCCGGTGAACGCTCTTCCTTTGCGAACTGAGGGCAGAGCGCTGCATTACCATATAGGCGCCTCCCCACCCCCACACACACGCACACCCACCGTGGCAATTGTGCCCACAAAACACTGAACTTCGGGCCCAGTTGAGCCTAGGTTGTCGCGCGGAACCATTTTGGCCAGGAGTTTGCGGCCCTCTGCGACCGTGAGCAAGAGTCTCCCTGAGCTCGGTCAGCCTTAGATTAAGGCTGCAGAGACTTAGGGGTAATTCTGGGTCTCGACGCCTGTGTTTCCAGGCATCTGGACCCTAGTTAACTAACTTTAAGCCTAACAGGTTTTGCTAGTCCACTCAATTAGGGTGTCTCAGCAAACCATAGTTTTTAGTTATAGAAATAGGGCATGGGGTTTATATCATAGGTGCCAGAGCATCACTTTCATTGGGACTGCTGGGACCTTAACCTTTCGGATGCTAGACCATCACCCACCTCAACGGCAGTGCCCGCCTCTCTCTCAAGCATAATATTGTCCTGGCAGCACCATCAATAATATTTTCCCCACGCATTCATTTTTCCACAGACCTGGTTGGTGGAATTGGGTGGATCCCGAGTTCCCTTCTCCTTGCTGGAAAAAGGGGTAAAGGAAGACAAATGCTTCTAAGGTGCTCAGCCAGAGGAGCAGCTTAAGGTCTAACTCCCACCAATATCCCTGTGACTACTCAAAAGTAGATCCAGTTAGTTCAGTAGGACCTTCTCTTATGTCAAGGCTGCCCATCCCGAGCCTTCCTTCACTCCACGCAGCTCAGAGCGTGTTCCCCGGAGAGCCCCCATTGTCCGGTGCCCCTGGTCTCCACTGCAGTCCTCTGCTTCCTCTTGTCTACCCTGTAAGGCCTGCTCGTCTCCCACCTTGGAACTTTGGACATGCAGGAAGGCTGCTGGCCCTTCTCCCAGGTAATTTAGGAAGCGCTTGCGCCTACCCAGCCCACATACAAGAGGCACAAGATCAGGCCGACCGCGCCCGACACCGGAAAAGAGGCGCCCGACACCGGAAAAGAGGCGATTTGATCCTCCCCAGTGAATCTACCCTTCATTGATTCTCCCTGAGCCTCCCCAGCCCCAAAACCTGAAGGACTGACATTTCTCCTCCTCTTCCTCCTTTTCTTTATATCTCTCTTTTCTCGCAGGCCAGAGTCTCTTATTAATTGCTCTTACTTGTTGGCCTTCTGACACTTGCTTGGGAGTCTAGGAAAAGCAGCCCTTTTCTCTTCCATTGCCTCTGACTCTCATTTCTAATTAATTAATTACAAATCTAAATTAGGATAATTTAGGATCTGCCGTACCAAGATAGTTTTTTTCCACACATTTTGCAAGGAAATGGATCATCCCAAAGGGAGATGGTAGTTTCTTCGGGTGAAAGAAGTTCAGTTCATACAGTATAGGCAAGAACGGTAGCCCTGATCATCTGAAAGAGATGTACGGTCTTGTAGGCTTGCACGGCATCCAGAGGTCAAGATTGAAGTTCCATTTGGCTCGCCAGAACTCAGCTTCCTTGCTAAAAGCTGGGGTGAGAGTAGCTAGTAGGGCTAGCATGCCATTTCTCCTTTAGTGACTTATTGGGTATTCTAGCGTCACTCAGCCAGGTATCAAATCTGTTTTCTTTGCCCGGTGGCAGGATTGACGCTTTAAAATGCTATAAAATCTTGGTTCTTTGGATCAAGTGAAGACAAGCTAAAGCGTGAGAGACAGTCCGGTTTGTTTCCAATTTCACAGGGGAAGGAGCTTCACAGGTGAGAACATTTAAATGAAATAAAACAAGCCTTAAGGTTTTGGAAGTGAAGGAGGGATATGCCACCACCTTATCATAAAAGCGTAGGAAAAGTCCCGTGGCTGAATCGAACTTACATTAGCAAATGCAACACTGAAAAAGAAATGCGCTGATGTCATATGAAAGCGTCCCTCCCCCTCTTCACACCTTGCAGAAGGGAAACTCCGATTTTAGGCATTTTCGGCATATTCCACTAAAAGCCTTGAGACTTTGTTCTGAATAGCACGTTTACATGTCAGGAATCAGTTTGAAGGGCTGAAGGATTTCCTGTGAGTCTGAATTCAAACCCAAGGTCCCGATTCACCCCTTGCAAGTCAGCCTCAGACTAATGGTCCATAAAAACCTGCTTAAAATGGGAATCCATCAATCATACTTGCGAAGGAAACCTATTTGCATGCGAACCAGATGCGCAGCTGTGTATGTATAGAGGTTGAAGTGAGTCCCAAAATACTGCAAAAGGAGAAGATGAAAATGTGTTAAATCAGTTCCCACTTGTTAATATTGTGATTCATTATAGTTTAGGTGCATTATTGGAGTGGCTGACAATCCTGGAAACTTTTTTAAAAATAAATGGTGGAAACTTATTGTATATAAATTAAATACACAAATTAGGAAACTAATGTTTTACTAAGATCAAAGAATACTTTTTTAAATTGACTCCCTTTGTTGTATGTAGTCTAAATGCTCTGGAATGTTGGAGCTAACCACTCTACACTTTTAAACCTGGAAAATAACGTTTTTCATGCTGCCGATGGCATAAGAAAAAGCTGGTGAAGAAGGGGCACAGGCGTTGCTTTCCTTTGTCTTGTCCCTGGAAATTAATTATTCCTGTGACAGATTAAGATTTCGATTATTTTTAGCCTCTCTCTTAATTCTGCCCAAGAAGAAATTGAGGTTCGTTAAGCCTTTGTTAGTTGAGATAAGGCTTTAGGAATTCTCAGCAATTTCTTCTTTATTTTTGCTTTCTTTTTTGAGTTTTCAGCAGGAGAAAAAAAAACCTCAACGGAACTGAATTGGGCCGACTTCCGAGGACACGTGGTTTGGATCGTGCAGGACAAGGCACTTAGTCGACGATCCGAAGGGGACGCCGGCAGCCAGATCTTTACCATGTTTCCTCGGGAGTAATCCCAGTGTCTCGCCTGCCTTCGACGGATTGCGCGGCTTTGACCGACTTCTGCTGAGAGCAAATTTGTGAAGTTGAAGAAGCCGCTGACGGAGCCATTCCGATTCCGTCATACACAGGAGGGCACGCCGCCTAACGGATTGTGCTGGCCGGGCGCTCCGGAGTTCAGCAAACAGCCAGGAGTTTAAAGAGAGAAAAACTCAGAAAAGCCGAAGGGTAGAGAGAGAAACTTTTCCCTCCCCGCTTCAGAGTTTGTCTTCCTCGTTGCTCAGGTAGGAAAAGTCGGGAGCTGGACCTGGGACTTAGCACTACTCGGGATGAATCGGAGCAGAACATCGAAAGTTTCTCGATCTCGATTATCTTACAAGGGCAACAACAAGATTTCCTTCCCTCTTCCCCCCTTGTCATAAATTATGTTCTTAGACTGAATGAACTTTAGGACACTAGGAGTGGATTTTTAATCAAAAGGGGCCCGTTTGTTTCTGACACCCCCAGCAAACCGTAGGGTGAGTGAGCGGAGGGAGAAGAGAGAAGAAAGTGTTCTCGCAGCCTCGCTGGCATGCAGACCGCTTGGGCAAATCCAGAGTTCATTTCTCCTTCGACTTCGGAGCCCGGGATCTAAAAGGCTCCTCAGCCAAATTGCGAAGACGGGCAGTAAATCTCTTGGCCACCGATGCAGGGGGAAGTGGGGGGGGGGGGGGACGCTTTCCGAATTCTGTCCTTATTCAAAAAACGCGAAAACTTGGGTGGCGGGCAAATCTTCTTCCCTACTTAGAGATTGAACCCTGCGTACCAGGTCATCAGTTTTGGCTTAAAAAAGTTCACGTTACAATTCGTTATTATCTCTGGGCTGGAATCGAAGTGAATACAAGTCGGGTTCTGGCTGGTCTTTCTAATCTGGCTGTTACCATTTCACTATGCAAAACAAAAAAGATACACATTTGGAAAGAGATGAGGAAGGGAATAACTGTACGCATGTGTGGGGGGGAGGTGGACGGTAGATTTTCTTGCAATACTCTGGAGCAATCCACAACACTACAGCGGAAAATAATATTCCCCTTTCCCGTACTCTCTTTGGGGCAAGGAAAGGGAGGATAAGATTTTCCCGGATCGCTCAAACTTGGCCGCAGGGGAACTTGCGGATGTCATCGACAAAGCTGTTAATTGTGAACAGAGATTCTCTTGGAAGAAACGCGTGGAGTCCTTCCGAAGTGCCACTGGAACGATTTCGATTTGGGGAAGCAGTGGGAACAATTCTCACAGGAAGTTCAGAGAAGAATGCTCGATTCTTTTCTTCTTGTCCCCCTCCCAAATAGGGCCCATCAATCTTTCGCTCAATTTCACTCCATTCTCAAGATGCCCCTAAGGTGTTCCTTCTTTACACATTCGCTGCAATCCTGCCTGCCTTCATGTAAATCCCACTGATCTCAGTTGAGGGCCATCGGGGTGGTAGATCGAGTTTCCACCCACCGTTTCTTTTCTTCTCCTTTCTGAAACTCCCAAGAGCCTGCTTAGAATGCCTTTCTCTCTCCCCTCACCCCCAGCCCCTTTCTTTCGCGCGCTGGAAGGGATTTGTATTGAATTGCCCGGCCCTCGGCTTCTCGAGAACCTGCCAATAATCCTCCTCCGCCTTTATAAAAACAGACTCGCAAGGATTCAATGGCCCCGAGGATCAGGACTCTTCATATCCTGTCATAGCCGGGTCGAGTTCAAGGCGAGGGAGATCTCCTGGGTCCAAGTCTGCGCCTCCCTCGGCGCCCCACTCCCACTGCACGGCGTGGGGGTCCAATGCGACCGCTCCCAGGGATGCCCAGAATTGCTCCGGAACCAGCAGCTCACGTAAACCCGAAGGCCCCGGGCAAGCGAGGCGTTGGTCGCCGAGCGAGGCTGCCGGGCAAACTCGTCTGACCGGCCCCGGGGGGAGCGAAGTCAACGGACGCTGCTGGGCACCTGCTTTGGCGCTCCTCGGAAGCGCACTCCAGCCCCGCCGTCGGTGCCTCATCGGGTTCACTCAGCCCCGGAGCTGACTGCGGCTTACTCTGGACCAGCGGGGCCTGCGCAAGTCGAGCTGTCCCTCGAAATGCGGCTCGGGCCGACTAGTCTGCGTCCGCGGGAGCGTTCGCCTCTAGCGGCCTCTACCAGGTCTGTCCCAAGTCGGTGTGGACAGATTTGTGAGTCCGGCCAGAAGAAGCCTCGGAGGCCTCCTCTTCCAATTCCGCTCCAAAATGTCCCAGTAGGAGAAGATTCCACAGAAATTGCCAGCCACTGGGGGCTACCTAGCTAGGTGGCACCACCTGGCTCATCCCTAACAGTTAAGTTGGTTCGGTCTTAATTAATGTTGGATTGGAGGCCACCAGGAAACCTCAGGTTTGTAGTCTAGACTGGAAAGTAAAACAACAACAATTGCAAAAAAGGTGATGCAAATCAGTTCTACATGACTCCCAGAAAATTATATGTGCATGTCCGTGAAGTCACCAGGAAGGAGACTCCATCTCTTTTACCAAAGCAAGGTCTGTGGCCATTTCCGTGCTAATGATTTGCAGCATGCTCTAGCATCCCAGGCATGCAGCCATTCATTGCCACAGTGATAGCTCAAAGACACTATAAATCATGATTCAGCAAACTATGGCTTTGCTTTTTATATAAACATAACAACACCCACCTAATGCCTTCTGAACATCTGTAAAGACCATCCTTATTAGTGATTTATTACATTTTCTAGACTTATCGGACTATTACGGTAAGCACAACAGGGTTTTTTTGTTTTTTGTTTTTATCACCACAGTGATGACTGGATTAGGCTATAAAAATGCTATGGTTTTATAGGAAATGGCATTTGATGTGTCCAAGCTTTTGACAAAACCAGCAACTTTGCCTGGTGATGAATCTTAGAACACTTCCATCTGGAAACCAAATTCTTACTGTATGGAGGGGAAAGGAGGGTTATGTTTGAAGTGAGATTACAGGTGTAATTTCTTGGCAGCAAACACTTTTTAAAAATCCTTTCATTTGGGCCTCCACTCCCTTTTTCTTCTCCTCACCTGGTCTCTCAACTGGTACAAAGATCAAATGAAATATGTTCCAGGGCCATCATGTTAATTCCATATCCCTGGGTGGGGGGTGGGGGGAGGAGAACATCAAACTGAGGAGTGTGCTGGAGGGAGAATGTGGATCCTGGTGCTCTCTGCTCCTCAGGCATGACTCATTGTGGAAAGCCCACCATCCCCAAATAGAACAAATCCTCCTTTCCTCCTTCTTGCTGCTGCACAGATTGTGAACAGGCAGATCCGCCTATCCTAGCAGAGGCATTTCCAAGCATTTTTGTAGAGCCCACAGTACAGTATGCACTTCTGCAATAGCACTCCTCCCACCATGAACCAGATTAACGTTTTTCCCTCTAGAAGGCTTCTCCCATAGTAGGATTGGGTTGTTCACTTCTATATAGTTACCTCACAACAGTGGGCTGTGATATATGTTTTTCCTGCAGCTTTATTGCAGGAGCTGGTTGAGACTTGCGAAGTTGCTGAGCTCTTGCAAATCTCCCAATAAAATGCATCCAAAACTGACTTCTGCAGATCTATTCAGATATCAAGACAGGTGTATATATTGGTGAAACTGGAGCTCTGCGAGAAATATCTGCTAATCAGTTTTCGCAGCACTTTCTGTCCAGTAGCAGCTGATCACAGAGTCAAATTAAAGTTTGCTTGTTACCTACAATATTTGAATGTATTGCCTTGCACTCCTTAGCTTTACCAGGGGTATGCCTAAAGCATCCTTCATCTTCTATATAAATAGAAAAGAAAAGAAATTGATAGAGCTGCCCACATTTGTGAGCATTTGTGCATTGCTCTAGAGGAAAGAAAATCAGAAGCAGTTTAAAGGTAATCAGTGTGAGGGGCAGCTGACTGGTAAATGCTACAAGCAAATGAATTAAAGATCTTTACAAACTTCCCATTTGCCATGGTGGGAAACTGCTACTTTCTGCATCCTGGAACATTGGCATAGCCACGGTTCTGCATTTGGTCACTTTCTCTTAATCGTGCCAACATATCACCATGACAGGAGCCCAGGGGCTGGGAAGGGAGGAATCCGCTCCACTCCAATGTGCGCACAGGGTGTCCCTTGAAGCACAAGGCATGAGGCATTGGTGAAATGACTGTTCAGCATCCAATTATTATCCAGCAGTAATGCAAGGTGACATTGCAACTACAAAACCCCAGTGACCACTCATCATTGGCTGGTGTGATCAGTCACCTCAGTGCCAGGAGTACCCTGTTGTCAGGAAGGCCTCTCTGTCTGGAAGCTTAGGAGCTAATCACATCATCTCCAGCATGTATGCAGGGATGGGAGAGGCAACTATTCACTTCCTTCTCAACCACAGTCCCAGGAATTCTTGGATCTTACCACAAGGCCTATTTTAGTTACCTAGAAAGATGACATGGTCAGGTTTCCTTCCCTTTCTTCTTTTCCTTTTTTTTGTTTTTTTTGCCTTAATTGGTGGCTCTAAAGGACCAATAAAGAGCATTAATCACAATTAGCATTTATTTTGGACAATATCACCTTAAGTTGCAGAATGGAATGCAGTTCTAGAACTTCCTTCCTAACTAAATCCAAAAAAACTCTTATCAGGGAGACAGGTCCAACTTAACATTTTCCTTTATGTATTCTCCTATGTAAAAGGAGCTCTTCCCCCCATGGAAGGAGCATTTAAACCTGGAGTTGTCACCCAGGCACCAAATGGAATGGTCTAGCAAATCTGTACAGAAGATTCTGCTGTTTAGGAACTCTGTTTAATGATCACTAACTTCAGTTTGCTATTAAAGACATCTCTGGTATGTATGCTGACATACTGTAATAATTTTTGAGATGATCTCAACTTCTGCACTATAAAATCAGGTACCACAAGCAAAATGACACCTATCTGTACTTCTAGGTCAGCAGTGGATGAAAAATCAATAAGTGAATCAACGTGTTTTTTTTAATTGGATATTTCCAAATCTCCAATGATAAAATAAAGAATATGTGAATTTAAAAATGTTCACTCAGGGGGTAGAATGCATCGCATATGACTGTGGATTTTATCAGAAGTCTAGTCTGATGCCAACTGCCTTGAATGGAGCGCAACTCTAGAGATGTCATGAACTTACTTGTAGTTTGCTTGGCAACAATGCAGACTTCTCATCCCAAACATAGATTTGGCAATTTAAGTCTACAGTTGGGAAGATGTTCATGGAGAAGACAGTGGAATTTTGCTTATGAATAAAGATGTGTCCAGTCTATCAATCCACTAACGTGGAGTAGTAGAAACAGTTCTGCATTTCATGAACCAAGGTCATTTCAGGATGCAATCTGTCATTCACCCTTCATGTGTTTCCTATAAGAAATAAAGCCCGGGGCACCTCTCCACTATACAGTTGTTATGCTTCATTGATTTTTTCATTCATTTCCAGTTCTTTCCTGGAAAACTTAGTTTACATATCATCTCAGTTCTGGACCAATAAAAGAAAAGAGATGGGCATGATTACTCTTTTAGGTAGAGTTGATTGACTGGCATTGGCTCTCTTTGCAGGACTTGATCTAATTAATTGTCTGAGTCACTTCAGCTTATGTAGCTAGCCTTTTTTTCCCCCCCCTCCATCCAAGTAAAAAATTGTAGGCATTAATTCTATGGAGTATTCCCTGCAAATCAGTCTGATTTCCTTATTTCCAGTGTTGTCATTTGGTTTCCATATTTCTTTTTCTATCACTGGATTATCCAGTTTCTAGACTGCAATCCTTCAGCAATAAGCCTGGGTCTTCCATGAAGAAGTGAGAAATCTTGTGGCAAATTTGGCAGAGCAGTGTTTCGCCCTCTCCATCACCTCTACTCACTGCGGGCTGTTTTTTCTCCCTGACATTGCTTGTCACAACCTGTCAGCCATGAAATGCTGCTCTGACTGCTTCACTCTCAAGAAAGACCCTTCAAAGCAAGCCATGGAGTAGATACTCCCAAGAGCTTTGCTACCCCATTTTCTAATGTGCTCATGGGATAGCTCTCTGGCACATCCAATCTCAGAGCATCAGTCCTCCAGGAAAGCTATTGCTGAACAGGTAGACCAGAAATGACCTCAATTATGGTGGCACTTGTGGTGTCTATGACCATTTGGCCCATGTTCCATTGCTCTGAGGAAAGTCTTTTCAGAATATAGTATTAATGGGTAAGATACTAACCAAAACAGGGAGGGAAAAAATAACAGGGAGTGGAGGGAATCCTCCTTGGGTGAGTGGAAAAAATCAAAACAGCAGGCATGACCATGTGACTGAACCCCCATGTGACTGAACAAATGGATGACACTGTGTGCCATGTCTCCTCCCCCCATGGACACCCCAAATCCTCCCAGCAACAGCAGTACATCTTGTGTTGACCCACTTCAATGGGTACTGCCATTAGGTGGCTTCATTTCTGAGTACAAATTAGTCAGTGGCAGAGCTGAACTAGAAACAGTTTTGGGCTGAACCCCCAGAGAGAGTTGTGGTCAGTTCTTGTAGATGATATTGAGCTAGGAAGGCTAGTGTTTTAGACTTGGAACACAGCTTCCTATGATGGTATGCCAAATCTTTGAAACTGCTCATACACAAGACACTAACTAGCTAATAAGCATGTAGCTATCTTGCACGGGAGTGGTTTATCAATTTTTCATCCACTACTATTATCTTTCCAAATTAATGTTTTGACTTCCAATAGAAGTCAGAGATGGTGAAATAGGCAGGAGTATATCTCTCTGATCTGTGGCTTGTCCCTTTTCTTCCATGGGCAGTGGCTGGCTTGGAATTATGGAAGTTGCAGCCAAGCTGGGGAAGACTATCCTGTCTATGTTAATACCACTCTGCATAATGACCAAGGACTCCTTTTCCCCACAGCCATCCATCATAAAATTGAATGTTGGCTGCTTTAAGTGATGAAAATACTGGTTGAAAACACATCTAATGCTAAGCCAATAGTTTTTAAAATGAGTGTAGGTTTTTTTGAACACATAATAATAGGACAAAAACAAACCAAGCACCTTCTAGCTTAGTGTCATGTATGAATCAGGCCCTGAGTGATGAAGGTCATCTGGAGGAAGCCATAGTAAAGATACATGGATAGAGTGGCGGCTTCTTTTTCTCCTTGGTTATTGCATAGAAAGGATGCCTTTCACTTTCATAGCTGAAGTGCAAGCTGTGTCTCCTTAGCCTTCTCTGCTGGCCTTGTGGTTGCACCAGGCACCTTGAGGCACAATTTCAAGCAGTCTCCACATTGTGGCTGTAATGTGTAAATTAACTCTAGCTTTATTTTCAACTGTGGACATGTCTGCCCAAAGGGAATTATTTTAACGTTGGTCCTTAACTTCCTTTGGTTTTCATTGGTTGAGTTGAGAGGGGGTATGTTCTTCCTCTTCACCATAAACATCTCACGGTTCCATCTCCTCTTCCAAGAAACCGGAAGCCATTAGACTTTTTTCCCCCTCCCTCCTGACCTGCCTGAAAGTTTGAATCCTTTTTTTTTTTTTTTTGCAAACACCAGTCTTTGCTGGCTCACAGCCATTTGGCTTGAATGGGAAGGAGTGTTTTCAAATGTTCCAAGGAGAGATGAGTAGGAGTGATGTGACAGAATGGAGGGAGGAAAAAAATGTGGGCTGGATGTCAAAGAAAGTTTTTAGTGAGATGGATGGAGTGTGGATACTGCCTGAGGGAAGGGTTAGAGAATCAAAAGGAAGGAATATTTAGAACAGCTCTGGAGAACAGGAGGACACAGAGAACAATTGTGGTTGAGTGCAAGGAGAAAACAGGAGAGAATGTGTGAACAAATAAATTATCTTTCTTACCATTTATCTTTCTTGAGTTCAAGTACATGACTTTCATTGTTTAGAAAGAGAAAGGAACAAAAACAAGACTGTATTATGAATGATTTGATTTTTTATTTATCAACTATATTGATTTATATGTTGCTTCAGTATTAAACCAGACCTGAACTGAGTGCATGCCATTTAGCAATATTAGCCTGCTTCAGATTTTCCAGGTTTGGAATTTGCCACTGGCAATCAGATGAACTCAGCTCCATCCTATTGGCATTATAAGTTTAAAGGCTTCACAGCCAGCAACCTCTTACCTTGCACATTTCCCAGATAATTAAAGATTAGAATAGGCTAATTTTTATTTTTGCAAAGCTGTCAGAGTTCTACATTTGTTATTATTGTCTCCTAGGTTGCCACTTGCATAAATACATAGGCAAAGCTCTTTGATCTGCAGACATAATGACATAGATTTATCAAATGTTTGTCTTATTCTGTCTTTTTCTTTTCTTTTTTTAAGAACAAGGTTGATTTATGGAGTGCAATCCCCACTGCCCTTCCTCTCTTGAAATATGAAGTGTTGGTGAATAGCTAAGGTAATACTTAATATTGTCCCAAGAAGCCTTTGCATTTCCTAACAAATGAAGTATAGCCTAACCAAACGGCTCACATCTGTTTAGCCTCCTCTCTTTTTTAGCCAAACAAATTAGCATTAGAACATACAAAGTCTCCTCTCTAGATGACAGAACACAGACAATTATTAGCAAGGGAAAAATGGGGGCTGAAAAGGCTCCAGCCTGGCTTGAGGAGATGTTTTCACATCTCCTGTTGGGTCCTGCAGTGAGGGAGACCCTGGTGGACACATTGCCACAGTCTTTTGAAGTGGGATGGAAAGAAAACTGGTTTCAATGTTTCATTTAAATTCTCTCCATGCAAGGCTAGCATAATGCTGCTAGAAGCCCTTTAAGACCACCACAACAAAACTCATCCCTCGCTTTAAAAAACGGTTTAAGTCTGTTTATTTCAAACATGATGTTTCTTCAAGCCATAACTGGGTGGCAATAAAGTAACACAGCTCTGCTATGAGATATTAATCTGAAAACCACCACCTGCCCACCCCCTTTCCAGAATATCAGGTTTTTAAAACCTAGCATACCATACAAAAGACCAGAGTCAGCTTCATCCATTCCTCCTTAAAAGTTTTTATAACTGGAAATTCTACAACTTCTCTGACTAATTTGCTTTCACCATGCAGAGTTTTCCAACAACTTATTTACCTCAATCTTATGGTGGGATGCTCTATTCTTCATTTAAAAAAAAAAAAAACCTGGAAAGATTCCTACAAATAAGAAACTAGCAGATCAGGGAAGAATATTCTAGAACCATCACACTGGAATCTGGTTTTCTATGCCCAGGATTGATTGACAGTATGATTGACACGAACTCTTCAGCTTTGGAATGTGGGAAGTGTTGTTTTGGGGTCCATCAGTCAATCTAGCTCAGTATGGTTTACACTGACAGGCTTTGGCTCTTCTGGAAAGGCAGACAATAACCTTGGAGATGATGGGGACTGAACCAGTATTTTTTGGCAGACACACATATATTCTACATCTAAGTTCCATCACTTCTCCAAATGGACAGAAAGGCATGTAGTGGGCTGAATACAAATCAGATTCCAAGATTAGCAGCCATGTACTGTATAATATTACAACACCTCTGGTATGGCTGTGATGCTTTACTTTCCATCTGAAATGAACCACTTCAGGCAAGAGGTGAACACGAGGCCTTATCAAGGCACCATGCTTTGTTTTGTTACCACGCTCTTCTCAAGACGTATCAAGAACAACTCTCACATTCCCCACCTGGTATGGAGGGTGTTCTAGCTACTGGAAAGAGCTCCAATTAGTCTCTCCATTCTTTTCTTGAGGTCACCATCCCCCAGTTTCTCCTTCCACGTCTTATATTCCAAAACGTCAGCTCTCCACCCTTTTCACTTTAATCTTTTTTTTAATATGGTGACCGCAACTGGACACAAGACTGCACTTGAAATCTCATCTGTGCCAAATCAAATAACACTGTTACCTTCTCCTGTCTGGCAAGCTGGGATGCTGTTGAAACAACTGCAAATAGTTTACGTTGTGTTTTAAGAAATACTATATTGCTGGCTCCACTTCAGATTTATTCCGTGACTTTTAATTCCTTCTCAGTAATGCTAGAGCCTAGACAATCTTCCTCCCAGTTTGGTAATTATACATTTGGTATTCCTTTCCAATGTGTCATGTTGAATGCTTTCCGTTGTCAAATTTCATTTTCTTATTTTCCACTATAATACATAACACCACATTGCTCCCAAGTTTACTTAAATAAATCCAGATCACTTTGTTTGATCTCCTCTTGTAACAGTTTCCCCTACTTTCAACACCATTCAGTCTTTTAGTTGCAGGCCAGAGGAACTTGTCTTTCATTCCATTTCATGTTCCACGTTGTTCAGCTGAAATATATATATATATATATATATATATATATATATATATATATAAAAATCAAAACAAGAATCCTAAAAGTAGCAGAACCTCCCTCTCTCAAAGCATAAAAATGAAGTGTTAAATAGCTTATGGGAACTGGTCACATTTTGGCCTTTCTTCAGACCACAACAGGTAGGAGCAACCACCTTGTCTACAAATTGTGTATGACTTAACATACTCCCTGGATGAATAATGGAGCTTGGTTCTTGGCATTCCAATTCCCCTAGATATAAAGTATAGTAGATATAATGATAATGCCATAATAAATGTGTTAGTCTGCAAGGAAGGTATATTTTTTCAGAAAGTATTAGTGTGGGACAGGATGCTGCTAAAGCTATTGGTTTGTTGAGTTACTAGAGTGAGATGCATATTTATTATTCACCATGTTTGACCTTAAGAAGAAGAGGGATATAATACCATTATGAATAGCTGAAAGGATGTCACACGGAGGTTAAGACCTGTTCGCCATCATTGTAGAGTTTAGGACATGGAATAATACAGTTAATTTATGGGAAGTAGTAGTAGTAGAAAATTTAACATAAGGGGGTGGGGGTGGGGCCTATCTAACATAAAAAGCAGTTTGACCGTGGAACAAATTAACTGAATGAGATGGTGGGCTTCTTTTCATGTGATGCGTTTTAGCAAGGACTAGATGACCATCAGTGCAGGATGCTTTAAGCTGGATACCTGCTCTGAGCAGAGGGTCGGACTTGATGACCTCAACGGCTTCTTCCAACTGTATGCTACTATGCTTCTCTAACTCCACCACCCCTGCTAATCTGCTAATAAGGGGACTTGTAACCCAATACATTTGCAGGGCACTAGATGAGAGAATGATTGACAATGGCTCCCCAAGATTTCAGGCAGGAGTCTTTCCCATGTTGCTATAAACATTTATTAGTCCTCCAGTTGGGGAGATCAAAAGTGGAACTTCTATTTTCATTTAGTTTCTCTTTGAAAAGAAAGGGAAAAAAGAGAACTGCACTATTAACTCACACATTAAGGAAGTGAGCAATGCACTGGGCACTTCCCGTTTCAAACATTTCTCCTGAGGCACATCCAAACTGCCACTAATCAAACCCTCAAAAGCATTTAAAGGTGATCCAGGACTATATTTATTTCTGCCAATATGAAATATTAAGAACGAGGAGTGAAAATCACTGCTTTATCCTGTCTGTCTTAGGTTCTGCACAACAAAAGTCCCCTCATCCCCACTCCATGCAAAAAGGAAATAGGCAAGGAAAAAAATAATCTCAGCCTGGCACTTTGCACTCCATCTCCCGTGCTGAAGAGAGGAGAAAAATGGGCAAAACTCTGGTCAGTGTCACCCAGCTTCTTCGCTCTGGGCCACTGAGGGAGTGCTGCACAGTTGTTAATTTCACATTTTCCTTACAGGATCTGAAGCTTAGGCGCTGTGAGGAAAGAAAGGCACTGCATCTCAAAGCAAACGCTAGTTTTACAGCAATTTTAACTCCACCATTGTGCTGAAAACAACTCACTGTCCAATACTGCCAATGTCTTGAGAACACAGAGGTCTCTTTCTTGTTGGGTGGAAGATCCCTTGAAATTGAAATTTCTCAGACTGGGGAGAAAAGCAGATAGACATTTCTGTGGCCTGGTTTATACAACACACTAAATTCCTAAACTGGCCCCTTTTCCCAGTCTTGAATAATTTTATTACCCCTAAACTAAACAAACAAAACTAAAAAAAACAAAACCAACCCAACCAGACTCTATTGATTTACACAAGCATTTCGCCAGCAGCAGTCCCAAACTGGAACCTTGACTCACAAACAAGCAATTACAAATTGCGCCATTATGCCTGGTTTAAGAACTGCTGTACTAAGCTATAATGTGGTTTGCATGGTTTTGGTTTTATGTGTTTTGTGCACTGATCCAACTGTGACTTAAAGAAATGGTGGCTGAGCACGATGGGTGAATCCATATGCAACATGCTATGTGGATGTCTTTCTTTTGGAACCGATGCACTATAGGCTTCAGCCGAAGTAGGATTGAATGGGGGCTACCAAAGCTGGACTGCAAAAATTCAGGGACGAAAGAGTTAAGTGTGTGTCTGTGTCTGTGTCTGTGTGTGTTTGTGTCTGTGTGTGTCTCTTCGCTGCCCTCTAGCGTTTGTCTATATTTTTGCCATTGAGGATTGGCAGCTCTACCCAAAATATAATATTCAACAATATATATTTGCTTTGTGAAGATCTGTGTTCCCAGCTTAAACACACCAAACAACAGGTGCATCGGATTGGAAAGCCTACGCAAAATACAGTAAGGGACAGAGATAAGCATTCTTTTCACTATAGCTAAAGTAAAAAGCTGATCACTGGCTATGGCAACCACATAATGTTTCAGATCAATGTTTAAGTATTCATTCATATCTTTAAAGGGTGTTTATCCACACTGATTCAGAGTCAGCATAAAAAAAAGACTATGTAGGAGAAACCTTCACTCATTCAATCAGTGAACCTTTGCTTTTCACTTAAACTATGGAATTCTTAGTTAATATTGGAAGTATTAAAATTCTTGACTAGTATCTGATCACTTAATGAGAAAGTAATAGGTGATGTTGGGAAACTTCAATATTTTTCTTCAGTTTTGCTAGTGAGCTGACTATAACTACCACAAAGTTATTCAATTTAAGGAGAAAGAAGCGTTTGCACAATCATGTATTAAACACAGTAAACTGTGGTTGCTTTTTCCTGGGGAGATAGTAATGTGGTGAATCACTGCCTCAGCACCGCAATGCCTTCTATTCAGATTTTGATTGCTTGGAGTAAGGGGGTGGTTTAGTTTTGGTCTTAATAATGGTGTGTACTCTGCACAGTGTGAGTACAAATGAATTGAGGAGCACCTAGATGATTTGTTGGGCATAGCACAGATAGATCTGCATGCCAGATGCATTTGCAAAAACTTTTTTTCCCCAGGCAAATACTACTGCTGCTATTATACATACCATTACTCGGTATGGATACAGGGATTGCTTTTTATTAGTTTTCTCCCATTGAAATCGCAGTCCTTCCTTGAAGGAGGAAACCATTCTATTACACGATTTCTGGGATATTAATACAGGACTTAAGACTGCATTTAAGGTAGCTCAATTTAATTTCTATTTAAATCAGTGCAAAAAAGTGATTTACATACAGCGTGACCAAGAATGGCTAATTTAAATTTGGATCCTACCTTGGGAAATGTTGCAGAGTAAATTAAGATGTAGATGAGACTAAATAAAATTTGTTGGTTACATGTGGTTTATTTCTTGGTATCAGACAACAACATTACAGGTGATTAAGAAACATATTTTTATATACTTTATACACTTTTTAAAAAGTGTATAGATAGTACTGGGAGTATTGAGACTTGATGATATAAAAACATCAGTTAAAATTACGCTACAGTATAAGCTATTTGTACTAACATAACATCTTGAAGCCATAAACAAGGTTGGCATATAAAGTGAACAAGCTTCTGTTTCTGTGGTCATTCGTTCATAATGGTTTCACCCTAAGGTTATTTCCTGATTGGTTCAAAATGTTTTCTCCATTGTCAAACCCAGCTGATCCCCTCCATTTAGCATTCCAACTTACATCAAGGGTGCTTGATGAAGTATAACATGAAAGAGAAATGGAAGTCAGGGAACTACACTGGAAGACCAGTGATTCTCTCTGCACACAATAAGATATTTGATTCTCTGTGATGCTCCTTTGTGGAGGTCATATTTCCTGCTTTTGTTCATAGGGAAACAATGCTGCTCCAGGCAGCATGAAAATGTGTTCATAGGAATGAATAGTAGTAGGCCTATAGTGCCAAAGAATTATGTTGTTATTAGGTGAGCAAAATGTTCATAGGATTACCAGCTATTTACATTAAATAAAAGAAAAAAAATCAAATAGCTAGATGTGGGAGCTGGGTTATAACATTCTGATTCCAGGGACAAAGTCTAAAATAGACTCAGCTTCTTGTGAATGAAGCCCAGCACAAATGTTCTGTGTTCAACTATTGTGTACAATATGAAGAATCAGTAGGTTCAGCACCTTTGCTCTAAACAAAGGAAAGAAGAGCTAGAACAAAATTACTGTACTGCAGCTACATCTGGCAAAACTCATTATAGCATTTGGAAGCCTCCTGGGTATGAATTGAGAAGTGATGAGACTCATATTTCCCCACAGTGGAGGATTGAAAGTAAATTCCCAAGTGTTTAAATACCTTGGCCTGTTCAAGTTGCTTGCCAGTGATGTTCCACATATAATGGCAGTTTGTACAACAGTTAGTAGATAGAATCACTTTTCTTTTAGAGTAGTTATTTCAAGTTCTTCTTCATGACAGCAAGTTACAAAGGCTTGAAGGCTTCACTGAAGACCAATTCCTGAATTAGTGAAAGGTTTACACATCAGCAGCATATTGTAAGATAGAAATGGGATTGTTGCTTAGCACTCAAGAGGTGAAGCTCATTTTTGGACATGGTTTTTACAACAGAATCAGTTGTAAATAGAAGTGAGGGAAAAATAAGTCCTTGCTCAATACCCTTCAAGAATGGGAACCGAAGCAGAGCCCTCCGGTAGCTGCACCTTACTTGCAAGGAGATCTTCTCATACAGCATCATGATCAACCTTAATAAAGGTTGATCTATAGAGGCGGCTCTCAGTTTCCTCCAGAGCCTCACTCTAAAGTTTGAATTGAAAGCCAACCTTAAACCAATAAAGGTGGTGTAAAACATTCCTCCTGCACAGTTGGAATATATTTCTACTAAGTTGTGCAATATGATGCATTGATCAAAGATTAACCAACTGGCTTGAAGCCAGTTTGTCAGTCAAGACCTTCTGTTGGGTAAACCAATCAATAAGCTTCATATAAGATACCTGACATATAGCTTGCTAGTCAAACCATCTTAAGAAGTCGTTTGAATAAAGAGATATGACTTGTCTTTTGAAATATATAATAGGGAGGAGTTAGAAATATCAGAGGTGGTAGAAGCAAATGGAAATGTGGCTGTTTCATTCATACGATACAACATTATGGTATTGGGACAACAGGGGTCATTTAGATAATGGTATTGGGACAACAAGGGTTCGGTAGGCAGCTGTTTGTAACTATCCAAGTTTAGGAAATTGGTTCAAGAAACAATAGGTTCTTTCAAATATAGGGCAAAAGTACTGCTTAGAATTATAGACAATCCTCTCAGATATGCTATTGGTTGCCCTTGTCATAAAAGGGATTAGCCTTTGGATGATGGTTTTACAATAGTGTAGTACAATGCATTACTATCCTGTACTTTTTTGTCTTGTTTTATGCCAAGTTGAACATTTATTTTAAAAATTATTTTCACTACAGTACTCTGGGATATTCTGAAGGAGTCGGGTAGCAATAAAATAAATTAATAATAATTGCAATAGTGAAACCCAAGAGCCATGAATGTGCTTCAAATGAAATCATTTAATTTGAAAATAAGCATTATGTTCACTGGTCACAAAAGATTCAGACCATATCAACACCAACTTCTTCCATCTGCCATGATTAATCAAAATACACCAGTCTGAAGGGAAACTTCTGAAACCATCTTTAATTTCAAAATATATGACTTTTTCAACATGAGGTAATCTCAGGTTGTAGTTTCCTTTGGGTTGTCCTCATTGGGCAATGACTTCTTGCATGCTAACATAAGAAAAATGAGCAATGGCAAGTGCCAGAGGCTGCACAAAAACAACTTCCTGGAGCTGGCACGGTCTGCCTCTTTGTAGAAACGAAAGCCAAGGTAGGAAATGTATAAATTGATTGGAAGAGAAATTACGGGGAAAGTCCATGTGGTGACATCAAGGACAGGAGCCAGCGACGTGAGTCCAATTAAAGCAAGGCAGTGACGCAGAGCCACCCGCCTGCACATTGCAGGGTGAGTGACGGACATCATGCAGTAGCCACTTCGGGAGTAATCTTCGCGGAGGCCCCAGCTCAGGGCGTTGAAATGAGGGAATTGCCAAGAGTAAAGAATCCCACCAAGCACTAGTGCACCTGCAAAAGAGAAATTAAAGTATTCACTTAATCATACTATGGCTAAAATGGATATTCAGATAATGGAAACATTTATTGTTAGGGTTTATTATTCTGTTTTGAACTACTTTGATTGTATATTCTGATGTTGTAAGCTGCCCAGAGTCTTCTGGAGTGGGTGGCCATAGCAAATTTTAATAATAATAACAATAACAACAATAACAACAACTTGGCTGAACTTTCTTTGTTATTTTATATAGCCAGTAAATAACTTGCAGATGCAGAAATCATATCAACATAATCAGCTTGCCCCAAAGGCAGTGAAAGGTATAGACAATGGAGCTGCAAGGAACAGTTTGTTAAGTTGCCCATACTTGTAACCTCAAAATACTTGCTTTATGCATAAGAGTGCAAAATTCAGGTGACAGATACCCAAACATTATATGTATTGTCATTATTACTATTACCATGATGAATGGAATAAGAACATTTATATGCAACATTCTCAAAAGGAACACCTCCCCTTCCAAAGTACAGGTTGATCTTCATTTTAGCCAACTCTTTTTTCAAGTGGGCCGCCTTCAACTGTTGCCCACATAAATTCTCTGGCTAATTAGAAATCACCACTAGCAACGATCTTTCTTGGTGAACAGAACTGTAATGTTTATTAAGGAAATGGAATTATTCAAAAAGAGAATAAAGGATTACTTTTCAAATCATAACTTGGAAGAGTACAAGTGACTCAGACCTTATGTCTTACAAAAGAGCTGCAGAATTCCTGGGCTGGGAAACCTTCCATATGACCACTTATAGCCTAGTCATTTCATGAGTGGACAACTACAATGTATTCTACATGTGGCAACTCTTGAAGACCACTTGGAAGCTACAACTGGTCCAGAATGCAGAGGCTCAGGCAGTAACAGTCACTTCCTCGTGAGATGGGCAGTGACCAAATTTGAAATACATTCATACATACATACACATACATAAATAAAAACAGGCATGCCTTTGTATGCTCATGTGATATCTCTGCTTTGTGAGGTGCACTGGTTGACAATTGGCTTCTGGGTGCAATCCAAGAAGCTGGTTACCACTATAAAGCTCTTCATGACTACCTGAAGGCTTCATGACTATCTCTGATACTTTCTGCCCATCCTGCACAATCAGGCAAAGTGGCTGCAGATTTTCCTAAAGCAGTCATTCTTTGTTTTCAAGAGGCGCAGAAGTGTTTTAAATAAAATAAATGAAAAGGTGAGGCCTGGAGAGCAGAACTATAATAATACTTTTTTTTTTTTTAAAGCACCTGAACACTACCTTGCCATGTTTCTGGTGCAGGTTTGTAAAGTAGAAATGCATGAAACTAATCTTATAGTAGTCATGCAATTTAGATATACAGTATACAAGGCTGAAAGTGCTGTAAGTGTTGATAAGCAAGTAACCACTCAGCACTACAAATTCCATGTGCCTTAGCATCTTACTGTTGTTCAGTATAAATCTGACTTGCAAGATTTAAATATACAGGATAAAAACGAGAACTTCGATTATTTAAAATGTGGGCCTATTTATTCTATTTGTGAGTTATCTATCCTTGGACTTTAAAAAGTTGATGCAAAAGCAAAAATTAAAGGGAAAATGGGAACCATACTATAATAAGAGCCCAGGCATTTGGGCACTGTAATTGTCACAATAATTACAGAACATTTTCTTATAATTACAGTCCAAAAGTCCATGTTCAAAACATATGCTTCAAAAGATTGAATCTTATGACAATTAAATTTAGCAGAGATACCCACTAGTCTCTTCAGAAAATCTTAGTCTTTCATGAGATACTTTAATAAGCACCACTAGACCCAGAAACTTAACTGAATTTCACAGGTCCAGTTTTGAACTAGTTTCATGCATTCAAACATCAAAGCATAACATTAAAATCTGTTTTATCCACAAGATGATGGACACGTTGTCCTAATAATGTTGAGCAATATTTTTCAACCATCACATTTTGTTACCAAAATAAAAAAAAATCTTCACATTAATTGGAATTTTCCGATCAAAGTCCACCCAACCATTAGCAAATTTTGCCAATGAAGCATAGAATAGGGAATATTGTCTCACATCATCCTGCTCTAAGTATTTTGAGGTGATATTGAGAAGTTACTGGATGTTAATATGCATTGCTTCCTGTCTGACTTTGGAGCATGAAATCTAGCTTTGTAACATAATTGAAAGTCAACAACCCCAATTTTCTGCTTTCTAAATTGGAGTGAACACTACTGGTGATCCCTCTTTGCTATACTCAGCAATGAGTATTCAGTGGCCTTATCAGGGAGCAGCAACCAGCAGTCCTTGTAGAGATATAGAGTGAGCTTGCATTTATGTACAGTAACAAATATACCCTCATCATCTTGAACAGTAAGAGAATTTCCATGGGTTCAGTGGAAATTGAACTCGCCTGGCAGGTAATGCTGTTGTGGTCCTGGCCAAGTGCCTGGAGGCTGTAAGTGTCTGGATGGGCAGAAACCAGTTTCAGCTCAACCCTGGCAAGATGGAGTGGCTCTGGATCTTTGGTCCCCCAAGCTTGGGTGATATGTCATTTTTGACTCTGGATGGGGTGGCACTCCCCCAGACTGAGCTGGTGTGCAGTTTGGGGGTCCTCCTAGACTGATGGCTCCTGCTCGAGAAGCAGTGGCAGCCATGGCTGGGGGGAGGGGGAGCTTTGCACAGATTTGTCTTGTGCACCAGTTGCGCCTTTTCCTGAACCAGGAGGCCTTGCTCATGGTCACTCATGCCATGGTCACTTCCAGTCTGGATTACTGCAATGCAGTCTACATGGGGCTGCCCTTGAAGACTACCCAGAAGTTACAACTGGTCCAAAATGCAGTGATGGGTGTCCCTAGGTTCACCCACATTACACTCCTGTTTTGTGAGCTGCACTGGCTCCCAGTTTCCTTCTGGGTGCAATTCAAGGTGCTCCTTATTACCTTTAAAGCCCTTCATGGCATGGGACCAGGTTATTTGCGAGATTACCTCTCCCTAAGGTCATCTGGCCATCCTACCAGATTGGATAGTGTGGGCATGCTCCTAGTCCCCTCCATTAAATGTTGCCATCTTATGGGATCTAGGAAGCATGCCTTTTCCATGGCAGCCCTTGTCCTATGGAACACCCTTCCCTCTGAAGTTCGGCAGGCCCCCACCCTTTTAACCTTTTGAAAAGCATTCAAGACCTGGCTTCTTCCCCTAAGCACTGGGATAAGGTGAGATTGATGAGATGAACTTGTTGTGGGCTGCATGGGAAAATTTAACTATGGTGCCAGGTCTTTTGGTTTTAATATTTTTTATTCTAAATAGATGTTATTTTATTTTTTGGTTGTGAGTCACAAAGAGTTTGGTACAAGATGGGTGGTTATATAAATGTAATAAATAAATAAATAAATAAATAAATAAAGAAAGAAAGAAAGAAAGAAAGAAAGAACAGAAGAATGTTTCTCTTGTACCTGCTGCAGAACTTCAGTAGCAGTAGCCTTGATTTCTATGGCTAAAACATTTCTTAGGATGAGGCTTTCAGAAAGGGAGAGTAAAACAACAACACCTTTAGGAAAGTGGAATATATTATTAGAGAATTAAGTATTTAAGTTGTGCCCAAAAACGCCTTTGTGGATCTCAGCACAAGAAGCATTTTATAGATGAGAAATAATAGGCAAACACAAATGGCTAACATCACGAGATACTAGAATGTTGTCAAGGGGAATGTAAAATAAAATCAGAAGAAGAATTGGTGACAGAGGGATACAGTTGTCAATGGTTCTCTTATTTACAATTATTAGAAAGATTTAAAGTAGACAAAAGAATTTATGGTTTTGAACACTGTAAGGCTGAGTCTGAAATAGAATTGTGTACAAATGATGAACATGTATTGCTAAAATGTATAAAGTTTTATTAAAATTTGAAAAAGAAGAACAAGTGAAAGAATATATGATAAAGTGGTCTAAAAGGTTTGGTTTTAATATGCAGATGGAACAATGGGAAAATACGTGGCTGAAAAGATTGAAATTTACACTGTTATAGTCTTAAAGAGAATTTTTATAAAATGATGTACCATTGGTATATGTCACCAGAGAAATTGCATAGAATGTATAAAGGCACTTCAAATTAATGTTGGAAATGTGAACAAGAAGGGACGTTTTATGATGTTTGGTGGAGGTGTAAAAATGCTAAAAAATTCTGGATTCAAATACATACACTGATTCAGAGGATTTTAAAGATTAATATACAATTGAGGCAGAGTTTTTTCTTTTGGGACTGATGGACTAATGGACAAACAGCCCGAAAAAAGTTATGGAACTTTGGCTTTGTATATGATAACTGCAGCGAGATTATTGTATGCACAAAGATGGAAAGATTCGGTATTACCCACAATGGAGGAATGGCTGGTGAAGATGATGGAACTTGCTGAGATGGCTAAACTGACTTCTTTGATCAGAGAAAAGACAATATCAATGTTTACTGCAGACTGGAAATCCCTTATAGACTTTTTGCATGAAACAGAAAAAAAATGAATTTATGATTTATGGTTTTGATGATTAGACAGGATAGCTTATAGAAAGAAGAGAGTTATGTTGTAATCTTACAGTAAGAGGTACATTTATAATTGTACTTATAACTGCTGGAAAGATCAGAAGCTACTTTTTAAATCTTTTTCCTTTCTTTTCCATTTTTCTTTTCTTTTTTCCTTTCTTGCACTTTTACCTTTCTCTTTGATTTCTTTCTTTTTCTATACTTTTTCTTACTTTATATAAATTTGTATTAGTTTTTATCTTCCTTTTTAAAACATCTTTAATAAAATTTTATATATATATATATATATATATATATATATATATATATAGAGAGAGAGAGAGAGAGAGAGAGAGAGAGAGAGAGAGAGAGAGAGAGAATTAAGTATTTAGCATTCTGGGTCTCTGTTCATATATACTTGGGCCATGTACCTTTTCACTGGCTTAATTCTCAAAACAGTCATCGTCAGAAACTTGGGAGAATAGTATCTTGAAATATAACACTGATTGTAAATTATGGAAGCATTTCCTCCAATAATTAAAGTGAATTGCTCCTAGAGAACTGCTGATCTGTGCAAAAGCCTATTTGACTGTAAAGTCACCACCTAGTCAGCTAGCCCATTAGAATACCTGAAAAATTAGCTCATCTAGAGGCTGGAGAAATTGGCCAATTGACTCAAATGCAGCCATTTAGCTCTTTTTTGACTATACCATATTGTTTTGGTTCTGGCTAAGCTTCAGTTTAGTTTATCATCATTGTGAGAAATTCTTGAGCCATAAACACATTTTGATATATCATTATTTGGATATTTTTAGACAACTTACTTGTATAGATTAGTACTCAAATCTTTTTTTTTTCCTCACATTAATTTTTATAACTCAAACCTGAGATTTCTCTATGGTCCATGACCCATTCCAAAGTCTTTTTAATTCCCCATTTCATTAATTGTTCTTGTTTCCATATCTAAAAGCTATGAGTTTTGTTCCTACCACCCAGCAATTTCACTAGCACTTGAGTTTTTCTGGCATTCAGCAACCCTTGCCGTAGTATGTACTTCCTTCCTCACTTTTTTGGCTAATAGTGACTTCCCTTATCTTCAATTTTCCATTAAAAAAAAAATAGCCTGCTCCAGTACTCAAGCCATTTTTTCTCTTATAATCTGTGTGCCTTATTAAAAATAACACCTGCAACTTTGGACTTGAACAGCTGTTTGAACTAATCCCCCTCCATGTCAGAAGTAGCTATTCCCCATTCTGTTGAAGATCAGTATATAAATCTGCTGTGCACGTACACCACAGAAAAATCTTTTATTCCTAGCTATCTTAGTCTGTATATATGTATCTGAATGGAAGACTCATGGTAATAATGTTTTGGGCACAATTAAGTTATTTTCCACTCTGGATTGCCCTTGGGGGATGTGAAAAGTCTTCCAATGCAGCACGGTTTGTTCAACTGTGTTACCATTCACAATTTTAGACTAAGGCCAAAAACATATAATTGGAGCTTCAAACCAATTTGCTACCTTTTTCAATGTCTTGGTTTCTGGCTTCATATGTGTATAACAGAGATGGCCAACTAGGCATGTAAAATAAACACCAAATGGTAACAATATCAGCTCAAAAACAGATGTTGACATCTTATTACCATTCCTAAAGGCATTGTTTACTGCTTTGGCTACCCAAAAACACTGTTTTGCTAATTTGGGAATTTTAAAATTATTTCCACATTCTAAGAGCTAACTGACACGCTTAGGGAGAAAGTATGTGTGCATGGTGGTGGTGGTGGAGGAATAAATGTCTAAGAAATCTCTACAGTTATATAAGATGATGTAGGTATTCTGAAGTTTAAGTTCAGCCTTTAAGAACCTCTCTTTAGAAGGGTGTGCGGTTGTTTTCATCTGCCTTGGTAAAAAAACTAGGTCCTCCAAGTATAACCAAGCCTTATTTATGTATAAACAGAGTTTCCATTATCTGAATATAGCCATCAGTAAAACTGATCAAGCAAAATTGGCAAACTATTTTTCAGAATTAAAGGTATAACTATAATAGGCTGAAAGGTTTGTTAAAGTTCCTGAAGTATGTGATTAGTTTAATTTCTGCACTGTATGACACATCAAAATGTATTTTATACAACCTAGAGTGATGGAAAATATTCTGATGAGAGAGTGGTAAGGTTGCTAGGATGCAAGAATAGTTGAAAAATCGAACTTAAAATATAAATTAGTTTTAAAAATTAATTATACTAAGTGTTCCTTTATAAATAATATACTATGTCCAGTAGCGCCCATTAGGGCTGAGCATGCTTTGAAAAAAGATCTGGAAGAAATACGCAAGCATAGCACCTTTCTGCTCTTCATTAAAGCAGCCAGACTTTTTCAGGAATCCATGTGAGCATCAAAAAATATGCTGCTGCTTTAAGGAGATAACCTTAAGATGGCTTTTAAAGGAGTGGCAACTATTTTTTAGGCTTGTGCAGAAGACTGAAAAGAGATAAGCTGTTTTAATAAGGAGCAGAGAGGCACTGGGCTCACCTGAAAACCAAAGCAAGGGAGTCCACAGGGTGTCCAAAAAGTCAAGATGGGGCTTTGATTACACAGTCATCACTGCCATATGGATCCCCCCCACTGCCCCTGGACATGCTGGACTCAAAAACTTCTTCATCATTTTCAAAATATGCCTAATCCTAGTGACTATCCACTATCCATCAATGGAACATGCACTGATGAAATATAAATTTGTAAGTCTCTCCCCTATGTATTTTCTAAAGTTCTTTTGGAACAAATGGGGTGGGGATGGGACTGCAGAGATTAGACCAAGTGCACAACTTCCATAGGTTTCAGGGTTGCCCCAGGTTTGGCATCACATCACGGGCCACACTTCTAAGAGTGACATGACCTGTGTTTTGGCTTTCAAAGATAAAATCATGGAAC